>NC_064254.1:43647231-43953547 GCF_003254725.2 Canis lupus dingo
TCAAGAGTTGGATGCTCAATCAAATCTGCCATCCAGGCACCCTAGTGATTTTCCACTTTAAAACAAATGGACATACACAAAATGATGTTCCTTGAAAAAATAACTACATCCAAGGATGGAACAGGAAAAGAATGAGATGAGACTGGAACATGTTGCTGTGCAAACAAAGAAAAAAACTAAAGAATAATAGGAACATATTTAAAAAGATCACATTACAAAAGAATAATAGAAACATATTAAAATCATCTTGAAGGGACTCCCCCTGGCCACATCTGGTATAAATTTGAGCAAAAAAAGTAACCCAATGAATAGATGATGATCTTGGGTCCATACTGATGTAAATGAATGAATTAAAAAAAAAAAGTCTGATAAGGAACATTGAGCATTGATACATAGTCTCAAAGGGCATCTCCAATTGATACTTATTGATTATACAGTGTCTTGCCCGACTGAATCAGTAAGAGTAGGAAGAGTTGGAACTGGCTATTTCACTGAGCAAATCTGAGATATCAGAAGCATGAAGAACTCTCATTTTGTCACCTTGCAGTATTCTTCCTAAATACTGAAGCTCTTTACAGTGTATATCAAAACTACCCATGAGCATGGGAATACAAGAGGTCTGAGATTCCTATACATGTGACAAAATTTTTTTGTTTTTTTAACTCCACCTCAGATTTGTATTTTTTCTTCCCTGTAAAAGTAGTAACCCAGTCAGACGACTTCACCTAGGACCCCATTATGCTGTGCATTTACTGTGAGCTTTTGCCTGCCTGTGCTTTTACTTGTAAAGCCAGAGTGCCCAGTTTCTGCCTTCTGGAATACAGAGATAGTTTTATCCTGTGCTGCCCTTGTTCTGTAGTTACTCTGATGATAGTCAGTGGGATTCTTGAAGTTTGCAGTATTCTTCTTTCTTGAATTGTTGAGAGAGGGGAAGAGAAAAACATCCTTTTTCTTTTATGATAGTGCAAACTGGCTAAAGTGTATGTTCGTATTTCCTTATCATTAAAATACTGTTCAATTTGTTTCTTACAGACAAGGAAAAATATTTTTGCATAAATTGACTCCACTATTGAAAAAGGGATAGTTTGGGGCACCTGGATGGCTCAGTCGGTTAAGGATCTGCCTTTGGCTCAGGTCATGATCCCAGGGTCCTGGGACTGAGCCCTGAGTCAGGCTCCCTGCTCAGTGGGGAGTCAGCTTCTCCCTCTCTGTTCCACCTCCCTCTCCTGCTCTTTCTCTCAAATAAATAAAAATAAAATCTTAAAAAAAAGGGATGCTTTAGATTGAACCATTATAGCTTCAGAATCAATCTTTTCCTAAATAAAAATATTAAAACCAAAAAAAACTAAGCAAAAAACAAAACAAAATAACACTTTATGGTGGAGAAAGCAGACATCATCTTATCTACATGCTCAAAGTTAACATATACTTTAAGGAAATAAGCCAAAATCCTGTGATACTTGATAGGAGAACACAGCATCACTTCCGTGATATGCTTGCCAAAGATGTACAACCTGAACCTAATCCTGAGGCAACATGAGACAAACCCAAATGGAAAGATATTCCACACAATAATTAGGCTGTAATCTTAAAAAGTGTCAAGATTATGAAGGCCAAGGAAAACTGAGGAACTCTTCCAATTTTAAGACACTAAGGAAACACAGCAACGACATATAAGGCATGATTCTGAACTGAGTTCTTTTGCTATTATGGGTATTATGTAGATCGGCGGCAAAAATTGAGAGAGGTCTGAGTATAAGATGGTAGTAACATGTTTCCTGGTTTTGAAGGTTGCATGTTGGTATGTAGAGGAATGTTCCTATTTGTAGGAAATACACAGTAATGTATTCAGGAGTAACATTAACTTACTCTCAAGTTTGAGACTGTCCAAAAACAAAGATTTTTGAGACCCTAACTGTACATACCTTTTATATACTTGTGGCTTTCTTCATTGTGCACACCCTGCTTGAAATTATCCAATGACTTCCTATCTCACTCTGAGTGCAAGCTAAAATTCCTTCGATGGCCCATAAGACCCAGTGATATACTGGAGACAGCTGCTAAAATTCCAGGCATTTTGCAAACTAGTTGACATCACTTTGGTAGCTTGACATCATCCATAGTGAAAGTATCTACATCACAGGAATCAGTAAATGTTGCAAATCAGGAAGATTTTTTTGTTAGTTTTATTGGTTTTCTTGGAAAGCAGGTTGTTAAACATTTACTAACATACATCTGTAAGACTATGTGCTCCACCAGGCCACCCACATCTCTCTGAATTTGGCACCCCTTCATGCTTGCTGTTCTCTCAGAGGGAAACAGTCTTTCACCAGGTATTATATAGTTCCAAACCTTTCCCCTTTAAGTTTATTACTCAAGTGTTGCTTTCTCATTTGGAATAAGAGGTTGTAATTTTCTCTCCCTATCCCTTTTTGTTTTATTTTTCTATGTATTTATTTTCATTCAAATTCATATATATTTTGGGCACCTGGGTGGCTCAGTTGTTGAGTGTCTGCCTTTGGCTCAGGTCACGGTCTCGGGGTCCTGGGATCAAGTTCCCCATTAGGCTCCCTGTGGGGAGCCTGCTTCTCCCTCTGCCTTATGTCTCTGCCTTTCTGTCTATCTCAAGAATAAAATCTTAAAAGAAAAAATCATTTATATTTTATTTATTTTGTATAATTTCTGCTCACTTATCACCCACTGCCACCATTATACTATAAGCTCAATGACAGCCAAGAATTTTCATCTTTGTTGCTGTCGTCGTTCATAGCTGGATACCTAGCACTTAGAATCTGAGTTTTGGGGGGCACCTGGATAGCTCAGTGGGTTAAGCATTTGCCTTAGGCTCAGGTCATGACCCCAGGGTCCTGGGATTGAGCCCTATATTGGGCTCCCTGTAGGGTAGCCTGCTTCTCCCTCTCCCTCCCCCTGCCCGTGGTTTCTCTCTCTCTCTCTCTCTTTCTCACTCATTATCTCAAGTAAATAAATAAAATATTTAAAAAATATATTAAAAAAAAGAATCTGAGTTTTTGGCACTAGAATAGGACCTTAGTAAACATCTGTGGACTAAATGAATGGCTAAGGTTTATCCCAGGAATACTAAAATAGCTTAACATAAACGGATTTTTCTAATGCATTTCACGGATGTAAATATGAAAGCGAAAAAAATATGACCATCACAATACATGCACAAATCATTACAGAAAATAAAGTATCTATTCATGATTAAAACCCATAGTAAAAGGATCCCTGGGTGGTGCAGCGGTTTAGCGCCTGTCTTTGGCCCAGGGCGTGATCCTGGAGACCGGGGATCGAATCCCAAATCGGGCTCCCGGTGCATGGAGCCTGCTTCTCCCTCTGCCTGTGTCTCTGCCTCTCTCTCTCTCTCTCTCTCTCTGTGACTATCATAAATAAATAAAAATTTAAAAAAATTATTAAAAAAAAAAACCCATAGTAAACTAAGAAGAGAAAGGGACCACGCAATCTACCACACAGATTCACCAAGTCAATTTCATCATACCTAGTGATAAAATGCTAGAAACATTTCAAGATTAGGAACAAGAATAAAAATCATATCATTTACATTAACTGGAAACAGACTAAAAATTTTAATTAAAATGCAGATTATCAGAATGTATTCTGAAAAACTCCACCCAGTATATGCTTTTAAAAATTTATATGTAAAGGTGGGATCCCTGGGTGGCGCAGCGGTTTAGCGCCTGCCTTTGGCCCGGGGCGCGATCCTGGAGACCAGGGATCGAATCCCGTGTCGGGCTCCCTGCATGGAGCCTGCTTCTCCCTCTGCCTGTGTCTCTGCCTCTCTCTCTCTCTCTCTCTCTCTCTCTCTCTCTCTGTGACTATCATGAATAAATAATTAAAATATTAAAAAAAATTTTTTTTAAAATTTATATGTAAAGGATACATTAACACTAAGAAGACAGAAAGAGATATGTGAGGCCAAACAGTACTGTCAAAAATGTTTTCTGACAAAGATACTGTGTATTTCAGTGGAAGAAACGGCACTCTTTTAAACTAATGGTGATGGAACTAGTGGATATTCTTATAGAAAAAATAAAATAAAATTTAACTCCTATCTCACTCCAAACACAGAAAATGAATTTCATCTAAATATAAAAGCTAAAACTATGTAACTCCTAGAAAATAAACATAGGAAAAAACAACCTCAAGATAAGCAAAGATTTCTTAAGAAGCAAACAACACTAACCATTAAAGAAAAAAATGCAATAAACTGAAGTTCATTACAATTAAAATTTTCTGTTCTTGAAAAGACACCATTAAGAAAATGAAAAGGCAAATTTCTGATTGGGAGCAAGCGTTCACAAATTCACAAGGCATAAATAAGAAAGGTCCTATTTCCAGAATCTATAAAGAACTCTGTAAATTCAACAATACAACAAACAGCTTGATTTTTTATAATGACAAAAAATTAGAAGACACACACACACATAAAATTAGAAGACACCTTCCAAAGGAACATGTATGAATGACCAAAAAGCAAATTAAAAAGTACTTAACATTATTAATCCAGGAAATGCAAATTAAAACGACAATGAGGCTTTGTACCTTTATAGAATTAGGTAATTAAAAGAAATGAAAATGTATGTCTACCAAAAGACTTACATGACAATGCTATAGCAACTTTATTCCTAATAATCAAGTTCTAGAAACCAACAAATTATCCAGCAACAGAATGGATGGATGAATTGTATATTCATACAGTAGAAAACTACTCAGTGAGAAAAAAAATGGACTACTGACATGTGCAATGACACAGATCAAACAAGAATCTCAGAAGCAGTTTTGAAGGAAAGCAGCCAGAATTTAAAAAAGTATATACTCTAAGAATCCATTTATATATAGTTCATGAAATGGCAAAACTAATCTTTGTTGAATGAAATCAGAAGAGTGGCCGCTTTTGCTTTTAGGAGAGGCAAGCTGGTGATAAAGTTCAGCAGCCAAAGACCATTGGGAACAAACCAGTCAGATTTCTTCACTTGCTTAAACAAGGGAGAGTAATCTAGGGAAAACTGTGAAGGGGCCCCTTGATAAGAGGAGGTGGGAACTTTGTCTTGTTTTTGTTTTGTGTTAAGTTTGGGGTGGTGGATAACCCTGCAAGGTGGACTGGAATTGTAGATACTTATCTCAATGTATGATTTGAGAAGGAGAGGGAGACACAGAGAAAAAAAAAAAAAGAAAGAAAAAACTACCAAGTATCATCCCCGATTTTACAATTGATAAAGTTCAGACGAAACGATGCTACTCTGGTGAAGAAGCTAGGATTTGAATTCAGTTCTCATGCCAAATCCCAAACTGCCAGATCTACACTTGTCCGATTTAAGGAAAAGAAAGATAAACATCAATCTACCTCGGAGCGGCTCCGTGTAGTAAAAGCTTCAGGATTTGAATATCTAATTTACTCTATTTGAAATGGCAGTCACAAGGGAATAAATAAAGGGGGCCACAAACAAGAGAACATTTCTCTTAAAAGTTTTTTTTTTTTTAATCTTATTTATTCCTGAGAGACACACAGAGAGGCAGAGACACAGGCAGGGGGAGAAGCAGGCTTCCTGCAGTGAGCCTGAAGCGGGCCTCGATCCCAGGACCGCAGGATCGTGACCTGAGCCAAAGGCAGATGCACAGGGCAGCCCGGGTGGCTCAGCGGCTTAGCGCCGCCTGCAGCCCAGGGCGTGATCCTGGAGACCCGGGATCGAGTCCCACGTCGGGCTCCCTGCATGGAGCCTGCTTCTCCCTCTGCCTGTGTCTCTGCCTCTTTCTCTGTCCTTGCTTCTCATGAATAAATAAAATAAAATCTTTAAAAAAAAAAAAAAAAAGGCAGCTGCACCACCACGGAACCACCCAGGTGCCCCTCTCCTAAAAATTTCTTGTAGTAACAAGTTAAACGTTGTTGACTTCTCATTGGAAAGCGGAATACGAATACCACAATGAGCTCCAATAAGAAGCCTGCAATGTGTCAGTTTTTCGGCAGAAAACAGCGTGGATGGGGCGGGGGGGGGGGGGGACAACCTAACCGAGTTTATGTACAAAATAGGAAGCTCACAGTGGAACTTAACCCTCTGAAGAGAAGCCCAGAAAGAAGCAGGCAAGGCTTTTTTTTTTTTTTTTTTTTCCGCTGTTTTTGGAAAAGCCGGGCACTGTTAATGTTACATCAGCGCTCCTCAAACTTTGGTATTTTGAGTCCTGGGAGGCGTGTTAAAAGACAAGTTCTGAGTCAGCGGGTCTGGTGTGGGGCTGAGACCTGCATTTCTTAAAAAAAAAAAACAAACCCTCCCAGGTGATGCCGAGATTGCCAGTCGAGGAGGGTGCGGGAGGAGAAGCTGCACTTTGAGCAAATGACAGGCTCTAAGCAACTGGGAAGAAAGTCACAGCTCGTCCCTCCGAGGGAGGCGGAGGCTCCAGGACCAGCAGAGACCCCGGCTAACGCCCTGTGCCTCGGGGCCCACGCGCCCAGCGCCGGCCTTACCCGAGGATGAGCAGCGCGCTCTGCAGCCGTCTCCGCACCTCCAGGAACACGCGCGTCCCCGCCGCAGCCGCCCCCATGGCGGGCGCCCAGCCGCAGGTGCCGGGGACGAGCGGCCACCACGGCCGGAGCGGCGACACGTGCGGCGGCGGCGGCGGCGGCGGCGGCGGCGGCGGCGGCGGCGGCGGCGGCGCGGGCCTCCCGCCCGGATCCCTGCGCCGACACAGCCCGCCAGCCCACAGCGCCACCTGCCGGGCGGAGAACGCGCAGCCGCCGGGACTCCACCTGGGGGCGTGAGCCTTTCCGGATGCTGGCCTGGGTCCGAGGGCTGACAAAGGTGGGCAGGGAGAGCCCAACTGCCCTCCCGCTCTTCTTCCTGTGGGCGGGACCCGATGCGCTGCTCTCCCAGGATCCGACCTTAAAAATCTGAGCCGAGTACACCTCTTTGACTAGCGTGGGTGGGAATGAGGCTGGAAGAGCGCGGGATGAAGGATGCAGGAGATGCAGGCGGGCGCTGACCTCCCAGGATTTCTCCACCCCAGAACACAATCTTGTTTCGTATCCTAATAAACGGCAGTATCTTCTTTATGAACTGTGGTCAGTCCCTTGGTAGTTCTCCTCTGAGGCAACGAACGTCCAGGATTGACTTGGCATTGCTTCTGGGTTCAGACGCGATGGCTCTAAGACGGAAACAGGTGCAAAAATGTAAGAGGTTTTGTTATCAATATAGAAGGGCATGTAGTTGGGATCCCTGGGTGGCGCAGCGGTTTGGCGCCTGCCTTTGGCCCAGGGCGCGATCCTGGAGACCCGGGATCGAATCCCACATCGGGCTCCCGGTGCATGGAGCCTGCTTCTCCCTCTGCCTATGTCTCTGCCTCTCTCTCTCTCTCTCTCTCTCTGTGACTCTCATAAATAAATAAATAAATAAAAAAAAAGAAGGGCATGTAGTTAAGTCCAATATCACGAATCACAGGATTAGCCATTCCTAGCATCTTTGAGAAAAGGAAAATGAGAATGATTCCACAGGTACATTTCCGCTCTCCACGTTTTGTAGAGGTCGACACTGATTCACAGGAGTCCTAGTCTTATTACTGCTAGAAGATAATTTTGGAAAGTTTTACCTCTGCTGTAAGGCCTGCTTCTCCCTCTGCCTGTGTCTCTCATGAATAAAAATAAAATCTTATTAAAAAAAAAAAAAAGCTGTTCTCAACTCCTAGCATTCTTTCCAACTCTCCATACTTAAGATAGAGGGAAATGCTTAAAAATGGGGAAATATTAAAATGTAAGGCAGGGTGGTAAACTTATAGTAAGAATTCTTTAAAAACAAGAGGCTGGGGGCACCTGGCTGGCTTGGTAGGGGGAGCATTGGAGGCTTGAGGTTACCCCAACCAAATTGGGTGTAGAGATCACTTAAAAGTGAAACCTTAAACAAAAACCAAGAGGCTGTTAGGTTTTAAAAACAAACAATGATGGCTTGTATTCAGAAAATCATATCCATTAGTAGCTTCTTAATTCGAAGATTTTCCGAATCCACTTCCCCAGAGATCCTATTTTAAGACATTTTCTAAGGTCAGTATTTGCAGTTTTTAAGTTTATTATGGTGCTTCACAAATTCCTGTATCCACCGCAATAATTCAAAATCATGGTTGGAGGCAGCAACACAATGAAGAGAATCAAGTTTACTACTACTTTCCTACCTCAAATAACGGTGATCATGGGTGATGGTTTCAACTCCTAACCTCTTCCACCTTTAGTTCTCAAGCCTACTAAATCTTCAATGCTGCCACACTGTATTGAAATCTTTAACAGTCTTAGCGCAGCATGCTCTTCATACTTGATGTTTGATTATTTTTAAAGATTGCTTTATTGTACAGTCACACATTTGTAAAAACAACAACAACAACAACAAAAAACCTTTTTGTTTCTTTGACCCTACAGTTTTAGGCAAAAACAGTGCAATCCTCCCTGCGACAACTACATGATTTAAAGAGAACATAAAGTTAAAATGTTTCCAAATCTGATAACTATGTATCTCCTAACTTCAGTGTTCCGATTTCTCTGAGCCTCAAGTTCCTCATATGAAATATTGAGGAATCGTTTAACACCTAAAGGATCGTTTAAATAGTAGATAAAAGCTGTTCTCGGGCAGCCCTGGTGGCTCAGGGGTTTCGCGCCGGGCCTGATCCTGGGGACCCGGGATCGAGAACCACGTCGGGCTCCCTGCGTGGGGCCTGCTTCTCCCTCTGCCTGTGTCTCTCATGAATAAATAAAAATAAAATCTTAAAAAAAGAAAAAAAAAAAGAAAAAAGCTGTTCTCAATTCCTGGCATTCTTTCCGACTCTCCATCAAGACGTGGCTGGCCCCTGCGAGTTGAAAAGCCCTGCTCTTCCGTTTGGAGGCCCATCCATCCCCCTTAGTCGGTGGCCTCGGGCGGCTTCCCCGGCCGTGCGCTTGAGGGCGCTGTGGCGACAGCCAGCGCCTGGAGGCGAGGCGCCGCCGGGGGGCGGAGACCCGGGGCCGTCGACGTCGACGCCGGCGCGGGCGCGGGCGCAGTGCACGCTGGGAGCTGTCACTAGGCCCTTCGGCTCCCGGCCTCCGCGTCGCTGCCGCGGTTGCCAGGAGAGCGGCGCCGGCGGGGAGCGGCCGAGCCCACGGCAGGTAACAGCGTCCCCGCCCCCAGCGCGGTGGCGAGGCCAGCTGCGGGTCCTGAGCTGCGTCCGCCGCCAGGCCGGTTGCGGAGCCACGGGGACGCCCCGCGGGGCAGGCTGCTGCGGCGTCGGGGGTGTTGCCGCCCTGGCCCCGCCTGGATCCTGAAGCCCGGCTGGCCGCCCTCGGGTTTCCGGAGAGGCGGGCGCCGCGCGGGGCTCGGCGGGCCGGGGCCGGGGCCGGGGCCGGGGCCGGGGCCGGGCGGAGGCTCGGGGGCGGCCCCAGGCACGGGCGGCCGCTCCCGAGCCCTCTGCGCTGCGGCCCCGCGGCGCGCAAGGTTGGGGTGGAGGTCGCACCTGTGCGGAAACGGCGCGCGGGGTAACCCCTTTGTTGGTGGAATCCGGGATCCGTGCGGTCTCGCTCAGCCGCTAGAGGAGACGCGAATGCCGGCCACGGCTCATGGTCCGCGTTGGGGGACTGGGGGGGAGCGCACAAGTTTATTAGAGGAAGTCAGGTTCGTCCTGCGGAAGTTGTTGACCGGGATCACCTTTGCTTCCCCATCTCCAGCCTTTTAAAGTTGCAGCATAACAATAGTTACTTGTTCGGTCTCCCGCATTCTTCTCCCCTCCCCTGAAGGGGGGGTGGGGGGTGGTGGGGGTGGTATACCACGACTTTAAAAACGGAAAGAATTGTGTCTCTTAACGCTGTCTTCTAGTTCTGTGGAGTTTGGGAAAGAGATTTTGCGATCATCTGCTTTGGAGAGTGTAGCTAGAGCAATCAAAACAGGTGTTGTTTTTTTTTTTTTTTTTTTTTTTGAGAATTACGAAAGAAAATCAGGAAACTAAGCGTTTGCCTCACAAGCCCAGAGCTGTGGAAAGACATAAATCTCTCAATTTTCGGTGTTCCTGGCTTTCTTCTACGCAGACAGACCTCGTATGTATGTCGACGTTGTACGCGAAGAAATTCACCGTCTGGTAAACACAGTGATTGAGTTGAGCCGACAGAAGTGGCCACAAGGGTAAATTAAAACCAGTTTCAGTACAAATGCTTTATTTCAGGGAGTAAGCCGCCACTCTGAAGCCACCACTAAACAATTGTAAATCTCTAGGTGATTCTAATTGTTAAGAACCCCGGTCTTGAAGGAAGAATTAAAAATACCTGAGTCAATACACAAACCAGAAAATGTGACACCATAACCAAAGTGTTAGGTGTGAATTCAACGTCTGACTCTGTATACAGTTTAGAGAGTCTTACTTTGTTGTTAAGGTAGTAGAAAGAGCTCCGGCCTGGGAATGAGAGATTTTGTTCACATTCTTTGTCCTCCAGCTGACCAGATGTGCTCTAAAGTCTCTAGTCATCTGTTTAAAGGAATTTCATGAGATCAGGATTTTCCAAACCAATGTCTCACCTGAACACTTCTCAATCCAGTAACAGCCTTACTGCCCCAGCAGTGTTCCATGACAAATAATTTAGGAGCACATTGGGTTAAATCATGCCCTACCTAGCCAGAAAGCCTATATTCTCACGGCCAACTTGTTAACATCTAGAATACAATTACATAGGATACCAGTCTGGAAATTACTGTACAGATCTTACTCAATTTATGATGGGGTTATATATCAGGATATATATATATATACATATATGTGTGTGTGTGTATATTTTTGCAGAAGTACACAACTTTAATAACGATAGATGAACGGAAACAAAAAGACGGATATAACACAGTAGGACAGGGGTGAGGTAGGGATGGAAGGGACAGAGGGATCACAGCAGCCAACGGGTGATTCTTTTGATGCCCTGAGGTCATGAGACACTTGACTCATGTCACCAATAACTGCATGTTGAGTAAACCACCAACTCTGGAAGGCAAGTAGTGGTACTATTGCTGAGCTTAGAACTGGGGCAGGGGTCCTCTCTGTCACAGAGTGGTTTTTGTTTTGTTTTTGTTTTTTTACAGAGTGTTGTTAATTCTCAAGATCGTCTGGGCTCTTGAGTGTTAGGTCAGCGTAACATCAGGAGATGGCCTCTTGAGCACATGTTCCCTAACACGAGGTGGAGAAACAGGTCCCCCTTCCCACTCAGAGTAACCAGGATATATCCTGATAACCCCACCATAAATTTAAAATGTCAAAATTCGGAAAGGCATTTACTATATCTAACTTAATGTTAAACATGTGCACATTACTTACATTAGCCGTCAGTTGGGCAGAATCATCTGTCAAAGGTCATTTTACTATAAAAGTTTCGAATATCTCGTATGACTTACTGAATACTATACTGAAAGTGAAAAACAGAATGATTGTGTGGATAAAGAATGGTTGTAAATGTATCAGTTGTTTACCCTCATGATTGCAGAGCTGACTAGTTGCTGAGGCGAATATCTCGTATGACTTACTGAATACTATACTGAAAGTGAAAAACAGAATGATTGTGTGGATAAAGAGTGGTTGTAAATGTATCAGTTGTTTACCCTCATGATTGCAGAGCTGACTAGTTGCTGAGGCTTATGGCCACTGAGAAAAAGGGTAAATTGAACTCTCATGAGTTAGACTGCCTATGCTTGAGCTGGGTCTCCGTTCAGCTCTAAAATTCCCTACGTTACGCTTTTTAGCTCTCAGTTTAAGCTTTCTGGGGCATAAAGATCTAGTGGCAATTCACTGGTATAACAAAAGGCTTGTATTTTCCTTATTAAAATATTAAGGGGATCCCTGGGTGGTGCAGCGGTTTGGTGCCTGCCTTTGGCCCAGGGCTCGATCCTGGAGACCCCGCATCGAATCCCGAATCCCATGTCGGGCTCCTGGTGCATGGAGCCTGCTTCTCCCTCTGCCTGTGTCTCTGCCTCTCTCTCTCTCTCTGTGTGTGACTATCATAAATAAAAATTAAAAAAAATATTAAGGATGCACATAGGTTTCATTGAACTTTAATGCTTTTATTTATGGCTGAAGAAGACTATCTTTTTTTTTTTTTTTTTCTGGTCTCTTGATGCTTTTTCTATAACCATAATTTACATTTTGGATTTGATTTTGTGGTTAAGTCATTGATTTTATTGAGAATGGCATTTTAAAGTTCCAACAAAACTTGTTGATTAGGGCATTATTTTTACTATGCATGAGTTCCCTCTTTAGTCATAAGTTCTTAAACTATGAAACGTAATAAAAGTCTTTTGAAATGTACTTAATAATTAAATTTTAAGAATTCAGATCATTGGAAAGAGTTCAAGGTTAAAACAAATTCTAAGGCAGTCATTTCTGAGTTGCTTACATATAGGATCTAAGTGTTGAATACAATCTTAAATTATTTTGTTAAATTCTGTCAGGTGTCACTAGCAAACAACCAGTGTGGCCACTTTAGTCTGTTCTTTGTTACTTTGTTAGGAGTGAGTGCTATTACTGTGCTCTTTTGTTAGAGGGGGACAGTGGTGGGAACAATACATTTAATAGGTAATCCCTAATTCAGGTAAGCTTTCTTCCTGAAATGAAACTGTTGAGAAGTATAGAGCTGCAAGTTTTGTGTAATGGCTTATAGTTTTTATTGAAATTTTGCAATACAAAAATAGGTACTTTTGGTTACCTCATCTTTAAATGGTGATTTCTTTTTATTGTATTTACCTATTTACCTCCTCCTCCCCAAGCTATCCAAGCCTAAAACCTCCGTATTTTTCCATTGCATAAGTCAGAGACATGGTACCAAATTTAAGGAAAAAATTACAGATAATGTACATTCATTTTATGTGTGCATTATATAAACACCCAGGTAACCACCAGCATAATCAAGATTTGGAACATGTCACCACCACTCAGGCCTGTATTGTTATCCTTTTGCTTTCTTTAAATGCATGCTCTCCCAGGCTTGGCATGTCTACATCATGTTATCCTAACTTCAGTGCCACCTTGTCTGTGAATCCTTTTTTTGATTACCTCATTTTGAATTTTCTTCTCTTCTGACTTTCCTGTCAACATATATCATTCTTTTCTGTCCTTGATGGCTAAACCAATGGTATGCTCATAGTTCATAGTAGGCACTTATATTTATTTGTTGACCAAATGCGTAAGTGAAGTATTTCTCAAATGTCAATCATTTCTACATCATCTTCAAAATTTTGGTCGTATCTACATATTTTCTGTATACCTATTTTCTTTGTATTTCTCTATATCCATGTAGTTATTAACATAATTTTTAGAGAAAACTTGAAATAATCACCATAAATAAAAAGTAGGTATTACTTGCCATCAACAGAATGTAGACATAAAGTTGAAAATAAGCAAACAAAACTTGTTAAATTCTGGAAACTACTGGATATTGAACACTCTGAGCCTAAAACTTGCTGTTCTTTGTTTAAAAGGGAGATTAGCAAGAATTACAAAGGTGTTGATAACATTCTGCTATCAATAGGAGAACTTCTGATGCAGTCAGAGGAAATGCAAGAGAATGAAGAGGGAATAAGTTCCTCACTGATTCAGTGTTGCTTAGCCCTCTCCTTGGGCCCCATAAAATCATCTCACATCTGATTGGTGGCCAAAATTTGGGGAGATGCTGAATTAATCAGGGCCTGGATAAAATTCCAGAAGTTTATCTGTGAAAGAATTGGAAAATAAAACCTTAATTGCAAATTAAAAAGTGTACTAGAGTTAACTTGAAAAGTACAATAAAAAGACTTAATCATTATTGAATTAGGTTAAGTTTTTTTTTTTTTTTCAAAAAATGCTTTTAATGTTACTGATGTTACTTTTACAAATAAAACATTCACTTGTTTTATTATTAGGAAATCATAGCTGTAAGATAAACCTTTGAAGCTAAAGAAATCTAAAAATCAGTGAGAACCTTTTATATGACAAAGTGATGACTGTTGATTCAGGAGTGATGAAATGTTGATGATATATGTCTATCTGCCATAGCTCCTATAAGCATGGATAAGGTAATAAACTTAAGAGAATATAATAATTCCTTTATTTCTTTCATTACCTTTTAAGTTTGATCTAGGTTTTAATATTTCCATCCTGCAGAAGACATTTTTGACCTTTTTTTCTTCTGAGGTAGTGAAAAATTCTCCTCTCATCGAAAGAGTTTAATGTGAATAGGTAGGAAAATAAATTACCTACTCTTGTTCTATTAAATATATCCTGTATTTCAACTTGTTGTGGTTATTTTCAGGCTTATATCAATATTGTGAGCTTAATGTTTAAATTACCGTTATTTCATGTTCATGAACAAAGAGTTCAGGTAAATAGACAATTTAGTTTGGTGTTTCTTTTTTCCAAAAAAAAATTTATCTGAATGGTAATACTAGATTTATGAGTATAGACAATAATTTGCTATTCAACCAGAGGTCAGATTGCTGTTGATCTAAGGTTATGGGATACAGCCTCAATTTGGAAGTAAGAAAAGAGCACTCCAGATGAATAGTCTTTACTTCATAAAAGACCTTTCACTCAAATAAGTAGTTTCTTTCCTATGTCTCTACTGTAAAATAAAGAAGCAGGATAGAAGCAGTGCAGATAAACTTTTTATTATTTGAAGGTAACAACGGACTAATCAGAGAAACTATAAAAAACACAGCAGTCTTAGTCCTTTAAGTTATACAGATAAATAACCTAACATTTCCATTTGCTCTTTTTGTGTGCTGTATCAGCTACTTGAAACCCTTAGAATATTTGTTAGTATAATCAATCAAATTTTCAAGATAGCTGGAATTTTTGTATATCGTACACCCTAAATGTCATTCCAGTCTGGTGTTATGCTTTCTGCTTGTCTTCAGTGTGATACACTTTGCACAGTGACTTTTCATATACACTTAACACATATACACTTGACCATATTTAAAATTTCCTGGACAAAATTTTTTCTCTGTAGAAAAAAATAGAATATAATATTTGCTTTAAAGTTAGTGTCTGTCATCTTGGGAAGAAAAATAAATATTTAAATGACTTCCCATTTTATATATCAGCAATTCCATGAATGTTACTACCACCCTTAAGTTAGGAGTCCACCTTTAAGCCTGAAGAGGGATTCCAGCAACATGATTATTTTTATGGCACCTGTCATTTTATTGGAAGGCTATCTTCAAAGCATTGTACCCCAAGCCTACCTGATTCTATTAATTTGAGGTTACCTATTAGTTTTATGTGATGTGATTACTGCTGTGTTATTATGTCTTTTAAGTTGGGTGTGGTTTAAAAAGAAAATATTCAGTAGGTTGCCTTCTTGTTGATTGATTCCTTCACTGTGCAAAAGTTTTTTATTTTGATGTGATCCCAATAGTTACTGCTTGTCTTCCCATTGCCAAAAACCACGTATCTAGAAAAATGTTGCTATGATCAGCAACAAAACTCCAGGTTTTCCAGGGTTTGGTGGGGGTGGGGAAAGGGGAGAGTTAATCTGTTGGCTGTGAGAGAACCTCCTGGGATATGAGAGAGTGGTGGTTAAAGGGGCACTAACCTGGAAATCTGAGCATACCTGGACATTGATGCTGATGTGATCATGCTTAGGACATCACTAGCACCAGTCTGGTGTATAATCAGAGCACTTACCAGATGGCTTGTGAAATCCCCCCTCAGAAGGAATTGGTGCTATAAAGAACAGTGTACTGCCCAGGTCCTTGACAGGTGTTATTATGACCCAATTAAAGTTTCTGTGTTTTGGTTAAAAAAAAATATATATCAGACATTGATCATGTCTGTCTAGATGTCTATGACATCTAGACAATGTCAATTGACTATGATCAATGTCAGAGAAATTACTACCTCCGTTTTCTTCTAGGACTTTTATGGTTTTAGGTATCACATTTAGGTCTTTAATCCATTTTAGTTTTGTGTATGATATTAGAAAGTAGTAGTTCAGTTTCTTTCTTTTGCAGATATCCATCCCGTTTCCTAGCATCATTTATTGAAGAAACGTTTCCCCATTGTATATTCTTGCCTTTTGTCATAGATTAGTTGACCATTTAACTGTGGGTTTATTTCTGGGCTCTGTATTCTGTTCCATTGATCTGTATGTCTGTTTTTGTGTACTATGCTGTTTTGATCACAGCAGCTTTGTAGTAAATCTTGAAATCTGGAATTGTAATATCTTCAGCTTATATCCAATAAGAGGTAAATATCCAAAATGTATAAAGAACTTATACAACTCAATACCAAAAAAAAAAAACCAAAACAAAACAAAACAAAAAACCCAAACGATCCAATTAAAAAATGGGCAGAGGACCTGAGTAGACTATTGTCCAAAGAAGACATACAGATAGCCAACAGATACATGAAAAGATGCTCAGCCTCACTAATCATCAGGGAAATGCACATCAAAACCACAATGTGATATCACTTTACACCTGCCAAAATGGCTAAAATGAAAAAGACAAGAAATAATAAGTGTGATAAGGATGTGGAGAGAAAAGAACCCCCATGTACTGTTGTTGGGAATGCAAATTAGTATAGCCAGAATGGATAACAGTATGGAGGTTTCTCAGAAATTTAAAAACAGAAGTACCATATGATCCAGTATTCCGCTGGGTATTTATCCAAAGAAATGAAAACACTAATTTGAAAGATATATGTACCCCTATGTTTATTGCAGCATTATTTACAGTAGCCAAGATATGGAAGCAGCTAAGTGTCCACTGACAGATGAATGGTTAAGGAAGATGTGATACACACACACCATAGAAAATTACAGACGTAAAAACAATGAGATTGTGCCATTTGCAACAAAATGGATGGACCTAAAGGGTATTGTGCTAAGTGAAATAGGTCAGACTGAAAAAAGCCATACAATATGATCTCACTCATATCAGTAGTCTAAAGAAGCTGACAAAAAGCAGGATCAGACCTATAAAAATACAGAGAACTGATGGATGTCAAAGGGGAGGGGGTGAGGAGATACGCAAAATGGGTGAAGGGTAGTGGAGATACAGGCTTCCAATTATTGAGTGGATAAATCAGGGGAATAAAAAAGACACACCATGAGGAATATAGTCAATGGTATTGTAACAGCATTGTATGGTGACAGACAGTAGCTACACTTGTGGTGAGCATACCATAATGTGTAAAGGTGTCAAATCACCTGATACTAATGTAACATTGTGTGTCAACTATACTCAAAAAGCTGTTTTAGAACATGAGAGACTCCTAACTCTGGGAAAAGAACAAGGAGTGGTGGAAAGGGAGGTGGGTGGGGGGTGGGGTTGACTGGGTGACAGGCACTGATGGGGGGGCACTTGATGGGATGAGCACTGGGTGTTATGCTATATGTTGGCAAATTGAACTCCAATTAAAAAAAAAAGCTGTTTTAAATAAAAATTTTTAATTTATTTTAAAATTTAATTTTAAAAGTTTAAATAAAATTAACTTACATCAATGGCTGTATGACAAAGTATCTCAAAATGTAGTTACTTAATAAATACTTCTCAGTTTCTTTCAGAAGGGATTGGGGAGCAGTTTGGCTGTGAGTTTCTGGCTTAAATTTTGTGAGGTTGCAGATATTGGCCTGGACCATAGTCATCCTTATGTATGATTGAGGTTGGAGAACCGCTTTCTAAAGTGGTTTGCTCACATACTAGCAAGTTGTTTCTGGCTGTTGAAGGGAGGCCTAAGTTTCTATGCATAAGGCTCCTTAAAGTGTCCTTACCACACATAAAGGCTAGAATGAGTGATCCAAGAAACAGCACATAGGCTAGCAGTAATTTTGTGTAGGACAGGTGACTATACAAGAGAATGAATATTAAGAGTTCAGCATCATTGGAGGCCATCCTGGAAGCTAGCTTCCACATTTTATAAAGCTAATATACATACATGTCACTAGTAAGCAGTACATACTTAATCAGTATGCGGTTTATACACAGCTCATGGTTTTAGAATATTTAAAGATTAACTTAATAACACTTGATTATATTACTAAATGAAGCAAGTACTTTATCCACAAAATTCTTAGTTTCTGTTTTTCTTTGGGGGATAGTGGGTTGATTCTTGATTCAAATGTAATACTAAAGATGCAGATTTTATTCATTTTGGTTTTCCTTTATTTCTAAGATGAATGAAGGAGAGAATGCCACATGTTACACGGCTGCTGTTTGATTTGCTATGGAGACGTTATTCTTTTTTAAAAAAATTAAGCTTAATACCAAAAAGAGGGAATAATTTGCATGATTTTAAAAGTATACAGAAAGTATAGAGAGAAAAGATTCCCTTTCCTTGGCCCTTATCTATGCATTTTCCACCTGGCCAACTGGAAGTAAGCAGTTTTATTTATTTATTTATTTATTTATTTATTGTGTGTTCTTTCAGAGCTGTATCATATATATGCAGATAATATGACTATATTTTTTCCCTTTTTGTATAAATGGTAGCATACTGTGAACACTGTTGTGCACATTGATTTTTTTCTTTTTTTAGTTCATATATTTTAGGAGCATTATCTGAATTGGTACATACACTTTATTCATTCTTTTTACCAACCGAGTGTATTCTGTTGTCTTCAATTCATATCACTGTTATTGGTTATTTACTATGAGTCAGCTGGGACTGACTAGGAGCTGGGGATGTGAGAGCTAAAACTGATGGATGAATACTCTGTCACAGGGATTAATACCCTTGGGAGTCAGGGTTCGATTAAGCAAAGCAAAGGAGGTTCTGTAGCAGAGAAAGTATAGTGTGTAGTCGGAGTTCACAGAAAGGAGATGTACGTATGAGTGTTGGAGATAGAGAATAGTTAGGGAAGACTTCACAGCAGAGGTAAGATCTGAAGCCTGAAGGATGAGTAGGTACTAGTCAAGTTAGGATTTAGTGTTTCAGGCAGAAGGAAGTTTTTAAAAAGACTTCAAAACCTATTACAAAGCTATAGTAACTTTAAAACAGTGTGGTACTGACAGTAGAGGCAAACATGTACACCAATAGAGAGGAATAGAAAGCCCTGAAATAAACCCTGTGGTCAAATCTTCAACAGAGTGCCAGAGCAATCGATCAGGTTTCTTCAAAAAATGGAATTGAGAAGACTGGATATCCATATACAAAAGAATGAAGTTGGAATCTTATTTTATGCTAGATAAGAAATAACTCAAAACAGAATACCTAAATATAATACCTAAAACATAAAACTAGTAGAAGAAAACATGGGAGAAAAGCTTCATGACATTGGTTTTGGC
Source organism: Canis lupus dingo (assembly GCF_003254725.2). Classification (NCBI taxonomy): domain Eukaryota; kingdom Metazoa; phylum Chordata; class Mammalia; order Carnivora; family Canidae; genus Canis; species Canis lupus. The sequence continues at coordinate 43,666,509 of NC_064254.1, forward strand.
AATGATTTCTTGGATATGACAACAAAAGCACAGGTAACAAAGGCAAAAATACACAAGAGGGACTACGTCAAACTTAAAAACCCTTATTCATCAAAGGATACAATCAAAAACATAAAAAGACAACCTACCAGAATGGGAGAAAATTTTCAGAAGTGATATATATAAGGGTCATATCCTGAATATATAAAGAAATGTCACTCAGCAACAAAAAGACAACCCTATTAAAAAATTGGCAAAGGCCTGAATAGACATTTCTTCAAAGATTAGTACAAATGGCCAAGGCAGATGAAAAGATTTTCAGCATCATTAATCATTAGAGAAATGCAAATCAAAGCTACCATGAGATGCTACCTCACGCTTATTTCCATGGCTACTATCAAAAAACTGAAAAGTGTTGGTGAGGATGTGGAGAAATTAGAACCCTTATGTACTGTTGGAAATGTAAAATGGTGCAGCTGCTATGGAAAACAGTATGGTGGCTCCTCTTAAAAACAGAGCTGCCATATAGTCTAGCATTCTCACTTCTGGGTATGTTGAAAAGAAAAGATGATCCTGAAGAAATATTTTCATACTCAAGTTCATAGCAGCTCTGTTCACAATAGCCTAGTGGTAGAAAATGTAAATGTCTGTGAATGCATGGATGGATAACTATACATATAGAGTCAAATATTAATCTTAAAAGGGAAGGAGATCCTTGGGCTCCATGCTGGGCATCAGCTTACTTAAAAAAAAAAAAAAAAAAAAGGAGGGGGGAAAATCCTGTCACATACTACAATATAGATGAACTTTGAGAACATTATGTTAAGTGAAATAAATCAGTCACAAAAAAGCCAAAATATCGTAGGGTTCCACTTAACATGAGGTATCTAAGGTAGTCAGAAGCAGAAAGTAAAATGGTGGTTGCCAAGGGCTAGGAAAGAGGGAAAAGAAGAGGGTTTTTTGTTGTTGTTGTTGTTGTTGTTTTAATGTGTGTAGAGTTTCAGTTTGGGAAAATGAAAAAATTCTGGAGGTTAATTGTACAATGTGAATATACTTAATACTACTGAATTGTACACTCAAAGATGGTTAAAATGATAAATTTTATGTTTTTTTTTACTCACAATTGGAAAAGATAAATGACATTAAACTTTTAGAAACATATATGCATTTTAAAATGCTATCCTGTAATGAAAGCCACGTTTCTAAATACTGAAAAAGGAGCTGATTGAAGAATGAACCTAGAGGGTTTGAATCAGAAGATATTGTACTGGCTCAGTTGGTAGAGTATGTGAGTCTCAACCCTGGGCCCATGAGTTCAAGCCCCACGTTGGCCATAAAGCTTACATGAAAAATATACAGAGTCACAGCATTTTGAATATAGGTTGATAGAAAAAAATTTAAGTGATGAAAGGGAGCATGGGGCATACCCAGAAGAGAAAGTGCATAATTAAAGACACTGAGGTGGGAGGCAGCAAGACTTGTACAGTTGGCTAGTTTTAAAAAATATTTATTGGCTCTTGTTAAAGATGGTAAGGCCAATTTTATTAAGGAACATCATGATAAGTATAGGGACCACTGCATTGGGATTTTATAGTGGAGGAGAGAGATGGGCCTTAACTCTGAATACATCATGGGCAAGTGTTGGTTTGTAGCATCCTCAGAGCCCTTATTTGAAATCTGAAACCGGCCCTGTCTGTGATGGGAAAGAAGTGACAGAACAAAGAGATCAATCCGTTCAGATTTGTAGGTGGCAAGCTTAATAAGTGAGGGAATTTACATATGAGGCTTGCCTTGGGTGGCCTCAAAACAAGTAGATCTCCACACCCACTCACCAGCTGGAATCTTACAAGTTTATAGATAAATCTTTATTGGGTTCAGTCACATATCCAGTCCAGGTAGCCTCCACACTACGTTTCTATCAAGTATATCCTTAGAGCAGCTTCTGGGAGTAGCGAAGGCAAGCAGAATGCACATTCTAAGGACGAGGGAGGAAGCGAGGAGCCTCCGATTACCTGGTTCCAGCTCATGGGTCAATGGGCAGTCACATCTTCTTGATGATCTCCTTGAATAGCAAGTGGGACTTCATAGCCATGGAGTAGGGTGGGAGACAGGATGGAAAATGATTCTAAGAGGAAGCATCAGGGACAAGGGGGGATTCTGGCTAAACCGACCTACCAGGGTTCTTGCTCAAGATAGGTTGAGGTATCCAGATGATGGAGGATGAGAGTCTGATCAGGTATTGAGGGTGGTCAGATACTGATGGTGGGGGGTTTCTGGTCAAGCTGATATAGCACGGTTCTTGGAAAAACTACATTTTGCAAGAAAGTTCACAAGTGGGCCTAGGAGAATATTCAGAAGTTTTACTAAAGTTTGGTCAAGCAAAGAAACTTCTGCCAAGTTTTACTTAGCTAGATAGAAATATGAACTATAAGATTGAGTGGGTCCAGTTTATGAAAAGGCTTTGGTCAATATGATTAAGAGCTTGCATTTCATTTCTAAGTAATTGTTAACAATTATAGCAATGATAGAGTATTTCTTAGGTGTTAAGCTTGGGGCTAAAGTGCATTTTGTAGACAAAAGTTTACTTGCAGAGCTTCCAGCAGGGAGTAATATTTTCAAACTATGTTTTGCTGTGTAAAATTAATTGGCTCCTAGAAAGCTGAAGGTAGTAAAAGTAGAAGGCTGTTAAAATAGTCCAGGCAGAAACTATTAGGAGCCATGGTTAAAAGACCATTCTGAAAGATAATGCCTACCACAGTCAACTTTGGGGAGGGGGGGGAGTAGGAGGTGAAGTCATAGATTCGATATAAGAATAGAAAATAAGGCCAAAGTGCAAGTTTGTGTGATTGGGAAGATGGCAGTACTGTTTATTTCAGTAATGAAGTAAAAACAAAAACTCAGAGAATAATAATAGCAGTGCTTGACAGGTCCTATTTCTTGTGTTGGAGTAATGTCCTAAAAAAAAAAAAAAATTAGAGCAGAGTGTGAAGCAGAAAGTGAGAGGAGTAATAATAATGACAAACAGTTCAGGGTTTATCAGTGTTTCAGAGGATACCTAGTTTTTGTAAAGGGACTCTGAATAAAGATTTTACAATAAGCAACACCATATTTTGGTTCTGATTCTATTAGGTGCTTGAGAATCTATCAATATATCTAGAGTTAATTCTCTCTCTTGCCAGGTAACATCTCAGCAAGGTTCTTTTGTTCTTTTATGATATTAAAACTATTGTTCTGTTTTCATCTTAATCTTAAAACATGAGACAAGATGAACATCAGAAGAGATAGAAAAGCAGAGGCCAGTCTGCTATAGGGAATTCTCATTTGTCTCCATGAAGTATCTCGATATCTTCAAAACTAATTACAGCTGCTTTCCTTTGCCCTTTAAGGGAGTTAACCCCTGCAGTGCTACTTACTGTCCAGCACCATTCATTTAAAACTGAGTAAACCAATGTGCACAGACACATGCGTGGTTTAGTGTCCAATGTTAATCCTTTTCTTGTTTGTCTCTATATGTAAAATTACTTGGCTAAAATGTTAGTTTCTTCCTGTTTATTATTTTGATCTTCTTCTCTAGATGCATAAGCACAATTGAATCTGCATCTTTGTGTGTATGTGTGTTTTACTCATGATTTTACTTTTGGAATAGTTTTAATAAAATTTACAAAAGAAAATAAAACCCTTGATAGGATTTTTTTTGTTTGGAAAAAAAAATATGTCTTTCTTCACAGGCTATAAAATTTGTTTACAGATGTTCAGTTAAATGCAGTAGGAAGTACAAAAAAACTTGTGCCATTCAGTATACATAATATAGCATTTTTTATGTTCATGTAGCAACCAGTCTCTGTTTTTAAGTTGAATACTGTAATAGTCTATTGCTTATTAATTTTAAAAATGCTGAGAACATTATTATTTTAAAAATGATTAAGTTTTATTTTCTTGGAAATAATTGTTTAATATGGTGGGTTTAATTGTACTGTAAATTTTGCTTTTTTCTACACTTTTTCTATCAGTTTGTTTCAGTTAAGATTATATTTTAGTGATTAAACTCATTTGTCATTGTTAAATGAATAATAATAGCTACTAATGAGCATATTTATTTTGAGAAGGATACTTTCTGAAAAATGATTTTTTAAATAAACTTGAAAAAGCACTTGGTAGGATAGCTAACATTAATGTTGCCCTTCATCTTGTGTTTCACATTTCTCTTTAATCATTCTGAATAGGCGCACTCTCATTTTTGTTACTTATCATTATCTCACACTTTACCTTCTGTGTATTGAAAAACAAGCAGTGTTTTCTCCTTCTAATTAAAAACAAAACCAGAATATGGTTAATCTAAATAATTTAGGTTTTCTTTAAGTGTATTATGCTTGTACTTACTCTCAGGCAGAAGATTTACTCTTGCCACCTCTAAGAAGTTAGTTTCATTTCCCACCACCAAATTCAATCAGTATATATATAGAGAAATCAGACGGATTTAATATTAGTAAATACTAAACATGAAAAAGATACGTTTGGAAAAAGCATTATAAACCTCAAAGCCAAAATTTAGTTGACATTCTCAGTTTTAGATTATTCACACAAGTATTTATTTCTTTCTATAGATGTGGTTGATACAAATATGAAACGACTAAATCAGAATATGTAATTGAACCATCAGTGATGTCCACAGGTTTCATAAATATGTGGGTAACTTCTTTGAAATACTTGTTTTCTTAACTATTATTTTTATCCCCTCTTAACAGTTCTCATGAATTCTATCTCCCTTTCCCAAGAGAAAAACAAAACCTGTCTTTACTGGATCTTGTAAAGAATCCCTTGGGTGCTTCATAATAAAATTTCTAACCTAGAACATACCCCTAATCCAGCAGGAATCTTCGCATCATCCCTGGGTATCCTTAATTTAAGGACAGCCACATTTATAATTATGTTTTTGGATGCACAATCCAACCTGTGGCACCTCTCTAGGATTAATTCCACATGAGAGCACATGTTTACTTTTTTGGTATTGTGTTTTCAGGGGAGTAGATTGTGTTCTTGTACATACTGTATAGAGTGCCCCTTCCACCATGGTCATTTATTGAAATAGGATTTTTGTTTTACAAATAACCAAACAAAACCCTTTTATATCAGAATTTATAGTTATTTTGCCTTATACTTTAACCTATACACTTTCAGTATTCAGTAGTGATGTAGGTTTGGGGTATTCAGAGTTTAGTTTTGGTCCCTGTCCCTAAGCCAAGGTCTACAAGGAAGAACAGAAATGTATGTACTTACATTATTATAGTGCTTTTTAAAAATAAGTGGAATAGGAAAAGAAACAACAATGTCTAAAAAATGAGGAGTTAAAGAGTCAAGAAAGGCTATATAGCCTGAATAGGTTTTAGAAAAATTGAATAAGAAAGGAGAGGGAGGCTATGTCAGGCAGAAGAATTAAGAGTTGTGGTAAAAAAGTAGTTGAGGAAGACTGTGATTATGGACCAGGCTAGGTAGGTGTCAGCCAGCCAGAGTTCTTCCTGCTTCCTCCTCTTAATTCTGTGTGAAACCTCAAACACCAAAATGTTCATACATACAGGACTTCATGAGCATACTTGCTTCATGGATTTGTTATGAAGATAATTTGTGTAAAAGGGCTTAGCATGGGGCCTGCCACAGAGTAATTACGAAGTCAGTGTGAGCTGCTATTAGTAATCATCATCTTCTTGAATAATGTTTGGGCAATGTTTATTTGGCGACTGTGCTTTGGGGACAGGATATTATCTTTAACTCAAGGACATATGTTGAGTTTCATTGTTACAGCTATTAACTATTTGAAGCTTACAAAAGAATCCTAGCTACCCATTAAAGGATCATTTTAGGTTGTAATATGTGCTCACACTGTTCTGTTTTTCTAAATTACTTTTCTTCATGATGCTCATGACATGTCACAAAAATCAATTTAAAGCTAGAAGAAATCTTTAGTTATCATTTTTATAGAATTCAGACTATTTCTAACAGATGGATAATTTCTTATATGTCGATTAACTTTTTAGTATCTTTTTTCCAAGTAAATAAAACTTGCTGTTTGTCATCTTGCTAGAATTGTGGGATTTTATTTTTTGAATCTCAGGTGTTATTTTTATAATTTTCACTGAGATCAAAAGTGAGAATATAAATATATAATTAAAATACGGTGAAACTCTATGTCAGAATTTTCTCCATCTAGAGATTAGCATGTAATTAATTTTAAAAGCTTTGACTTCTGGGGACACCTGGGTGGCTCAGTGGTTGAGCATCTGTCTTTGGCTCAGGGTATGATCCAGGATGAGTCCCATGTCGGCCTCCTTGCACAGAGCCTGCTTCTCCCTCTGCCTCTGTGTCTCTCATGAATAAATAAATAAAATCTTAAAAAAAAAAAAAAGAAAAAGAAAAAAAGCTTTGACCTCTGGGAGTATCATACTTCATAGACGAAACAACGTCTAAAAAATGAATGAACCAAGTACTGAATACTGCTGAGAAGTTGATTAAGATGAAAGGCTGGAGAAATGACCATTGGCTTTGGCTAATGCAGTTAACTGGTGAACCATACATGGGGTGGTTTCCTTGGAGGGAGAGTGTCATGAGGCATTTTTTAGTGGGCTGAAGAGTAAAGAGGAAATGAAGAAATGAAATAGTATAGAAAAATGTTTTAGAAAGTTTTGTAATGAGAACAGAAAAATGGTTTGGTAATCAGAGAGTCTGTGAGAGTCAAGAGGAAGCTATGGATTTTAGTTTCTCACTATGGAAGATTCCAGGGCTCTGTCTGTAGGTGAATGGAGAATGATCCTGCACAGGAAGAGAAACTTACTGAAGAAGAGTAAACCAGTAAAGGTACTTTAGGAAAATTCTTGAAAAGCAAAAGGAGATGGGATCCAAAAAGAGCATAAGGGTAGGTCTTTGATGGAGGTGGGTCCTTTGTTCCTCACAACAGGAAAGTAGAGAATAAGGATATAAGTGTATATGGGTTTGCAGATTGTTGGAGGGAATGTAAGCATTCCTTTTGCTTCTCTTTTTTATTGCTGCTGTTCTTTCATGATCTTAAGTTATTTTTAATGGTTAAATATCTTATTGAATTGGTGTGCTAAATTTTATAAATTCAAATTCAATTAACAGTGTATTATTTTTTATTTTACAGTGTATTTTTATTAGTTTCAGAGGTAGAGTTCAATGATTCATCAGGCTTATATAACAGCCAGTACTCGTTACATCATGTGCCCTTGTTAATGTCTATCGCCCAGTTACCTTATACCCCCACCACATCCCCTCCAGCAACCCTCAAGTTTGTTTCCTATGATTAGGAGTCTCATATACTTTGTCTCTCTCTCTAATTTAGTCTTCTTTTATTCTTCTCTCCCCCTATGATCCTCCGTTTTGTTTCTTAAATTCTACATATGAGTGAGATCATTTAATTGCCTTTCTCTGATTGACTTAGTATCCTCTCGTTCCATCCACATTGTTGTAAATAGCAAGATTTCCCCTTTTCGATGGCTGAGTAGTATTCCATTGTATATTTATACCACACCTTTTTTTTTTTAATTTAAATTCAATTAGCTAACATATAGTACATCATTAGTTTCAGATGTAGTTTTCAACAATTCATCAGTTAAATATAACACCTAGTGGTCATCCCATCACATGCTTTCCTTCATGCCCATCACCCATATACCCCATCCCCTCACCTACCTCCCCTTGAGTAACATTCAGTCTGTTTCCCAGAGTTAAGAGTCTCTCATGGTTTGTCGTCTTTGATTTTTTTTTCCCATTCAGTTTCCCCTCCTTCACTTATGGTCTCATGCACTATTTCTCATATTCCACATATGAGTGAAACCGTATGATAATGGTCTTTCTCCAATTGACTTATTCACTTAGCATAATACCCTCTGGTTCTGTCCATGTCGTTGTAAATGGTAGGTATTCATCCTTTCTGATGGTTGAGTAATATTCCATTGTATACATACCAGATCTTCTTTATCCATTCGTCTGTCAATGGACATCTAGGTTCTTTCCACAGTTTGGTTATTGTGGACATTGATGTTATAAACATTGGGGTGCAGGTGCTCCTTTGGATCACTACATTTGTATCTTTGGGATAAATACCTAGTAGTGCAATTGCTGGGTGGTGACATTTGCTTCTGTTTTCTTAATTAAATTTGCAGTTTGGTCTTTAGCAACAATGGAAGGAGGTGGTATTAGAGTTTTGAAAAGAAGACAAAGTATGAAATACTTGTGTCAGGCAATAGATTTACTAAGGAAACAGTGGTTTAGAACAGTGTTGAATACCTGGTTGAGGAGGTTTGTTTTTCAATTTAAAATGCAGTCAGCCATCCTGTGGTTATATGATTTTTCTCCAGCAATGTTCAGTTGCTTGAGCTCAGGCATAGAAAAAGCAGATAATCAAGTTCAACCCAGATTGGGACTTTGCCAGGTAAGTATTGAGAGAATAAGGAAGACATTTCACTCCCTGGCCCTGAAATGGGATGGATATAAAAAGGAAAAAAGCCTCCATGAGACTGAAGAGTAGTGGTTAAGAGTTAGAATTCTGGGGGTGCCTGGGTGGTTTCACCCAGGGGTGCCTGCTCTTGGTTTCAGCTCAGATCATGATCAGAGGGCCATAATCTCAGGTTCGTGAGATGAAGCCTCGCATCAGGCTCTGCACTCTGGGGGAGTCTGCTTGAGATTCTCTCTCTGCCCCTCAAAGAGTTAGAACCCTAAAGCTAGACTATTTCTGTTCCCTGACTCTGCCATTTATAATATTTCTATACCTCTGTCTCTTTATTTGTTAAGTGTGGACAATAATGTTTACTTCATGGGCTCAAATAGGATTAAATTAATTAAAATATGCAAAGCATTTAAATGGTGCCTGGCATGTAGTAAGCCACAATTTAAGGTCAGCTAAGATGTTGTTTTCTCTGCTGCATCTGAGGTCTTATCCTGAGAAGGTAGCTAGGACCAGAAGGCAGCTGATGTGCAGAGAAAAGCTGCAGATCTGTTGACCACATATTTGGAGTTTCTTAGAGTGTATAATATTTTGAAGGTTTGAGATTGGGTCAGATGAGGGGAAGTACAGAATATCAGGATTCTAGTGGATACCTTAACCTATTTGTGAAATACTTGTTAGATGTTTTATTTTATCTATATTGGTAGGTCTCCCGGAAAGTTTCTAGTTCTCTGGAGTAACTGGCTGTATGAGTTGATGGAAAAAATTATTTGCTAAAGATCATTAGTGTGTCAATTTTTGAAACTTAGAACTTTTGACCAAAATGAAATAAATTTGTTAATAATTGTCACATTCATTTGTTAGGTGGTAACAGTAATAACTGAATGATAATTTTTCATTTGGTAAAAAAACTTGGAGTGTCTGCTGTGTATATATATGTGTGTGTGTATGTATACACATACATATATATAGCATTTTTTAAAGTACTTTTTCATTCATAATGAACAAGTAGAGTTTTCCCCCTTGAATTTCATGGTACTTTAATCTATTTATTTACATAGTTGGAATGTGATAAAACTCTTGGAAAGTCCCCAGATATATTTGTAGAATTGGCTAATACTGAATAGTCCTTTGTCTCTTCATCCCTCTCCTGACTTTTCATGGCAATGGAGACAGGGAAGCAGGGAGCTCAGCTAGTAATAAACAGATTAGCCAAAATATCTTTATTTGGTTATTTTCTGAAATTAGGTCTATTCGTTTTTTATAACCACTTAAATTTTTTTAAATTAGATGGTCTGTTGGAATGTTTTATTTCTTACTAAAATTTTGCCTTTTCACCCTGTAAAGTATGAAAACTCTGATAATTTTCATAGGGTCTAATTTGCATAGAGAAATCTATGTCTTTTTTTCTTTAACAGCTGTTTTAATTTTTATATTTGAATGAGACAAAAACACTACACTAAATCACGCTTTATGACAATTCAAGTCCAATTTATGTGAGTTATAACTTAGAAATAACAGCTAAATTGTCAAGGGATATGATTATAGATTAAATTTAAAAAAACTGCTTATTAATAGCTCCAGAAAGAATTTTTTTAACAAGGATAACTTTTTTTTTTACAGTATTATATTAGTTTCAGGTGTGCAATATTGTGATTCAACAATTCCATACTGAAAGAAAAATTATAAATGCCATTTGACTTTACCTGCAGCACTTTATGGAAGAACAAGCCACAGTCTTAATTTACCTTTTCAGGTTTCCTAGTTACATTAAATAGTTATTGTATTGATCAAGAAATAGGTTTTGGGTTTGGGGTTGTTTTGTTTTTGTTTTAATTTCAAACAAATAAAACTCATTTGATAGTGGTGATAGAATTCTTGTTTGGTTTCTTGTTTAAAGTGATGCACATGTTCAATATTTTAATTTTGGTGAGGAATCTTGATTGTTGTGATAGTTTTATGAGCATATATTAGAACTTAATAGGTATGTTAAATATGTACAGGTTAATAAAATAGTAAAAAAAAACAAAACCACACATTTGGCAGTGACACATTTTGCATTCATGAGACAATTGGGTATAATTTAACCGTCTTCAGTTTTGCATTTTACTACCTTTACTAAATTCAGAGCCATATCTTGTTCTTAATTAAAATTTATTAGTCCTTATAATTACTTACTTCCTCATACTGTTTGTTTTTATTAGTGCTAATGGTGGCAATAACTTCTTTGAGCATTTTCTATGTGCCACTCTGATAAGTTTAATATGTTCTTTATTTAATTCTGACAGCCATTGAGCTAGGTATTATCATCTTGTTTTACAGTTGAGGAAACTGAAGTTTGACATCTCACCCAAGGTCATACAGCTAAGTGTTAAAACTAGGATTTGGATTCCCAGCTGTCTTGACATTATTAATTCCTGTGCTTGGAGACCCTAACTCCTACTGTCCATCTTTTTGTGGACTTGGGGTTCTACAAAACACTGTTTTGTTATTGAACATGTGCAGTTTTTGCCATGTATTACAACATTTCTGGAGAAGTTGCAGTGTATAAAGTTTCTTTGATCCAAATGGGAAATGTTATATTTGCATTAGGATCTAAGCCAGTGGTGTTCCAAGTGTGATTTGTGGGCCATTCACAAATTCTTTATTAAGGAAACATGAGATAAACACAGATGAAAGTATTAGACATCGGGGTTTTTTTTTGCTTGTGTGTGTGTGTGTGTGTGTTTTAAGGTTTATTATTTGAGAGACAGCACTAGTGCAAATGAGGGGAGGGGCAGAGGGAGAGAAACTCAAGCAGACTCTGGAGTGGGACACAAGGCTTTATCTCAAGATCTGGAGATGATCACCTGAACTGAAATCAAGAGTTGGACACTCAGCCAACTGAGCCATCCAGGTGCCTCTCAATGTTTGATATTCCTACAACAACTATGTACATGGTTTATATTTTTATCAGCAATTGACTGGGGAAAAAACTGGTTCTTTACCACACTTTGAGAAGTACTGATCTAAACCACTTTAAAATAAAATATGGAAAAATAAAATACCTGAGACTTAGAATTTGCATTTGTTATAGATTGGATGAAAAATTAAAAAGTGATATCCCTACACTTTTCTTCTGATATGTAATGAGTAATTTTATTTTCATTAAAAGTCATTGAGGAAGCAAAACCTAATTTCTAGTCCTAGGATCTGACCACTTTTTCACACAAAAGGAAAGTACAATAGCTCCCTCCTGATGAAATTTCTATAAAAGATCTTTCTCATTTTTCAGCTGTTTGCATAAGATTTTGCTTATAATGTTCCACCAGATAGTTATATGTGTCTTTGTTATATAAACTCTTTTTAGTTATATTAAAATATTTAGATAATTTTTAACTAAATAAATATTTAAAGAATCAAATTTCTGCACTGAGGGGGGCACTTGACAGGATGAGCACTGGGTATTATGCTATATGTTGGCAAATCAAGCTCCAATAAAAAATATATATACAAAAATAAAAAATAAATAAATACCAAAAAAAGCAAATTTCTTATCTGACTTAACTTTTTAAGCTGCAAACACAAAAGTCTAAACCCCACAAACTTAATTGTTTGTTGTTGGCTAGTGTTTTATACCAAATTTAAAAAGTATGTCAGAAAATCTGTCAGTTGAGGTAATACTGCTTCACAATTAGATTATTAGTCTTATTACAATTAAAATGCTTTTATTTGGGAAGCCTGAGTGGCTCAGTGGTTTAGCGCCTGCCTTCGGCTCAGGTCGTGATCCTGGCTGGAGTCCTGGGATTGAGTCCCATATGGGCTTCCTGCATGGAGCGTACTTCTCTCTCTCTCTCTCTACCTATGTCTCTGCCTCTCTCTGTCTCTGTCTCTCTGTCTCTGTCTCTCTGTCTCTCATGCATAAATAAATAAAATATTTTTAAAAATAAAAAATGCTTTTATTTATATAAATTACTTCTTTTTTTTTAAAATTTTTATTTATTTATGATAGTCACACAGAGAGAGAGAGAGAGAGAGGCAGAGACACAGGCAGAGGGAGAAGCAGGCTCCATGCCGGGAGCCCGACGTGGGATTCGATCCCAGATCTCCAGGATCAGCCCTGGGCCAAAGGCAGGCGCCAAATAGCTGCGCCACCCAGGGATCCCTATATAAATTACTTCTAAATTGATTTTCAGGTTAATTTTCCCAGTGCACAAATACTATATATCTTATCTTGAAAATGATGTATCTTACACTGGAAATATTACAAGGGGAAAAAATCCTTGTCAATAAAAATTATACATGTGCTTTATCTACCACTATTCTTAGGTATATTGAATATAATTTAGTTATTTTATACTATTATATGTTTTCAGATAATCCAGTCAAGTTGAATTTTTTCCCTAAACTTAATTTGGTTTTACAGTTCTTCTGTAATTTCTCAGAAGCAAAACTAGAAATGCTTTAGTTTGTGTTCATTCTAACCTTCATTCCTTATATGTCACTATGTGTTAATATTTAACTCTTTTATCAAAGTTTATGGCTTTAATTGTTTAGTATGGCAGTCTCTTTTTGAAGACTAAGTATAATATATCCACTTAATGAAACCATTAAGAGTTATGATTACATACAAATTAATGTGGAAAATGTTGGTGGCAAACATAGAGTACCAAGACATATGCTATATGATCTTAGCTATATCAATTAAATAGATAATTATGTTAACATTGTTATTCTTTGGCAAAAATATCCACCTGTTTACTTTCAATTGTTTCTATTTTATTAAATGCATTTTTCATAATTAAGACCTATTTTTAATTTTTTTAAATAGGTGCCACACCCAGTGTGAGACTTGAACTAATCCTGAGATGAAGAGTCACATGTTCTACCACCTAAGCCAGCCAGGGACCCCTATTTTTCTTTTATAAAATAAAAATCAGGGGATCCCTGGGTGGCGCAGCGGTTTAGCGCCTGCCTTTGGCCCAGGGCGGGATCCTGGAGACCCGGGATCGAATCCCACATCGGGCTGCCGATGCATGGAGCCTGCTTCTCCCTCTGCCTATGTCTCTGCCTCTCTTTCTCTCTCTCTCTCTCTCTGTGTGACTATCATAAATAAAAAAAATTAAAAAAAAACATTTAAAAAAAAATAAAAATCAGTAAAGAGAAATATAAAAATCTTTTTGGCCTTCTGGTTTGCCTTTTATAATGATCTTTAATGTGTATTATCCTATGCCTCTATTTTACTTATTTATTTTTATTAAAATTTAATTGACAATATTAGTTTTAGGTGTAGAACTGTTGATTCAGCAATTCTGTACATTACTCAGTGCTCAGCATACATTATTACAATATTACTTATTTTTTAAGATTTTATTTATTCATGAGAGATACACAGATAGAGGCAGAGACATAGGCAGAGGGAGAAGCAGGCTCCCTATGGAGTCTGTTACAGGACTTGAACCCAGGACTGTGGGATCGTGACCTAAGCCAAAGGCAGACACTTAACCACTGAGTGGTGGTTATTATTACACCATTATTATTACAATGTTATTGACTATACTTCCTGTGCTGTATTTTTATCTTAGTGATTTATGTGCTTCATAACTGGAAGTTTGTACCTCTTAATCTGCTTATCTATTTCACCTACATATCCACCCACCTTCCCTCGGACAACCACCAGTTTTTTCTCTATTTAAGAGTCTGCTTTTTTGATTGCTTCTTTTTGTTCATTTGTAATTTTTTATATTCAACGTGGAATATAAGTGGAATTATATTTGTCTTTCTCTGACTTATTTCATTTAGCATCTGTACTCATCCATGTTGTTACACACAGCAACATCTCATTCATTTTATGGCTGAGAAATACTCCATATTTTGTCTATTCATCTATCCATGGCCCTTGTGTTGCATTTGTATCTTGGCTATTATAAATAATGTTGCAATAAACTAGGGGTGTATATATATTTTCAAATTAGTGTTTTTGTTTTCTTTGTGTAATTTCCAGTAGAATTCATGAATCATGTAGTATTTTTATTTTTAATTTTTTGAGGAACCTCCATATTGTTTTCCAATTTATATTTACAATTGCACCAGTTTATATTCATACTAACAGTGCATGAAGGTTTTTTTTTCTCCATATTCTTACTAACACTTGTTATTTCTTATGTTTCTTTAATTTTAGCTATTCTGACAATAAAACGATATACCTTATTGTGGTTTTGACTTGCATTACCCTAATGATTTTGATTTTGAGCATCTTTTCGTTTGTCGGCCATCTGTATGTCATTTTTGGCTTCTACTGCCTTTGAGCTTTGTTCTTTTTCTAGCTCTTTTAGGTGTAAGGTTGGGTGGTTTATTTGAGATTTTTCTTTTTTGTTTAGGATTTTGTTTTTTGTAAGTAATCTCCACACCCACTGTGGGGCTCAAACTCAAAACCCCCAGATCAAGAGTTTCACACTCCACTGACTGCCAGCTGGGCACCCCTCTTGCTTTTTTGATGTAGGCCTGTGTCACTATAACCTTGCCTCTTAGAACTGCTTTCTTTTATTGCATCCCAAAGATGTTAGACCATTGTGTTTTCATTTTCATTTGTCTCCATCTATTTATTTTTTTCTTTGATTTCTCTGTTGACCCAACTATTGTTTAGTAGCATGTTGTGTGGTGTCATGTATTTGTGTTCCTTCCAGATTTTTTCTTGTAACTGATTGCTACTTCCATACCATTGTGGGAAGAAAGGATGCTTGGTGTGATTTCAGTCGTGTTAAATTTACTGAGACCTGTTTTGTGGCCTAACATGTGATGTACCCTGGATAATATTCCATGTGCAATTGAAGAGAGTATTCTCTCTTTTTGGGTGGAATGTTCTGTATATGTTAGGTCCACCTATTCTAATGCGTCATTCAAAGCCACTGTTTCTTTGTTGACATTCTTTCTGGATGATTTGTCCATTGATGTAAATAAGGTGTTAAAGTCTCGAGCTATTACTGTATTACTATTAACTTCTCCCTTTATGTTTTGTTGCTGTGAGAGCCCAGACTATGAAGGTATAACAATAAAGTATGTTTTCCCCCAAAATAAATTTTGCATTATTTTAAGGACCTACCCCTCCCAATTGAGAATGAAAGTATCATGAGGTCAGGAGTATTCTCTTTATTCAGCATCTAAATGTAGTGCTTGGCACATGGTGTATGTACTGAAGTAAATAGTTTCATAAGTCAAGTGACTCTGTTTAAGATAATCTTTCTAGAAATGGCATTTGGGGATTTGTTTTTATTTTATGGATAAAAGAATCAAGGTAGAGAATTGGGAAGTTTATATTTGTCACAGCTTTAACCAAGAAAATTTTGATTTAATAGATTCATAGATCTTTACCTTTTTTCAGTGCAAACAGCTATTATTAATATAGGTTATATGCTCTAGAGTAGTGACTCTTAACCCTTTTGAGGATTTTGTTAAAAACCATTTTGAGAATATTATAAAAATAGTAGACTATCTCCCTAATAAAATTTAAGAGGTAAATTTAAGAGGTAAATTTTGCATATAATTCAAGGTAATTCACAGATTCTCTAAGATCCATTCTATAGAAAAAAAAGATGTAGATGTAGATACGTAGAGATACAGATATCTGCACTGAGGTATAATTCATCTACCATATAATTCACCTATTTAAAAACACGTAATTTAGTTTTCAGTACAGAGTTGTGTGACCATCCTTAAAATCAATTTTATTTATTTATTTAACTGTAATTAACATCCAGTATTAGTTTCAAGTGTACAATATAATCAATTCTGTATATTACTCGTGCTCATCAGGATACAGGTAGCCTTAATCCCCTTCATCTATTTCCCACATACCCCAACCTTCCTCGTGTAACCACCATTTTGTTCTCCATATTTAAGAGGTTGTTTTTTTTTTTTTTTAATCTCTTGTCCATTTGTTTTTAAATTCCACATGAGTAAAGTCATGGTGTTTGTCTTTCTCTGACTTTTTAAACTCAGCATCATATCTTCTAAGTGCATCAGTGTTGTCGCAAATGGCATGGTCTCATTTTATGGCTGAGTAATTCTCCATTGTGGGTACATATACCACATCTTTATTCATTCATCTATCAATGGACATTGTTTGCTTCTGTGTCTTGGCTGTTATGAATAATGCTGCAGTAAACATAGATTTGCATATATCTTTTCAAATTAGTGTTTTCATTTTCTTTGGGCAAATTCCCACTAGTAGATCATATGGTAATTCTATTTTAAAATTTTTGAGGAACTTCCATACTGTCTCCCACAGTGACTATACCAGTTTGCATTCCCACCAGCAGTGCATGGGGGTTCCTTTTTCTCCACATCCTTGTTAACATTTGTTATTTTTGTCATTTTGACTTTAGCCATTCTGACAAATATAAGATGATATTTCATTGTGGTTTATCTTTACATTTACATGATTATTGATGTTGAACAGCTTTTCATGGGTCTCTTAGCCAACAGTATCATATGTCTTCTTTGGAAAATGTTTATTCAAGTCCTTTACCCATTTTTTTTTTAAGGATTTTATTCATTTATTCCAGAGACACAGGCAGAGGGAGAAACAGGCTCCATGCAGGAAGCCTGACGTGGGACTTGATTCCGGGTCTCCAGGATCATGCCCTGGGCTGAAGGCGGCACTAAACAACTGAGCCACCCAGGCTGCCCTTCTGCCCATTTTTAAATCAGATTCTTTTGGTGTTGAGTTATAGAAGTTCTTTATATGTTTTGAAAATGAACCCCTATTGGATCATTTTACAGATATTTTCTTCTCTTCAGTAGGTTACCTGTTTGTTTTGTTCATGGTTTCTTTCATTGCACAAAAGCTTCTGGTGTAGTGCCAATTTTAATTTTGCTTTTGTTTCTCTTGCCAGAGAAGACATATCAAGAAAAATGTTACTATGGCCAATATCAGATTATTGCTTTTGTTTTCTTCTAGGCATTTTACGGTTTCAGGTCTCACATTTAAGTCTTTATTCCCTTTGTGTATGCTGTAAGAAAGTGGTCCGGTTTGATTCTTTTGCATGTTGCTCTCCAGTTTTTCCAGCACCATTTGTTAAAGAGACTGCCTTTTCTCCATTATATTTCTTACCTCCTTTGTTATAGAATAATTGATTATATAAGCATGGGTTTATTTGAGCTCTGTATTCTGTTCAGTTCATTTATGTCTGTTTTTCTGCCAGTACCATATTGTTTTGTTTATAATAGCTTTGTGATATATCTTGAAATCTGGAATTGTGGTAACTTCCAGCTTTGTTTTTCAAGATCGCTTGGGCTATTTGGGGTCCTTTGTGGTTCCAAATATAAATTTTTGGACTATTTTTCTAGTTTTGTGAAAAATGCTGTTGGTATTTTGATAGGAATTTGCATTAAATCTTTAAATCTAGATTTCTCTGGGGAGCATGGATATTTTAATAATATTGGTTCTCCCAATCCATGAATATCTCCCAACATGAAATATCTTTCGATTTGTTTGTGTCATCTGCAATTTCTTTCATCAGTGTTATATAGTTTTCAGACTACAGGTGTTTTACCTCCTTAGATAAGTTTATTCCTGTGTATTTTGTTCTTTTTGGTGCAATTAGAAATAAACTGTTTCCTTAATTTTTCCTGCTACCTCATTGTCAGTATAGAGAAATATAACAGATTTCTGTATATTATATGTTCTGTGATGTTGTAGATTTCTTTTATTAGTTTTAATGGCTTTTGGTAGCATCCTTAGGGTTTATTTTTATATATATATATAATATCATGTCATCTGCAAATAGTGAAAGTTTTATTTCTTCCTTATCAGTTTGGATGCCTTTTATTTCTTTTTCTTGTCTGATTGCTGCAAGCTGGAATTTCCAGTGCTTTGTTGAATAAAAGTGATAATAGTGAATATCCTTGTCTTGTTCTTGATCTTAGAGGAAAAGCTTTCACTTTTTAGCATTGAGTATATTGTTAGCTGTGGATTTTTCACATATGGTCTTTATTTTGTTGAGGTGTGTTCTCTCTAAACCTACTTTATTGAGAGTTTTTATCATGAACACAATGTTGTCCTTTGTCAGATGCTTTTTCTGCATCTGTTGTGATGACCATATGGTGTTTATCCTTCCTCTCATTAATGTGATATACAGATTATTGATTTGCAAATATTGAACCACTTTTGCATTCCTGAGATAAATCCCACTTGATTGTGGTGAATGATTTTTAAATGTATTGTTGGATTCAGTTTGTTAATATTTTGTTGATAATTTTTGCATCTCTGGTCATCAGAGTTACTGACCTGTAGTTCAGGTAATGCTAGCTTCCTAAAATGAATTTGAAGCTTTCCTCCTCCTTCTAACTTTTTGGAATAGTTTGAGAAGAAAAGGTATTAACTCTTCTTTAAATGTATGGTGGAATTCACTTGTGAAGCTGTCTGGTCCTGGACTTTTGTTTGTTGGGAGTTTTTTTGGCTACTGATTCAATTTCATTACTAATGATAGGTCTGTTCAAATTTTCTCTTCTGATTCAGTTTTGGGAGGCAGTAGGATTCTATGTGTCCAATTTGTTGACATAAAATTTTTTCATAATATTATCCTATAATCCCTTATAATTCTGTAGTGTTGGTTCTTATTTTTTTTTTCTTTCATTTCTGATTTTGAGTACTCCCCTTTTTTTATGAATCTGGCTAATAAAGGTTTATCAGTTTTGTTGATCTTTTCAAAGAACCAGCTCCTGGTTCTGTTGGTTTTTTTAGTTTTTGTTTGTTTTTGCTCTAATCTTTATTTCCTTCCTTCTGGTTTGGGGTTTTGTTCTTCTTATTCTAACTTCTTTTTTTTTTTTTTTTTAAGATTTATTTATTTATTAGTGTACATGGGTGAGAGCAAGGACAGAGAGAGAATCTCAAGGAGGCTTCATGTGATGCCGGGCTCCATCTCAGGACCCTAAGATATGACCTGTCAAAACCAAGAGATGGATGCTTAATTGACTAAGCCACCCAGGTGCCCATTCTTTTTCTAACTCCTTTAGGTGTGAGGTTAGGTTGTTTGGGATTTTTCTTCTCCAGGTAGGCCTGTATTGCTATAAACTTCCCTGTTAGAACTGTTGTATCCCAAAGATTTTGGACCATTGTGTTTTTTCATTTGTCTCCGATATTTTTTTATTTCCTCTTTGATTTTTTGGTTGTTCCATTCATTGTGCTCTTTCCAGATTTTTTTCTTGGAATTTATTTATTTATTTATTTATTTATTTATTTATTATTTATGATAGTCACACAGAGAGAGAGAGGCAGAGACACAGGCAGAGGGAGAAGCAGGCTCCATGCACCGGGAGCCCGATGTGGGACTCGATCCCGGGTCTCCAGGATCGCGCCCTGGGCCAAGGGCAAGCGCCAAACCGCTGCGCCACCCAGGGATCCCATTTTTCTTGGAATTGATTTCTAGTTTCATAGTGTTGTGGTCAGAAAGGGTGCATGATATGATTTCTTTCTTTTTGAATTTGTTGAGACTTGTTTTGTGCTGTAATATGTGATCTCTTCTGGAGAATGATCCATGTGCACTTGAATGTATATTCTGGTGTTTTAGGATGAAATGTTCTGAAAATATCATTAGATCTGTCTTGTCCATTGTGTCCTTCAAAATCACTGTTTCCTTGTTGATTTCCTTTTGGATGATCTATCCATTGACTTAAATGAGGTATTAAAGTCCTGTTATTGTATTGCTATCAATTATTTCCTGTATGTTTTTTATTATCAATTATTTCCTTTATGTTTTTTATTACCTGCTTTATGTATTTGGGTGCTCCGGATTGGGTGCATAGATACTTACAATTGTTATATCTTCTTGTTGGATTATTCCTTTTATGACCACATAGTGTTTTTGTTTCTTGTCACAGTCTTTGTTTAAAGTATGTTTTACCCAGTGTAAGTATTTTTACTTGCTTTCTTTTCATTTCCATTCACATGATAAAAGCTTTTCCATCCTATCACTTTCAATTTGAATGTCTGTTTAGGTCTGAAATGAGTCTCTTGTAGGCAGTATATAGATGGGTGTTGCTTTTTCACCCATTCTGTCACCCTATTCCTTTATTGGAGTTTTTAGTGTATTTACATTCAAAATAAATCAAAGTAATTATTGATAGGTATGTACTTATTGCTGTTTTATTACTTGGTTTATGGTTCTTTTTGTAGTTCTCTGTTCTCTTGCTCTTTTCTCTCATGGTTTGTTCCTGTAGTGATACAGTCGGTTCCTTTCTCTTTATTTTTTGCATATGTATTACTGGTTTTTGATTTGTGGTTATTGTTAAGTTTGTATATAGCATCTTATGCACATAGCAGTCTATATTAAGTTGACAGTTGCTTAACCCATTCTTTACCCCTCTCACCCTCATAGTTTGGGTATATGGCATCATACTTTACATCCTTTTATTTTGTAAATCCCTTGACTGATTTTTATTAGTATACTTATTTTTATGGCTTTTTTATTTCCTACTTACTCCTGCTTCTGATATTTCATTTCCACTTAAGTAGCCCCCTTTAATATTTCTTGTAGGGATTGGCTTAGTGGTTATGAATTTCTTTAACTTTTGCTTGCCTGGGGAGCTCTATATTTCTCCTTCTATTCTAAATGAAGGCCTTCTAGATAGAGTATTCCTAGCTGCAGTTTTTTTTTTTTTTTTTTTTTTTTTCTCTCAGCACTTTGAATATATAGCATGCTCATTGCATTCTGGCCTGCAAAATTTCTCCTAAAAAATCAGCTGATAGCCCTAAGGGGTTTCCCTCGTATGTAACTTTTCATTTCTCTTGTTGTTTTTAACTTTCCCTCTTTATCCCTACTTTTTGCCACTTTAATTATTATGTGTCTTGATGTGGACTTCCTGGGTTGATTTTGTTGGGGATTCTCTGTGCTTCCTGGATCTCAATTTCTGTTTCATTCCTGGGATTCAGGAAGTTTTCAGCTCTCATTTCTGCAAATACATTCCCCCATTTTCTCTCTCTTCTCCTTTTGGGATCCTTATAATGCAAATGTTATTTCACTTCATGGTATCACTGAGTTATCTAAATCTATTTTCATTTTTTATTATGTCTTCCTCTCTCTCTTGCTCAGCTTGAGTGCTTTCCATTACTCTGTCCTCTAGGTCACTGATCCATTCTTCTGCTTCCTTTAGTCTATTATTTATTCCATCTAGTGTATTTTTATACATTAATGTATTTTATACATTAATATAAATATATGTATATTTATACATATGTAATTTCAATTATTGAGTTCTTCATCTTTAATTGGTTCTTTATGTTTTCTGTCTCTTTATTAAGGGTCTCATGAGGTTCTCCACTCTTTCCTTAATAGTCCAGTGAGTATCCCTATGACCATTACTTTAAATTCTTTATCAGGTGTATATTTTACCTCTGCTTGATTTAGCTGTCACTGCGATTTTGTCCTTTCTTTCATTTGGGATATATTCATCTGCCTCATTTCGTCTAACTTTGTGTCTGTTATATGTGGCAGAAAAGTCAGCTATGTCTCCTGCTCTTGAAAGTAGTGGCCTGTGAAGAGGGCCTGTAGTGCCCAGTGGTGTGTTGTTTCCTGTTGAGCAGAACCTTGTGCTTCAGGGGTATCTCCTGTGTGCGTTGTGTATGCCCTGCTGATATGACTTAGCTGCTTTTTGCCTTCTGTTTATTCATCTGTAATGGCTCTCTGCTGTTATGGACAGTGTTTGATCCTTGTTTTGTTACTGAGCCAGTCTGGGGCTACCTTGGGCTTCTCTTGAGTCTGCCAGAGATATGGGAGCACAGAGCTGTAGGAGAATGTAAGAACAGGATGTGTGGTCAGTAAGGTTGGCAGCAGCAGGAACAACTTGCAGCTGCTGAGGACTGAGGTACATGGGTTGGAGAGGAATGGTCCACTGAAGTGGGTGGGGGTGGGGGTGGGGGTTGTCACATGTTGTTAGCAAAGTTTGCCCTGGTCTGCTGTGGGAGAAGATCTGAAATAGAGTTCTGGCTGGTTGGGGCGTTTCCATAGGAGAATGGTGGGCAGGAGGCACTCTTAACAAGTTAGGTAGCTGCTGTTGTTACCCTGCTGGTTCCTGCAGGTATCTATGAAAGAAATTGTGCCTGCCAGCTCCTTTGTAGTTACTGAAGAAGTCTCCCAAAGATCCCTGCCCCTCCAGCACATGCTCTGAGATTAGTAAGCAGATCTCCCAGATATCCAGGCTTTTTTCAAACTGCTGTTTCTTTGCTGTATCTCATTGGAGCTGTTTGTTGTGCTGTCTCTTTAAGGCTGGGGGGCTCAATTTCCTCTCTCCCTCCTTGCTCTCTCACAAGCCTCTTAATTTTTAAAGGACCAGGATTTAAGCCCTCCCAGTTGTAAGAACTCACAAAAGTTAGCCCCTCTGGTTTTCAAAGCCAGATACTCTGGTCATTTATCTTCCCCATGCAGGCTCCCTGATGTGAGTCTTGTTTCTCACCTCTCTCAACACCTGAGATGTCCCTCCCTCCCATGGAAAGTCCCATGGGTCCATTTAGCTCCTGATCTGTCACAACCCTTCCTACCTTCTTTAATATGGCCTCTTCTCTACATTTAGCTGGGGAGAATTTGTTCTGCTGGTCTTCAGGTCATTTTTTGTGTTATTTATACCAATGTGGCTATTATTTGAATCTGTGGGACATGGTAAGCTTAGGGTCCTCCCATTCTGCAATCTTCCCCGGAAGTCCTTTCCTCTTTTCACTTTCTTGCTGATATCTTTTGAAGCAGAAAGGTTTTCATTTTGATGAAATCCAGTTTATTTTTTGTTGTTGTTGCTTGTGATGTTTTTAGTATTATTTCTGGGAAGACTGTGTAGCCTTAGGCCACAAAAACTTATTCCTGTGTTCTAAGATTTTTATACCTGTTACATTTAGATCTATCATCCATTTTTGAGTTGATTTTTGTGTAGATATGAGGAAGGAGTCAACTTCATTATTTTACATGTGGCTATCCAGTTATCCTAAAACCATTTGTTGAAGAGACTATTTTTACCTTTCATTTAATCATGTTGGCATCCTGTGAGTCCCATTCTTAGACCCTCCTCCACATCCATGAATCCTAAAGAAAGGTACAGAGTTCGATAAAAATCCAGTAGGATACCAGAAAAGTAGAGGAGAAGCAGCATTGGGTTTTAGATTGAGCCTCAGTTAAATCTCTATTAGTTATCTAGTTGCTCTGTTCACTGCTCTACTCTGTTAGTTGTCTAGTGCTTTGTAATAAATTTACGCCCCTAATCAGGGGCCTAAAGCAGCAAGATTACTGTAGGTCATGAGTATGGGGACTTAGTTATGTAGTTCTGACTCAGAATCTTTTCACGAAGTTACAGTCAGTATGCTGGTACTGCAGCCAAATCAAGGTTTGTTTGGAAATGGAAGATCTGCTTCTAAAATGGCTCACTCACACAGCTATTGGCAGGTTCACTGGAACCTCTCAGTAGGGCTCCTTTAAGTGTTTCATCATGTAGCAACTGCCTTTCTCCAGAGCTAATGATCATAGGGTAAGGGAGGAAGCTGAAGTGCTTTTATGACCTAGTCTTGGCCATTACGTATATTCACTTCTGCCTTGCTATTTTTGTCAGAATAGAGTTACAAAGTCCAGCCCAACGGGCTGCAGGATTTGGAACCATTTTTTAAAATTAATATCAAAGAATATGTGAACATGTTTTGAACTATGTATTTTTTTTATTAAAAGTAAGGTCTAATTCCAAATAGCTGATGTTCCTTTATACTGTGTGCTCATTTATTGCTTAATAAAATGAGATGATCTCCAAGTAATTAATTTTTTTCCTGTTCTTTTTTTTTGCATGTCTTTGATATTTCCAATCCAACCAGTCTTAGTGTATTTTAATATCAAAGCAAAGCAGAGGAATATGTCTATCACAAATGTTATATCAGAAAAAGAGAAATAACGTGATTTCTAAACTGAAGTATCAATATTTCCTGGTCTTTCCTCTCCTTTCATTCTCACGGTCATTTTCCAATTCCTGGGAATAAACATAAGAATATTATCTTTGAAGCTGTCTGTAATAGTTCATGACTTTACATGGTAGCTGACCAATTTTGACCACTTCTAACCCACGAAATATTTTAAAGTTATCCACTAGTTTTGTAGCAAGAGCATATGAGCCCATTTTAATGCTTTACTTTGTAACTTTGATTCCTTCTGCAAACTTTTTTTTATAGGTAATGGTTTTACATGACTTTGGAACTTGTCTCTAGTGGGACGCTGTGGGAGGATGAACACAGAAGAGCTAGAATTACTGAGTGACTCCAAATACAGAAACTATGTAGCTGCAATTGACAAAGCACTAAAAAATTTTGAATATTCCAGTGAATGGGCAGATTTGATATCAGCACTTGGAAAACTTAATAAGGTATGTCCATTTTATCCATTCCATAAAAAGAAGTAAAAATCAGAAATTTCATTTTGTACTTACTATATTTCTCTAAAATTTGAAGTAAAGAATAATAAAAATATAACTAAAGCTTAGAATTATTTTTGGTACTTCTATTACTTTATGAGTTGCCTGTCTGTATAGCCAGGCATATTTTTGCGGCCAAATCAACACAGTATTTGAAAAATATATTCCATCATTGCCATTAAAAACATAAGACTAGGGCAGCCTGGGTGGCTCAGCGGTTTAATGCCTGCCTTCAGCCCAGGGCATGATCCTGGGGTCCTGGGATTGAGTCCCACGTCGGGCTCCCTGCATGGAGCCTGGTTCTCCCTCCGCCTGTGTCTCTGCCTCTCTGTGTCTCTCATGAGTAAATAAATAAAATCTTTAAAAAATTTTAAAAAAATAAAAAAACATAAGAGTAGGAAACAAATATGCTAACTCTGAAGGCTAATAAGTTTCTGTAATTGAGCATCAGATATGGTTCTACAGTTTCTTTTTTTTTTTTTTTTTTTTTTAAATTTTTATTTATTTATGATAGTCAGAGAGAGAGAGAGAGAGAGAGGCAGAGACACAGGCAGAGGGAGAAGCAGGCTCCATGCACCGGGAGCCCGATGTGGGATTCGATCCCGGGTCTCCAGGATCGCGCCCTGGGCCAAAGGCAGGCGCCAAACCGCTGCGCCACCCAGGGATCCCGGTTCTACAGTTTCTGATAGCAAAATTAAAAACTGCGTATAGAATGTGGTGACTCATATCTTTTACAAATGGTATAGAACAGTAAGGAAAACTTTTTATCCAAGGAATTCTTAGGTATATTCAGTACTTTTTACAAAAGTGACAAGTAGTTGCTTAGGCCTTGGAGGTTTACCTTGCATATTTCCTCTTAACATGTCCAGTTTTAAGCCCTTATTATAATGGCATTTTTGGATCAATTCATAGGTTTAAATTTTAACACTGTTTTTTGTTTACTTGTTTGTTTTTTAACTTAGATCAAACTATGTACCTCACACCTAGAGTTTTGATATTGGGGATTTGGGAGGGAATTTTTTTTTTTTTTTTTTTTTTTAGCCATTATTATTGAATTGGAATGCTTTTAAATATTAAATGGAGTGGAGAAGAAGATAAGAAATGAGAACCCTCCCAGTAAGTATTAACATCATACAGCTGAGCATACAATTAGGAAAGAAATTGTCTTAAAATACATTACGAGGACCCTACTGTGTCACCTCATACATACTACAGATAATTATTTTGATAGCTTTAAAAATAGCTTTCATTTTTAATGTGCCAAGGATTTATCTTAAAATTAAATGTACAGACTAATGCTTGACATGTTAAATTCTAAGATTTATCATTTGAGGTTTGATAAATTGTCAGATTTTTCTTAAAATAATCTCAAGAAATCACTCCAAAAGTATGAATGTGCTTTAAAGGTAATGAGGTTCTTTCTTGTTCTGAAGAGTCTCTCTCTCTCTCTCTCTCTTTTTCTCTTTTTAAAGATTTTATTTATTTATTCATGAGAGACATAGAGGCAGAGACATAGGCAGAGGGAGAAGCAGGCTGCCTCTGGGGAATCTGATGCAGGACTCAATCCCAGGACCCCAGGATCACAATCTGAGGAATGTCAAAGGCAGACATTCAATCACTGAGCTACTCAGGCTCCCTGAAGAGTCTCTTTCTGAGGACTTACTAAGAATGCTATTTAAAAGCAATTTATTAAATTGCAGAAATTAATATACATAATTGAGTACATAAGTTGTTTTTCTTTTTTACTTAATATTTACAAAAACATTTTACCATATCCAGATAATCCAAAGTAGGATATGCAAGTCATTGAAAACCTTACTTTAGGTTGTAAAACAGGCATGGATTATATGTAATATATGTAATATAAATTTGTTGAAGATAGTTTAAATACATGTTTTAATATAAAATTTTATTGTTTATTAATATACTAAATTTATACAAGTTTTTAAATTCAGAAATGCCTTTAGAAAATGGTGTTATAGGGCAGCCTGGGTGGCTCAGAGGTTTAGCACCATCTTCAGCCCAGGGTGTGATCCTGGAGACCCAGGCTCGAGTCCTGTGTAGGGCTCCCTGCATGGGGCCTGCTTCTCCCTCTGCCTGTGTCTCTGCCTCTCTCTCTCTCTCTCTCTGTCTCTCGTGAATAAATAAATAAAATCCTTTTAAAAAAATGATGCTATATTTTACTCTTCTTTTTAAATTTAATTTGGTTTTAATAGTTTTTTCATCAAAACATTTTGTGTTATAGATCATTAAATTTTCTTCTGCAGAGATAATTATACTTTTCCTTAAAATATATGTAAATATTAGGGTGCCTGATGGCTCAGTTGGAAGAACATGTGACTTCTCATCTCAGGATCTAGAATTTGACCCCCCACGTTGGGTGTGGAGATTATTTAAAAAACAAATTAAAATATGTAAATATTGACTCTTGGCTTTGTGTTTAAAATTCAAATTAATATTTTGTTAACAGAAGTAGCTAGTTGAAAAATATTTTTCATAGCTGTATTATTCCTGATGTTTTACCCTTAACTTGCTTTTCATTTATAGATTTAATTTTATTTACATTCTTTGCATCCAATGAATTAAAAGATTGTAGTTGGAAGAACATTGAAAATGGTATCTCTAATTGTACCTCAGTTCAAACCTTTACTTTTGTTATAAACTGGGAGATCTAGGGGCACCTGGGTGGCTCAGTGGTTGAGCATCTGCCTTTGGTTCAGGTCATGATCCCTGGGTCCTAGGATCGAGTCCCACATCAGGCTCCTCACAGGGAGCCTACTTCTCCCTCTGCCTGTGTCTCTGCTTCTCTCTCTGTGCCGTGAATGAATGAATGAATGATTGATTGATTGATTGATTGATTGATTTGGGAGATCTAGTCCTGACTTTTCTATTGTGGTACCTTTGGCGGGTCATTTTATGTATTTTAACTTCTGTTCTTTTTTGTAAAATAAATGACTTTTTATATTTCTTCTAAATTCCAATTCTAGCATATTATACTGTTTTTATTCTGAGTGTTTATTCTGTAGTGTTCTAGCAACACTTTAATACTTAGAAGAACTTACTTATAAAGTTCTTTTTGTTGTTTAACAAATCTCCTTAGGTGGTTTATAAAATAGAATTGTCTATAAATTCTGATCTGACCATTATCTCTAAAGAAATACTATGTTTGAATAAATACAGTTAGTTGTATTTGGTCCACTTGGGATATTAAATTAGCAAAAACAAATGGGCAGTTATAATCTTAAGTAGATTCTTTTAAGCATTAGAATTCCTTGATATCATATGATATACTAAAGCAATGGTTGTCCCTCCTCCACCTACATTTATGTTGAGATTCAATTTCCTTCATATCTTTCAGCATATCAAAAATAGATTTAAGGCTGACTGACATTAGAGATCAGCAAAAATCTAAATCCTTTCCTTCTTTTGTGAATAAATTTGTTGGCAAAATACTGTGATTTTTTTTAACATAAAAATGCTGTTTCTGTTACCATGTGGTGGGTTTAGTTTTTAACAGAATAATTTTTTTACATCCTCAGTTTTAATTTTAAATATGGCATATACTGATAGATATAACTGACTGAGGCAAGAGTAATTTGGCATCCTTTATAAATATTTAGAGCCTAAAGAAGTCCTATAAGGATTTTTGATAATTCTGTGCTAGAAAATGGAAATAAAAGATATATTTTTGTTTTCCTCAACTGAATTACAATGTTTTCTTCAAGGTTTTACAAAATAATGCAAAGTACCAAGTAGTACCCAAAAAGCTGACCATAGGCAAACGCCTAGCTCAATGCCTACATCCAGCATTACCAGGTGGAGTTCATCGAAAGGCACTTGAAACATATGAAATTATCTTCAAAATCATTGGTCCTAAGAGACTTGCCAAAGATCTTTTTTTATACAGGTAAGAATAATTTTATTATTTATATATAAATTAAAAATATTTTCAACTGTTTCATGTTTTATGCAGTAAAAACTAAAATATTGAAAACTCCTTAATAATGGAAGTTTTTAGATCAATGTCAAATATTTTGATAGTTAAATGCTTCAGAAAAATTTAGGCTATTCCTTTATGTAAGTTTTTTTTTTCTTTGTCATTTATGGCAAGTTTTTGTTTAGAATTGTTGAGACTATACTGCTATCTGCCTTTTTAAACTTAAGGACTATGATGAGAAAAAATAAGAGACCTTTATCTCTTAGTAGTTTTCAATGTAGTTAATCATTCTTTCCCTGAAGTATTTTTTTTCTCTTGGCTTACATTCTGCAGTTTACTTTTTCAGTCTTCATATGGACATACAGAATTTCTTAAAGATTGCTTAGTCTTATGTTTTTCACTTTGTATTCTTTTGTTGGATAAGCTTATCCACATCCATGGTTTATTCTTTTAAGTGCTAACTCCCAACTCGGTATCACCAGTGTTGGCTTCTGCTTTAAACTTCTGGCTTACTCGCCATTTTTTGTGTGGTTCTATAAAAGCAGCTGAAACTCACTCTCTTCCAAACTAAACTCATTTTCTATAAACCCCGCCTTCTGCAAGTGTACTAAAGTTCAGTAAATGGCATCATTTTCCATCCATTTATACAAGCCTGAAATCCAAAAGATTACACTTAATATCTTGTTTTCTTTTGCCCATATTCTTCTCATGTACCTTCTGTCACTAAAAGCTAGGTCTCATAATGGTAAAGAACAGAAGCTGTGGGATCAAAATGGTTTATCTTTACCACTCACCAGCTCTTTGATCATGGATCATTTTCTTCACCTCTCTGTGTGTATTCTCATTTGCAAAAGGAGAATAAGTTTACCAGTTTCACAGGATTGTTAATAGATTTAAAAATGTAAATACGTATAAAGTGCCTAGAACAATGTGCAACATATAGAAGTACTCAATAAATGTTAGCTATTGTTCTGATAGATGTTCCAGTGCACTTACTTTTTTCACCCTGACTGACAGCATCTATTCTTAGGTAAATTATCTCTAGCTTAGTCTTTGTCATTGGCCTTCTAGCATGCATGTAATATCTGTTCTTATCTTTTTATGCCCTTTCTCCCCACAGTACCAGAGTAAAATTTTTAATACATTAAATAGATGTCATTCCCCTGGGAAAACCTCCATTGAGTTCTTCCTGTTACTTAGAAGTAAAATTCAAAGTCCCTACTGTGGCTTCTAAAGTTTTATATACTTTGGTCCTGCCTGTGTCAATTACCTCCAGCTCCTTCCACTTTCCATCCAAATTACTCCATTCTGTGACACAGTTCTTTTTATTTATTCTTCCTTAATTTTTTGTTTCCCTCACCCTGTGATGCTCTAATCCAGGTCTCTGGTTAAATATCAAATCCTCAGAGAATACTTACCTAGTTACCTTATCCATAAGAGCCTTTCCTCCACATTTTTGTCATTAGTACCAAATGACACATAAAATTATTTTTTTTATGTGATGTATTTAAGGGAGGTATCATTTTATTTATCCTGGTTGGGATTTATTGGGATTTTTAAGTCTATGAATTAGTGACTTTTATCAATTCTGAATCTCTTCAAATTGCCTTTACTCCATCTGTTCTCTCTCCCCTTTTTAGAACTATGAGTAAACATGTGTTAGATCTTCTCACTCTGGCTCTCCCATCTCTTATCCTCTCTTGTTTTAAAACCTCTTGTCTGTCTGTGTTGTATTCTGGATAATTTCCTCTTACCTAACTTCCAGGTCACTCATTCTCTCTTTTTTTCATATATATGTGAAATTCTCATCCTTAGTGAGATGTAATTGACTATAACATTGTATAAGTTTATGGCATACAGCATATTATTTGATATATGTACATACTATGAAATGATTACCATAAGTTTAGTCAATACATCCATCATAACTTCAGTTATGATTTCTTTTCTTATGATGAGAACTTTTAAGGTCAACTCTCTTAACCTTTAAATACAGTATTGTTAACTATAGACACCATCCTGTATATTACATTTCCAGAATTTATCTATCTTGTAATTGGAAGTTTGTACCTTTGACCAGCTTCACCCACTTCTCCTCCCCCCATCAC
Source organism: Canis lupus dingo (assembly GCF_003254725.2). Lineage (NCBI taxonomy): Eukaryota > Metazoa > Chordata > Mammalia > Carnivora > Canidae > Canis > Canis lupus. Next base: position 43,697,398 of record NC_064254.1, read on the forward strand.
CTAGGTAACCACCAGTCTCTCTACTCTGTTTTCATGCAGCTGGTTTTCTTAGATTCCACATTTAAGTGAGATCATACGATATTTGTTTTCCTCTGTGTGACTTATTTATTTCACTTAGCATAATGCCCTCAGGTTCATCCATATTGTCACAAATGTCAAGATTTCATTTTTTTTTATGACCAAATACTCCATTCAGAGTGCATGTATGTGTGTGTGTGCACTTGTGTGTGCATAAGCATGTGTGACAGTTTATCCACTCATCTGTCAGTGTCTTGGCTATTGTAAATAATGCTGCAGTAAATATAGAAGTACAGACATCTTTTCAAGATCCTGATTTCATTTCCTCTAGGGTATATATCCAGAAGTGAGATTTTTGGATTGTATTGTAGTTCTATTTTTAATTTTTTGAAGGACCTCCTTACTGTTTTCCATAATTGTATCAATTTGCATTCTCTCCAACAGCATACAAGGGGCTCTCTTTTCTCCACATCCTTGCCAGCATTTGTTATCTCTTGTCTTTTTGATAATAGCCTTTCTAACAGTTTTGAGGTGATACCCCATTGCGTTTTTGATTTATATTCCCCTGATCATTAATGATGTTAAATACTTTTTCATGTTTGTATTGGCCATTCCAATATCTTCTTTGGAAAAATATGAATCCAGATCCTTTGCTCGTTTTTTAATTGGACTATTTGAGGTTTTTTTGTATTGAGAGATATGAGTCCCTTATATTAATTTTGGATATTTACTCCTTATATCTAAATATGTGGTTTGCAGATATTTTCTCTCATTCCATAATTACTTATTCATTTTATTGATCATCTTTTACTGTGCACTAGCTTTTTAGTTGGATGTAGTCCTAGTTGTTTGTTTTGCTTTTATTGCTTTAGGTTTCTTTCTTTTTTTTTTTTTTGCTTTAGGTTTCATATCCAAAAATTCGTTACCAAGACCAATGTCAAGGAGCTCTTCCCCTATGTTTCCTTCTAAGAATTTTATGGTTTCTGGTATTTACGTAATATGTAGTGTATTGTTAGTTTCAGGAGTGGTAGATTTTCCTTTTTTTTTTTTAAGATTTTATTTATTTATTCATGAAAAACAGAGAGAGAGAGAGAGAAGTTATGGGGGGGAGGGGGGAGGAATGGATGAAGCATAGCCCTGGCAAAGGCCAGCATTGGGCCTGGGACTTTTGGAGCATGGTAGCTTTCAGGAGGCTTCAACTGTAAATTTGGATCAGACTACCTAAAATTGGAGGCAGAAAAGTGTGAAACTAAGGGAGTTTTATCTTGATGACCTCTATTTATTATATAAACTAGGAGCAAGAGATTCTTAATGTATTTGTTAAGTACTTAAATGCAAGAGGACTTGGTGCTAAGGCCTTAGGATACAGAAACAAAAAGATAGTCATGGTCCCTTGCTTTCTGATACTTACAGCTTTACCTGTTAGAATTTCTCTATAAGTACAGAATTACTTACTAGAATCAGTAAGTATCAGGTACTATAGGAACACAAAATAGGGAGCCTAACATAGTCTAATTAGGAGACGGCCTCCTCCAGGAAATAGCTTAAGTTAATTCCTGAAAGTCTCGGAGTCAGCCAAGCAACAAAAAAAGATGTAAGTATGGGAATATGGAATTGAACCTGTCAGAGCAGCATGTGGAAAGGTCTGGATACTAAAAAGAGCATGGAAGGTTCTAAAACAAACCTGAAAAGGAATTTCTTCAGTATAGTTGGAGCGGAAGGTACAAGAGCAAAATTGGCAAGTTTATGTGGGCTGTACAGAGGTATGTAGTAACAAAATGTCAAAAAATGTCAAAAGTAGGGTGCCTGGGTGGCTCAGTCGGTTAAAGATCTGCCTTCCGCTTGGGTCATGATCTCAGAATCCTAGGATTGGGAGCCTTGTGTCTCGCTCCCTGCTCAGCGAAGAATCTGCTTCTCCTTCTCCCTCTGCCTCTCCTCCCAGCATGTGCACATGCTCGAGCTCCTGCACGCTCTCTCTCTGTCTCAAATAAATAAAGTCTTTTAAAGAATATTAAAAGCTACATTAAACTATCTGAAAGGCAATAGGAAACTAATGAAAGGTTTTACTGACAACAAGTGCTTCAGGATAATACTGAAGCGATACCTGGCAAGTCATGATAACTGAGCTCTATATAATGGTTATGTCTTCTAAGGAAAAGTCTGGTAGAGATAATTTATAATATTCAAAAAAATATCTAGAAGAATGATTTGGAGAGAAAACTTGGTGATTGATTATGAAGAAGATTATTTTGAGTCAAGGATCTTCCTAAATGTATAGATTTTTGGTCAGCCAGATGGATGGTGATGCCATATTTTGAAATTGTGAAATTTGAAGACTTGGTGAAATAACTGTGTAGCTACTGGGTTTGTGAATATGAAGCTTAAGTGAGAGACCTGGATTGGTTAAATGGATGTAGAAGTCATCAATATATAGATAGCATTTTGAGCTGATCAGTAGTACTTCTTTCGTCAAAATACAAATCAAGATTCATGAATATATATATGTGAATTGATACTTTGTAGTTAATGTGCCTCTCCCCACTCCCTTTTGTTTCTATTTTTGGAAACAGTTCTGGGTTATTTCCTCTTCTTGCAAATGCTGCCATGTCTGTGAAGCCAACGTTGCTGAGTCTGTACGAGATATATTACTTGCCTTTGGGTAAGACCCTGAAGCCTGGTCTACAAGGACTGCTAACTGGCATTCTGCCTGGCTTAGAAGAAGGATCGGAGTACTATGAGAGGTAAGGCAGGACTGCTGGTGGTGCAGCTAAGCGATCAAAATCATGGATTTGTCAGCAAGCATCCTCGGATTAATGTTTTAACGTCATAAAAACTAATTATTCTATGCATTTCAGTATATGACCTGAAGGTTTCTATAGCCAAAAAAACAAAAAAAGAAAGTAGTATATTTAGTTTGTATATTACAATGAAAATATAGGTAGGTAGTACGAGCACAGACTTGAGAGGCCGAGGGACTGGGTTCAAATCCTGGCTTGATGGACTGGACAGCTTAGGAATGCTTTTTCACCATTTGAGAACTTTATTCAGTTTCCTCATCTACAAAACAAACATTATACATAGTGCATTCTGTTGTAATAATCACTTAGTCCAGTGCGTAGCACATTTAAGTCATGAAAAAAATTGCAACCCATAATTTAAAATAATAATCAAAACATAGGAACTTAAATTAATAAAAGAATGGGAAATTGGGCCATATGCCAACAGTTTTTAAATTATTAGTGGTGGGTCACCTGGATGGCTCAGTCGATTCAGCATCTGCCTTCGGCTCAGGTCATGATCCCAGAGTCCCAGGATCAAGCCATGTATCAGGCTCCCTGCGTCATGGGGTCCCTGCTTCTCCTTCTCCCTGTGCTGCTCTCCTTGCTTGTGGTCTCTTTCTCTGTCAAATAAATTAATTAAAAAATAATAATAAATAAATAAATAAATAATCAATGGTAGAAAAGAAACTAATACCAAGTACAGTGCTGTTTTGCTAACTATTGACATGATGCTCTTGATATTTTAACTCATTATTTTTATTTATTTTTTTTTTGATATTTTAACTTTTTAAAGAAAATGATGTAATCTATTTTGGAGTGTGTTATTTTTTAGAAAGTTTATAGACAGTGCACGATAGCATTAACTGTCTTTAATAGCTTATTACTGATATTCTTACCAAAAAGGAAATTATAAATTCAGGTGGAAAAAAACAGAAAATGCCAAGCTTATTTTATGAGTACATTTAATGATTTAAATTTAAATACTTTACTTTGGTACATTGACCAGCTACTCTCTTTTATTGTGGTTATATATTCTTGTAATATAGTATGAATCTAATTCTGAAAATACTGGATTACCTTCCTAACCTACTTGGAGAAAATCTATTTTTTGTCTCAAAACTTATCATTTTCTTTTGTTTACCTTTTTACTTACAATTTTAGAAACATGATATTTCATTTAGTGTATAAATCAGCTTTGTTTCTAATTGTTATATTCTAAGGGAAATACTTTATAAGTCTGCTAGATACAGTTAAAATTTTGACATAATGATTTTTATGAATGTAGTATCTATGGTGTATCTCATTATGTGTCTTCTGTTTAAGATGCAATAACAAAATACCACAGATTGGGCAGCTTATAAACAACAAATTTGTCACAGTTCTAAAGGCTGGAAGTCCAGTATCAGTATCAGCACAGTCATGTTTTGGTGAGGGCCCTCTTCCTGGTTTCATAATTGGACTCTCCTCCCTGTGACCTCACACAGTAGAAGGGACTATGGAGTTCTGTGGGTTTTCTTTCATAGTAACACAAATCTCACTCATGAGAGTTTCACCCTCATGACTTGAGCACCTCCCAAAGGCTCTATCTCTCCTAATGTCATTATTTTGGGGGGTTAGGGTTTTAACATGACTTTTGAGGAGACCTTCAGACCATAGCATTGTGTTTTAACAGTTATTCCACACAAATTCTAATAAAGGGATTTATAAACATGTTCTTTTAAGCCATAGATACATTAAGGCCAGAAGGGAGTATAGTGTTAGGTTAAGTCACATGGCAAGTAAACAGTAGAGCACATCATCAGGTTCTTCTGATTCTGACTCTACTGTACTACAATGTAATATATTTTTGTGTATTATGTTACTCTAGTTTGAAACAAATCAAAAGTAATTTATTTTAGAAGATAATCCTTACTTATCTTCTAAGTAATAATTTTGTTAGAGGTCTGATTTATCAAAGTTTAATGAATTACAGGAAATGAGGGCAATCTGGCTATGACATCTGTCACCCCATGATAACTAGGGTTGATTCAGCTGACCTGGTTGAGTAGGCAGGTGTCCCCTTCCTTCACTCTTCCAGGTGTGTCCCTCCCAAAGCTGTGTGCTTGATCAGAGCAGCGACCTTCTACAATAGAGGAGGACCATTTTTTGGTCAGAGATAAATGATTAGCCTATATTCCCCTGCTAGAATCTCCAACAAACTTTTTAAATTTTGTGAATTACATAATACGATTTCAAAGAGAAGGAAACATTTGGAAAATAACCTTTAAGAATTTATGGGGTGGGGGTGGAATCACCTGACTGGCTCATTTTGTTAAGTGCCTGACTCTTGATTTCATCTCAGGCCCTGATCTCACAGGGTTCTGATTTCAAGGCCTACATTGGGCTCCACACTGGGCATGGAGTCTCCTTAAAAACAAAAACAAGCAAACAAAAAAAACGAGAGGTGGTGCACCTGGGTGGCTCTCCATGGAAATCTTTAGTAAAAGGTGAAAGATTTATTGCGCCTGGATGGCTCACTGGGTTAAGTGTCCAACTCATGATTTCAGTTTAGGTCATGATCTCATCTCATGTCATGAAATCAAGCTCCAGATTGTTGGGCTCCTCAGGGAATCCGCTTGAGATTCTCTCTCTTCCTTTCCCTCTGCTCTTCCCCCTGTGTACATGTGAACATGTGCTTGCTCTCTCACTCTCAAATAAATAAATCTTTAAAAAAAAATTTTCATAGAGGGGTACCCGGGTGGCTTAGTTGGTTAAATGTCTGACTCTTGATCTCAGTTCGTGTCTAGATCTCAGGGTCGTGAGTTAAAGCCCCATGTTGGGTTCCACACTGGGTGTAGAGCCTACTTTAAAAAAAAAAAGAAAGAATTTCATAGAAATTAAAATATATTCTGCTGTAGGATTACTATTAATTGAGATGTATAGGACTTGGGGCATTTTCGTTGTTATCTTCATTTTACAAATTAGGACATAGAACTGAAGAAAGTTTGACTTTTCCAAATAACACAGCTAGTAAATGGGGGAACCAGGACTGAAATCTAGTCCTCTGAAGTATACACTTCTAGTTTATCACACTTGTCTCCAGGGCAAAGCACAGAACTACAGTATAAATGCTTTCATACTTTCTGGAGAAGAAGAATTTTTTTAACAATGTGAAACTAAATGCGTGTCTTCTTAAGCCACTTTGTTTTGTACCTCAGAACAAACACCTTGTTGGAAAAGGTTGCTGCTGCAGTGGACCAGTCAGCCTTCTATAGTGCCCTCTGGGGTAGTCTCCTCACCAGTCCTGCTGTACGTTTACCAGGAATCACATACGTTCTCGCCCATTTGAACAGGAAGCTTTCCATGGAAGATCAACTTTATATAATTGGCAGTGATATTGAGCTAATGGTACGTCTATATATGGTTGCTCACGTAACATACTTCTTTAGAGCCAGGCACACTATTCCAGACAGATAGTGAGAACTGTACCACAAACAGGGTTCCTATTTTTGTGGAGATATTTTTCATCAAGGAAACTCAAAGACCAAATTAGTCACTAATTATTGTTTTTAAAAGTTTCAAAATATTTTTTTCATGGAAATGGAATTATAGGTTATATGTTATTTCCATGGGTTATTCAAGCAAATAAATGGTCTTTATTACCATTTTGCTAACTGATAAGACCATTGTTAATATAGCCACATTAATTATATGATTCCAGAAGAGACCTTCTACTCAGTCACAGCTCTCATAGGAAAGATGGATTTTTAACAAAGCAACAGCCGGATTCTGTAATGGGATTTGTACAAGAAGATATAGTACCAAAGGAGATGGTGCAAGATAATACCAAAAAAATTACATCAATTGCTTATACTTTTTAATTTCTAGATTAACAACAGAAGGAAACCTTTTATCTCTGTAGAGTGCTGTACTGTGAAAATTAGCAAAGTAAAAAGCAAACCCTCAAAGGTCATTATGAAAAGTGTTTTTAAAAAATTGTGGTTAATCATTCTGTACTTTTTTTCCCATTTGATTATGAAATGACTGAAATTTTTATGCAGATTTTTGGTTACATTTATTAAATTATAAGTAACGTATACTGAAGACATCTTGTGTGTACAGTTGTATGAATTTGACAAATGTCTACCATCAAGTAACCAATATTATGAACAAGGTAAAGACTATTTACATCACTCAAAAAAGTTCTTCTGTGCCCCTTTGTAGTTACTTCTCTTCCCCTATACTCCCAGGCCCTTACAAATACTGGTCTGATTTCTGTTCCTAAAGTTGTACTTTTTCCAGAATATTATAGAAATGGAATCATACAGTATCAGCCATTAAGTCTGGTTTCTTTCGTTTTTTTTGCAACACATGTGAGGTTCATCCACGGGTATGCACATATCCATGATCCTTTACATTGCTGTGTAGAATCATTTTGCATGAATGCACTGCAGTTTATTTATTCATTTACCAATTAATGAACATTTGTTTCTGGTTTGAGCAATAATGAATAAAGTTGCATACAGTTGTTTGTGGAGACATATGTTTTTATTTCTTGGGGAAATACCTAGGAATGGGATTTCTGGTTCATATAGTAAAGGTACATTTAACTTTTTTTAAATGACAGCTTTATTAAGATAAAATTCACACACCATAAAATGTATCCTTTTGAATGGTACAGTTCAGGGGTTTTTAGTATATTCACAAAGTTGTGTAGTTATCATCTAATTTTTAGAACATTTTCATCACCTTAAAAAGAAACCCCATAGTTATTAATCACACCACCTTTTTCCCTCCCCTCTGTCCCTGGCAGCTGCTAATCTTTCTGTTTCTATAGATTTGCCTATTCTGGACATTTCATACAAATGCAGTTATACACTATATAGCTTTTTATGAATGACTTCTTTCACTTGTCCTAATGTTTTTAATATTCATCCATATTGAAGTATGTATGAATACTTCATTCCTTTTTATTGTTGAATAATAGTGCGTTGTATGGATGATACCACAATTTATATATCTGTCAGATAGGTTTTTTGGGTATTCTGAATAATACTCTGAATATTCATGTGTAAGTTTTTGTGTCAACATAGGTGTTCACTTCATTTAGTAGTGGAATTGCTACATCATATGGTACCTCTGGGTTTAACTTTTTGAGGAATTGGCAAACTTTTCCAAAGTGACTGCACCAATTTACATTTCTGCCAGCAACATATAAGGATTCCCATTTCTCCACATCCTTTTTAACGTTTGTTATTGTCTTTTTATAATAGATATCTTAGCAGGTTTAAGTATTATTTCATTGTGGTTTTGATTTGTATTTCCCTAATGACTAATGACATTGAACATATTTTCTCCTGGTTATTGGCATCTTTATATCTTCTTCCAGGAAATGTCTCTTCAGATTCTTTGCCCATTATTTAAACTGTGTTATTCCTCTTTATTGTTGTTGTGTTGTAGGAGTTCTTTATATATTCTGGATGTTAAACCCTTGTATATATGATTTAAAAATATCTTCTCCCATTCTATGGACTATCTTCTTATTTTCTTGATACTGTCCTTTGAAGCACAAAAATTTTAATTTTGATCAAGTCCAGTTTATCTATTTTATCTTTGTGCTATTGGTATTAGATAGTATCCAAGAAATTGTGTCTAATCCAAGATCAGACATTTATTCCTGTTTCTTCTTGTATATGTTTAAGGTTATGAGAAACTGCCAAACGATTTTCCAAAATGACTATACCATTTTTATGCAGATTTTAAAACATATTGTTACATTTCCTTTAAATGACTTAATAGAAATTTTAAACAAATCACTTTATTTCTTTAAAAAATAAATGTCACAATTGGAAAACTATTTATAACATATTCCTGAGTACTATCCTCCATATTATTCAAAAAGCTATAATAAACAAACAAATATTAATAAGTAGAAAAATGGATTTGAACAGTTAATTAACCTAAAGGAAATAAAAATAAGTCAAACATATGAAAAGATGCTTAACATTGCTTATGATAGAAATAAAAATTTATACCAGGATACCAATTTTCATAAATAGGATTGGCAAAAATAAAAAAATATAGATAAATATGGAAAAACAGAAATCACATAGCTGCTGGGAATATAAATCTATATAACCTTAATGGAAAGCATTACACTATTTATATTACAAATACATATACCCAAAGACTCAGCAGTACTACTTTAGATTTATCCTACAAGCATACTTGTATATCTTTGTATTGTATATTGCAGCATTATTTAAGATAGTAAATATGTACAAATAGTATAAATATCCATCATTAGGAGCCTATTAAAAAATTAGGATTCATCTATGAAATAGAGTAATTCTTTGTCCATAAAGAAATAATGAAGCTCTTTATGTAGTGTTAAGGAAAGATCTCCAAAATATATTGTTAAAAAAAAGGCAAAATCTGAGATACATGCATGTGTCTCCTATTTACTTAGTTTTGCAGAAAATATTCACTAGTAATGCTGGTTGCATGTAAAAAGGAAATTGAGTAGTTTGGGGACAAATGTGGTAGAGAACTTTTTGCTGTATACTCTTGTGTGTGCCTTAATTTTTTCTAAACCATCATAATATATTTACCTATTCAAAATAATGTAAATACATTTAATTAGTGATAAGAAAGAGCATACAGAAGTATTTGTTGGAGAAAATGAAGCATTCTGTTTGCATGGTAAATCTTTCCCAGTGTAATAGACAATAGATATTAAAGGCTCTCTTATTTCAGGTAGAAGCAGTAAGTACTTCGGTGCAGGACTCAAGTGTACTTGTGCAGAGAAGCACACTGGACCTCATACTCTTCTGTTTTCCATTCCATATGAGTCAGGTAAAACATTAATAATATTAATATGAGGAATTCTTTGGAAATCATAGATTCCTGATGCATAGTTACTTTTAAAATTGAATTTAACTTGAATTCTTTTGTTTTATGAACTGGTAAGTACAATATATAATTATGTACAATTCATGCAGGGCTTGAACTCAAGACTCTGAGATCAAGACCTGAGCTGAAATTGAGAGGCAGGCAATCAACTGAGCCACCCAGATGCCCTGAATTAAGTTCCTTTTTTAAAGGGTAGAATTTGTCAGAATTTTGAAAAAGAAGAAAAAGGGTTATTGATTTGCATAGGAACACAGGGAATTGAAACAGATTATTTCATAGAATCTTTAAAAATTCTAACCTATTAAAAGAGATAATCATTGCTGGTTCTAAGTAAGGCAGGACTCTGAGACCCAGGCCTTCTACCAAGCTGTTATCTCTGTTCTGATGAAACTTACCTTTACTTGGTTTGGCAATTTGATGATGTATGTCAGACCCTTAGCAGAGTTGGCTCTTTGAAAGCCAGATATTCAGTCACTGTGACATTCTCTAGTACTTTTTTATTACAGATGAAAACAGTTAACAAATCATGAGTGAAGTGTTTCATTGGCGGGACTTAATTTATTATCAGTCTCTTCATTTTTAAAGAAATGGTCTGAATTCTTTTGAGTTCTAAACTTTGGTGAGCTATGTAGAACAACAATGTATGAACATTCAGAATTGAAGAACAAAAGTAGTAAGATACGGAGAATTTCTGCCTTGGAAAAGCATATTTATTTCTAAAAAGTCATTAGCAGAAAACACTACTATTTTGGGATTTTGTAAGAACTATGGTTGGTAGATAACTAGTGAGTTTTCATTATGATCTGCCAAGCTCACATTTTTCTTTATTACTTTATTCAGTTGAAATTGAATTATTAATAATTGAATTTTATAGTTCATTGCCTATATTGTCCCCAATTAGTACATAAACTATCCGCAGTTTCTGTTTTTGAGATTTTCCATCCTTAAACCAGAGGCCTTTATTCTGCCTCTGGCTTTTCACAGAAACACCTGCTGGGATGTCAGAGTGGTCTAAACTTATCAGTATAGGAGTGGGCAAACAGCTCATCGGGTAGTAAGGAGTCTGACTTTTTTAAAAACCCATAAAAGAAAATGAATATGCTAAAGTAATATATATGGCTCAAAAGCCTAAAATAGTTATTATCTGGGTCTTTATTGAAAAAAAGTGTACTGACTTTTACTCTTAAACTTTCCCATTCTTTTCTTCCCTTCCAAGCATTCAACGTTGTTTGTCTTTGTCACTGATAGGTGATTCAGCAAGATGGGAGGGATTAAGTCATAGTAGACTTAAATTGGGAAGAACCTAATTTGTAATCTCATTAGACCAGTGTTTTCTCAACCTTTTGTTTATGTGATTTCTTTCAGTACTTTCTTACTCTACCATCTCTGTATTCCTACCAGCCAAGATTTTCTCAAGCCTTACCTTTTATAATTTGTATTATAAAACAATAGCTGTGTTTAATGTTATTTTAAAAGTACATATCCTACCAAGGCCCATTATAATACTTCCCCCATTACTGTACCAAATTTTTAAATTACCTGAGAATATTGATGAAGACAAAATCATATTTGTTCCCCACTTTTCCTCTTTCTATATCTTGCATATAATATATTTTAAGCAAATATTGATTTTAATTATAACTTAAGGGAGCCTTCATTATATTGTCCCAAAAGTGATTACTATTAATAACTTCAGCAGTTAGTGTTTGTAGACTCTTTTTACTTATTTCATGGAAAATTGACCCTAATATCTAATACTTATACCTTTGAGAATTCTTTTCCGTATTAGAAATATGTGGTTGTGTCAACAGTAATCAAGAAATGACTTCTTATTTTCTAGAGTAGTTTGAGGAGAGGGGAAGGCACCTGGGTGGCTCAGTCAGTTAAGCAACCAACTCTTGATTACTGCTCTGGTTGTGATCTTAGTGTCCTGAGATTGAGCCTGTGTCAAGCTCCACATTCAGCAGGGAGTCCACTTCTCTCCCTCTCCCTCTGCACCTCCCTCAACATGTGCACTCTCTCTCTCTCTCTCTCTCTCCCTCTCTCTTTTTTTTCTGGTTAAAAAAAAAAAGCTGTGTGTGTGTGGTTTTTTAAAATAAAATTAGGGAGACATACGTACTTTTTAAAAAATTTTTTAAATTTATTTATTTGAGAGAGAGAGGGAGAGCAAGCACACATGCGGAGAAGCAGACTCCCATTGAACATAGTGCCAGACAGGGCTTGATTCCACAACCCTGAGATCATCACCTAAGCCAAAATCAAAAGTCTGATGTTTACCCAGCTGATCTACCCAGGTGCCCCAAGACATTAGTCCTTTTCAACATTTTATTAAAATATCTGTAATCTTCATATCTGATGTTAGATTAGCAGTTCTCAAATGCTTTGGTTTTGAGACCCTATTATACTCTTTAAAAATATTGAGGATCCTGGGATGCCTGGGTGGCTCAATTATCACGTTAGCATAGATAACATTTTATGAAAGTAACTCTTTGCCAACACATTAAAAAATTTGGTGAATAGAGTAGCATTGTTTTATTTTTCTGCAATTTCATTAATGTCTGGTCCCACAGTACAGAGCAGAATGCTCATATCTGCTGCATTCAATCCATTTTGTGTTTTTTTTTCTTTTGGTTAAAATATATGGAAAAAAATCTGCTCTGACTGATGATATGTAATTAGAAAAGGGAGGAGTGTTTCAGCAGTCTGTTGTTGTTTAAGAAGCATATTCTTCGATACTACACCAAAACTCAATAAGCTGTAGTTTAAAAAAAAATTAGTTGTATTATGGAAGCTGAAACCGAATCAATGAACCTTTCATATTCTGTTTCATGAAAATCTGCTGATCTGTCTTGTACTTTGAATGCATCTTTTATCCAAACAAGACTCTGTTTGTTCGGTTGGTTGGTTTTTGCTGGGCATGAGGTAGAGTTTGAACTCAGGCCCTGAGATAAAGAACCAAGAACCGAGCTGAAGTCAAGAGTCGGTAGCTCACCGACTGAGCCACCCAGTGCCCACAAACATGCTTTTGTAACATCATGATTGGTTATTTGAAAATGTTAGTTTACTGAATTATGCAGATCTTCCAAAGATTAACACAATAACAAACTATCACATTGCTCACTACTACCGCAGATCTCATCAGTAAAATTTTTTAGGTATTGGGAAGCTTTCAAGCCAAATACAGATTTGCCAAAATTCTAATTTTCTTGGGGAGTCTGGCTGTCTCAGTTGTTAGAGCATGTGACTCTTGATCTTGGGGTTAAATCTGAGCCCCATGTTGGGTGTAAAGGTTATTTATAAGTAAAATCTTAAAACTAAAATTCTAATTTTTTCTTGGAAGCTCAAAATTTATTATCTATAATGATGAATATTAATTGTTTTTCTTAAAGTGACAGCCTCACTTTGTTTATTTTTGAGAAAATATCTGTCAGGTGTTGAAACCTGAGTAATCATAGTTTGTATCAGTCCCTCTTTCAGGCAAAGATGGTAATCAGTAAAAAAAAAAAAAAAATACTGGTAGTACATCTCACAATTCAAACAGGTAAACAGGTGTTTTTCCTCAAGACATCTATCATATATACATCAGTATATGTCAGAAGTGTTTTGTGTATATTCCCCATTTCATTACACAGAATATTAAAAGACTTGTGCTCAGGGGCTAGTGTTTAATAAAATAAACTTTTTCTGCTTCATCAACAGCATTTTTAAGTGAAACTGGCTTTTTTTGTTGTTGTTAATTTTGCTGAAGTAGTACATGGCAGTAAAAAATACCATGACTACAAGTACAGTAGATGCCACTGCTGTACTGCTTTTGTTCCTGCTAGGGTGCTGGCAGTTTTACTCATTATTGCTTGATCGGAGCAAATGTCAACACATTTCAAAAGGCAGATAACATCTTGGTATTGTTGTGGGTATAGTTTTTACCTTGGGGACTACTGAAAGGGTTTTAGAAATCCCCAGAAGTTCAGGGACCACACTTTAAGACTTGCTTAGATGACTAAAAGGCATTCATGTTCAGATGAGTGACCATAATTTTTCAGCTATTGATGATCTGTGTTCTGTAACATCTCCATTATTTCTCTAACATTCCTTTAAAACAAATAAGCTGAGTGAATCCTTTTCCAGTACTGTCAAGGACCAAAGAGTGAAAAGTTGACAAGTCTATGATTAAGAAGTCTATTCTAGAAAAAAAAAAAAAAAAAAAATCACTTCTCTGTATTCAGGTGAGGCACTAACCAGGTACTTGAATTTGAATTTGATGAAGTACTTAGGCCCTGTGAGGCTCTGGTTTTTTATTCTAGAGTGATTCTTAGACTAGTTGATTTCCACATTAGCTTTTTTTTTTTTTTTTTTTTAAGATTTTATTTATTCATGAGACACAGAGAGCGAGAGAGGCAGAGACATAGGCAGAAGGAGAAGCAGGCTTCATGTAGGAAGCTCCTTGTGGGACTTGATCCCAGAACTCTGGGATCACGCCCTGGGCCAAAGGCAGACTCTCAACCATTGAGCCACCCAGGCATCCCTCCACATTACCTTCTAATGCTCAGATTCCAAAATACTATTATTAAGTAGCTATCTAGTAATATTCTTAAAATTAACAGCTATTGAATTAGCTGCTTTCCTTTTATCTTTCTTTTAACCTTATCTCTTTTAGCTAAAACCAGACCTTGATTAGGAAATCACTTTTTGAACATCTAATTAAGGCTATTAGGAAAGGCAAAGAAAAAAATGAATTTTCTCTTTATAAAAGAGCTGGAGTAAAATGAAAAATAAGATGTGTTAAAGCTGGATATGGGTACAAAAGCATTCATTATATTGCCTTCTGTATTTTACTATCTGTTTGAAATACTACAAGATAAAAATTTTTAAGAGGTCAAGAAATGAAAGACTTATAATTGATGAAGATAGTGAACTTCTAATGTAATTACTACCAGTTGACACCACTATGAATATGAAAGACTAAATGCATATGATTTTCTTGAATCTTTTCCATTTTGCTCCATTTTCTTGTTTGTTTTATTTCAAATCTTACTAATATTGGATAGGTTAAAGAACTTTAAACTGGAGATTGAAATAATTGAGTTATGCAGCTAAATAGCTGTGCTTCCTTTTCTTACTGTTTCTGAATCAATAAAATGGAAGTAATCATTCCTGTGTTCAAAAAGTCAAATGAATCTTAAATAAAACTACCTCATAAGCCCTAACGTTCTGAGTTTATTGCAAGGTAGTATTTTTTTAAAGAGGAAAAAAAGGAATGTGTTTTTATATGTGATTAAGTACAACTACATTTCTCACTTTTTCAGGCCACTCGACCAGATATGATCAGGATCTTGTCAGCAGCCCTTCATGTGGTATTGAGGAGGGATATGTCCCTGAACCGAAGACTTTATGCATGGCTTCTTGGTAGGTGTTTGGTGTGTATTGTCCTAGCTGAGGAAAGATAGAAACTCCCCGTACATAAATATTATCAAGTTATGTGTATGTCCTAAGTAAAGAAACTAATACTTTGCTTGAATAGACAATAAAAAAATATAAATGGTATTTTCTATTATTTGAAGAAATTTCAAAATCTTCTTAAGAGAGGCTATTTTAACCCATAAGTTGTGTTTTCTTTGACAAGATTTTTTTCCACTTATAAGTTGAGGCTTTTATACTGTGAATATGTAGACAAAGCAAGATAAATTAATAACCAAAGTAATAACATAATTTTCAAAACTTTGAAGTCATCAAAAGAATCAGAACTATTACTACTGTCCCACACATGGCTCCTTAACAATCTCCCACTCAAGCAGTAAGTTCTTTGTCCTTCCATACTTTTTGTGAGTGTTTGGCCTGTCTTCACAACTCCTTACTGTCCAGAGTGAAAAGATACAATATATCTTAACTTGGATTTTCTGACTCTTCAGCTATTTCACTGTTTGTAAGATTAAAAAAAAAAAAAAAAAAAGGCAGGATAATGCTGGAATACTATGATACTCACTTACATATTGAATTGGTTTCCCTTTATTAAACTATCTAAAATGATCTCTCTTGCTGACATTGATTGGGCTACTAATTGGTAAGTGTTTGGTGCTGTTTTTGAGATATTTGTTGTTTTGGTCTTTAGTGAACAACAGTTTTGAGAATTCCATTTTAATTTATTTTGCTATTTGTTTCCATGGAGGTTTTGATAACAACGGTGCTATCATAGGACCCAGAAGCACAAGACACAGTAATCCTGAAGAACATGCCACTTACTATTTCACTACCTTTTCAAAAGAATTGTTGGTGCAGGTAATAAACGCTTTCACTTTATTTTTTGGTTACTCCCTGATCAGTGAGTTACTCAACAAATGTAAGGTCCTGTCTTAATTGAATTAGTATGTCTGGACACCTGGGTGGCTCAGCAGTTAAGCCCCTGCCTTCAGCTCAGGGTGTGATCCTGGAGTCCCAGGATCCAGTCCCACATTGGGTTCCCTGCATGGAGCCTGCTTCTCCCTCTGCCTACGTCTCTGCCTCTCTCTGTGTCTCTTATGAATAAATAAATAAAATCTTTTAAAAAAAAAAAAAGAATTAGTTTGTCATGGAAGGGTGGAAACAAGGCTCACAAATATCCTAACAATGACTATAACAAGCAAATGATTACAATAAAATGGGTAAGTAATCTTTAGATTTACTTCCAATTAAGTACAGAGATTTTTTTTACTTTGTTATGACTTTATTAATACATAGTTTCAGCTTCTCACCTCTCTGCCCTATGAATTGGAGATCTTCCAAAAATGAGCTAGGACCTGCGTTATTTCCTCTGAAGCCTCTTGGAAATTTGGGTTGCAAAAGGAATCTAAATGTGGTAAAATTACTGTTGTAATGGGAAAGTTAAAATGAGCCATAGTTTTATTTTTTATTATTTTTATTTTAATTATGAGATATTCAAGGTAACTCAAACAGGAAATACATGGTTTCTGAAGCATTTTTAAGTGAGTGAGGTTATAGGAATTCAGTTTTGAGTTACCAGTGGGAAGACAATTGCATAGTAGCAGATGCTGTCATGGTACTATGCCATACAGTACCTGTATGTTGATGAGACCTGTTGATGATGCTGTTATATTAAATAGAAACATTTTTATCTTTTAGGCAAAAAGTTAAAGTAACTCATGAATTTTTCTAGATTTTTTTAACTTTTCCACTTTTTTTTCTAGAGAAATGTAAGCACTCTTTTTTTTTCTCAAGATGGATGAATATAACTTTTTTCCCCCTTAGCAGAGGAAAAAACCTAACTTCAGTGAAAGAACTTAAAAAAGCAATAGATGTATATGTGCTGCCAAAGCGAGCACAGAAAAGCAATAGATCTAAATCTCTATTACATATGGTCGTATTTAATTTTTTCCTTAAGAAAAAAGTATTTGCATCTGTTTATTTAAATGACTAATATCCTTTTTCTTTTTTAAAGGCAATGGTGGGGATCTTACAAGTGAATGGATTTGGAGAAGAGAGCACTTTAATGCAGGATCTAAAACCTTTTCGTATTTTAATCAGTTTACTTGACAAACCTGAGCTAGGTAATATATACTGTCCTAGGGCATAAGATCATGTGTGGTTGTTTTGTACTGCCTCATAATAAAAGTAAGACAAAGTCATGACATAGAGAAATTGCTATATTTTGAGGTGGCCTTCAAATACAGGTTCTCAACAATTTCTTAACTCTAGAACGTTAAGAAGATACAAATGTATATACCCAACCCATTTGTTCTCATATTTTACCTTGTACTATGTATGTAATGTATGTATGTAATGGAAGAGGCATTTTAAAGATAATATCTAAGCTCTTCTTAATCCTGATTAACTGAAGCATCTATGATCTGTCATGACTGTCTGTCTTATAGTTCACAAAATTCAAGTACTTGAGCAAAAGATATCTAGGTTCTCTCTCTCAGCTTAATTCCCCATGTCCCCTTTGTTTTGTGTGTTCTCCCTTTCTCCACTGTATATTTCTCGGATATTAGGTCTATTAGGAAGTTCATTATGGCACCTGAGACAGAAATTAAGAAAAACCAAAAATATTAGAAACAATAAAATGAAATATAAAATGTGTAGTTTTATTAAATTATATGCAGATGTTTTAGCAAATATGCATGTCTTCTCACCAACTCTTAAAAATGCAAAATTTTAAATATAAAAAGTTGTATTGATGGCTTTGATAATTTATTTTTAGCTGTTGTGCGATAATAGATGAAGCTCAGAAATTTTTTTAAGGAGATTGGCATCTGTTGTAGTCAAGGTTTTTTCAAATCATTTAAAATAATATCAGTAGTAATAAAAGTATTTATTGAATACTTAATATATTCTGGGAACTATGCTACCAACCTTATAAATAATTTTTCCTAACCCTGTAACAGCCCTGTAATTTTGGTATCATCCTCATTCTAGGCAAGGAAACCAAAACTCAGAGAAGTTAAATAACTTTTCCAAGGATGTTGCTATTAACTGCCAAACACACTTGCTTGATTCTATAATTTTTAGAATGTCAATCTGTTAAATAAACATTTGTTCAGATCAAAATGTGAAGTTTAATGTAGCTTCTAGAAAAAATTATTTTTTTCAAAATAGTTGTTTTAAAGCATCCTGTAATCAGGCCAATTTGTAAATAATCCTGATTTGTCAATGCTAATTAATTATTGTCTTTAATATGTATATTAATTTTAGGACCTGTAATTCTGGAAGATGTCCTAATTGAAGTATTTAGAACATTATATTCTCAATGCAAAGCAGAATTGGATCTTCAAATGGAACCACCCTTCAGCAAGGATCATGCTCAGTTAAGCAGGTGGATTACCAAAAAACTAAGCATGGATACAAAAATGTCCTTATTTATTAATATTCATGAAGTAGACACTGCTCTATGAAATTTGTGTTCCTGAGTATCTGATTTTGAATACTACTGTATTTTGGCAATATGAACTTTCATGATTAACTGTGCTGATCTTTGAAGTAGGCATTTTATAGTAGAACCACCACGTTCCAGGGTTGGTTCTCAATCTAACTCATTAGAATACTAAGTTTTAACAGTTACTATGAAGATAAAGATTCCAGGGAGTTTATTCACACTTTCCAAACTCAAAGGAGATTAACTGCCACATGCCAGTTAGTAATGGAAATTGTACCTTGCTTGGTACTGGGCCTGGTTGTTTGGGTGGGGTTGTGCCTCTTGGTTACTCAACACACTCAGGAGACCAAATCACAGTTCAGAAAAAGATTGAACTTGGAGTTAAATGAATCAAAGGGCACCAGGTGTTATTTCAACATTTTTTTTTCAAGTTGTGGTTATTTCTTCTTTCAGGTATATATACAAATATGTATTTTTTTAATGCCTGGGAAAAGTCATGGAATATTAGCATATCCTTTTCTCTAACTCGGTGGTAGATTCATGTTGACAATGTCATAACCATAAAGTCTCATCTGTCATTATAACAAAGGTTTCAAGACTATAGTTCCTTTTACATAATTTGCATTCCATTTGTGTCTCTTCAGTGAGGCTTTGGAGATAACCTGGGCTTTCCTAAAACACAATTTTACATATTAAAACATTTTAGGAAAAAAAATTTAAAAAAAAGGAAAAAATAAATAAAACATTTTAGGACAGTTTCTGATTTCTGATAAATATCCCTGTACTTTTTGTTTGAGAAGTTAATATTGACTACCCTGGTACCCGATTTCATTCTTTACACTGCCTGATAATCTATATTGCCCCATAGCATACTCAGTGAGTCTTTTGTGCTATTGATAGTACCGCACTATAAATAAAAACAACTGTTTTAGCTGTTAGGAAAGGTGGCAGGAGATGATAGGAAAGTGGGTGGTTAATAGGCCAGAGGACCCCCCCTTGAAATAAGTTTTTTTTTTCCCTGATGGAATTTTAGTAATAATGGCAATTTATGGTATTATTTTGTTTTTCAGCTAAGAATAATAATTTTCAAGGAAAATAAAAGAATGTAGTGCCAAATAACAGGTCCTCAGGGTTCAAAAATAACTTGTTCTTTTGCTGGAAGCACAGCTATTTTTTCTTCTCGAAGGCTCATTTCTGATCTTGATCCATACATTTGAGTTATGAAAACCTGACTTTGGAAAAGTAACCACATACAAAGTAATAGAGTGTCAGTATATTAAAATTATTTGTTGCAATTTTCTCACTAGCAAATGTTCTAGCAAATACCTAGGAATATGTACTGTCCTAACAACATTGTACTCAAATTTAATTCTGAAAAAATAAATGTTAATATTTCTTAGTTTTTGTTTGTTTCTCTTTTCCTTTTTTAGTAAATTAAGGGAAAATAAGAAAACAGCAGAGCTGATTAAAACTGCCAACCTTCTTTTTAATTCCTTTGAGCCTTACTATATGTGGGATTACGTTGCACGTTGGTTTGAAGAATGTTGTAGGTATGTTAAACTGTTTCATTCATTTTAATTTAGTAGCATCCAAAGCCAATTTTAAGTTTTTGAGTCTAACGAAAAGAATGTTCTTTTATATATTCTACTACTACTGACAACTATTAATTATTTAGTAGCCATAATCTGGCTCTGTCGTGTCACTTAGAACCATTGATCATATGCTTTTGAAGTTGAAAAGGAGTTTAGAAAACAAGGTATTTAGTCACCAACATAGCTGAAAGATTTTCTCTCTCCAGTTTATAGTAATCCAGTTTTTCTTCATTGTTAAGAAAATAACAAATTTGTGGCTGCTGCCTCAGTATACTTTACCAAAATGATTCCCACTTTTAATAACAAAAAATTCCTAGGAGATTCTTGTGTTTTTAAACTCCTAGAGCTTGCCCATTTTGTCACTGGTGAGTGATAAAAGCCCTCTACCTCTTAGGACATAAAGTATAAAAACTCTGAAAACCCAAGAATACTGTGAACCTGAGTGGAATGAATCTGTGGATTCTAGACAAAATCCTCTCAGAACCAGATTAACCTCTCAAGCCCTGGGAGCATGTAGTCAAAAAGTAAGCATGTACAATCTTGGAATTAGAAGTCTTTAAAAATATGAAACATTAATCCCTTTAATGGTTTAGAAAGTTGTTTGCTTACTCATTCAACAGATAATGAGCACCTGGGAATATAGACAGCCCCTGTCTTCAAATACCTTATAATGGGAACAAGTGAAACATGCACATGCTTATTCTTAGAATTAAATTAAAAGTTACAGATATGTTGGGGCTCCTGGGTGGCTTAGTCATTGAAGCATCTGCCATAGGCCCAGGTCATGATCACAGGGTCCTGGGATCAAGCCCAGGTCAAGCTCCTTGCTCAGCAGATAGTCTGCTTCTCCCTCTCCCTCTGCTCTCCCGCCCCCCCCCCCGCTTGTGCTGGTGCTCTTTCTTTCTCATAAATAAATAAATAAACAGACTTCTTAAAAAAGGTTACAGATGCCTTAATATATTAAAATGTAGTAGGAATGTTGAAGAATAATGAGTATCTTTTTGCCACCTAGCCCTGGGTTTCCACCTTCACAAACACTCATCCATTCTTCTTTGCCCTTCTGTACTATTCCCTGAACACACATCGATTGACTGAACCTTCACTCCTGCTGCTGAGTCTTCACTTGTGCTATTTCTTCTAAAACATTCTTCCCCTTAGCTCATCTGGGAGATCAATAGCTTTCCTTTCTTTTTTTTTTTTTTTAAGATTTTATTTATTTATTCATTAGAGACACAGGCAGAGAGAGAAGCAGGCTCCTCGCAGGGAGCCCGATGCAGGACACGATCCCAGGACCGTGAGATCTTGTCTTGAGCCAAAGGCAGACATTCAACCTCCTGAGCCACCCAGGCGTCCCTTCTATGACTCCCTTAAATCTCCCATCAGAATCAATTCCTGCACTGCCATATTGTTACATTTATTTATCTATACACTTTTATTTCTTGCTTGTTAGGGACTCTGTCATATTCTTTGCGTCTTCAGAGTGTAGGGCAATATATGGTCTAGGACTAATATGATTTAAAGTGAATGTTTGTTGGAGGAATGAGTCAGAAGAGGTTTCCTGGTGGAGACACCTTTTGATCTCAGACCTTGAAGGATGGATGCATTCTGAATTTGAAAGAATGAGTTTGAGGGAAGATGGCGAATCAGGAGGACAAGTTGGTATTAAAAAAAAAGCCCCAAGGTTATAAATCAAGCAACAAGCAATCCGTTTTAACTAGAGATGATATGTGTAGTGGAAACCATGGGAAATAAGTCCAAAAGAGTGAGAGCCACCCAGAACACTTGGAAGAGGGTGAGCATTCCAGGGAGAGTTATAAGCCTAGGAATATTGCTTTGGAAATTTTTCACTTAGAGTTAAGTGTTCTAGGGGAACGGAAATGTTCACAGGGACATCAATGTGTGTGTCCCAGTGTTGACTCTCATTAAAAAGAACGTGATGTATGTATGATATAAATATACATACCACTTGGTAGTATACTCAATAAAGTGAATTTTGTCCTTTTAGGAGAACATTGCATGCCAGACTTCAGATTGGGCCTGGAGATAGTAGTGAGTCATCTGAGTTACAGCTAACGAATTTCTGCTTACTGGTGGATTTTTTGTTGGATATAGTTTCTTTGGTAAGACCACCTTGGTAAAAAAGTATTGAAGAAACGTAATAACATAGTTCAGATATTTCATTTGGAGATAGACCTCATCTGTCAATAAATTTTCTCTTCAATGTTAAATTGATTTTTTTTTCCCCTTTTGGCAAAGCTTTTTTTTCCTATGAATTTTTCCAAGTTTTGTCCTCTGATATATATATGTCTTATGTAATACATGGAATATACTTCACAACTGCATGTTACTGAAATCCTAAATGTTAATGTATAGTGGTTTAATGCTGCATTTATATTTAACTAATAATTCTTTCTGTTAAATGAAGACTGTTGGAAATCTTTTCTCCTTTTCTCTCCTGCATTCTTTGCTTTCTCATTTTGAAGCCTACTAGAAGTATGAGGGTGCTGTGTCAGGTATGATATTTGGCCTGTTTTGTCTTGAACTGATTGCATTCACTTTTGTTATAGTTTCAGTAATATAGCAGATAAAACTGGGGTTATTTTATAATATATACCTTGAAGTACTTAAATTGAGAATTTGGGAATAGAAATTTTATAAGCCAGTAATAACATGGCCATACAATGTTAATTAAGAGCATGATACATATAAAGTATTACAGATGAGTAAAATTATTTCTTTTGTGTTACGTACATTAAAAATAAATGAAATAATAGAATTTTATGGATATATATATATGTATATATACATATATATATATATATATATATATAAACTTTTGTCATTTCATTTTTCATCTTCAGGAGACTTACATTGAAATCCAGACAGAACACTTGCCCCAGTTGCTGCTCAGGATGATTTCTGCCCTGACAAGCCATCTCCAGACATTGCACTTGTCTGAACTCACAGATTCACTCAGGCTCTGCTCAAAGATCCTTAGCAAGGTTCAACCTCCACTCTTATCTGCCAGCTCTGGAGGTGTGTTGCAATTTACAAGTGGGCAGAGCAACTCAGTCAAAGAATGGGAAGACAAAAAGGTAAGGTTTGCTATTATTTTTGGTATTAGACCGACTGTATTTCTTCAAAGCAGACTAGTTTATATATAGTCATTTAAATATTATTGAATTTTTTTTTTAGATTCAGTTGTTGTGGCAGTAGACCATCTCTTAGGCTTTTGGCAATTTAGCTGTCTATATCAGCCCTCCACTAAAAATATAATTAAGCAAGATATGTAATTTTTAACTTTCTGGTAGCCATATTAAAAAACAGAAACAGGTGAAAATAATTTAATTATATTTTATTTAGCCCAATATAGCTAATATATTATTTTAGCATATAATCAATATAAAATTGATGTAATATTTTAAAAATGAGGTATTTTACATTTCTTTTTTGTACTAAGTCTTCAAAATTCCAGCATGCATTTTATATTTACAGCATTGAATTGCAAAATTTTTATCAGAAATAATTGATCTGTATTTAATTTTATAGTGTACGTTTAAAAAACTAAATTCACATACCAAGTTATTCTAAACCTATGTAAAAGTTGTATCATAACTAAAACATTACTTTTTTGAACTTTAATTAAAAAAAAATTTAGTTCCTTTGCCAGATCAGCCATATTGGAAGAGCTTAGTAGCCACATGTGGCTACCATATTGGACAGCAGGTTTATTTTTTATTTATTTATTTATTTTTAATTTTATTTATTTATGATAGTCACACAGAGAGAGAGAGAGAGAGAGGCAGAGACACAGTCAGAGGGAGAAGCAGGCTCCATGCACCGGGAGCCCGACGTGGGATTCAATCCCGGGTCTCCAGGATCGCGCCCTGGGCCAAAGGCAGGCGCTAAACCGCTCTGGGGTTTAGCGGATCCCTGGACAGCGGGTTTATAGTCTAAACTGTACTGGTCCTTTTCACATATACACTAAATTTTTGTGTGTGTGCTCTTCTTGATACCTAGAATCTTTCTGCTCGATTCAATCTTCCAGATTCTTTTTTTTTTTTTTTTTTTTTTTAATTTTTATTTATTTATGACAGTCACAGAGAGAGAGAGAGAGAGAGGCAGAGACACAGGCAGAGGGAGAAGCAGGCTCCATGCACCGGGAGCCCGACGTGGGATTCGATCCCGGGTCTCCAGGATCGCGCCCTGGGCCAAAGGCAGGCGCCAAACCGCTGCGCCACCCAGGGATCCCAATCTTCCAGATTCTTAATGCCAGCTTTCTAATTTTAAATAGAATTACGTAATTTTAATTTCTGGCCATAGTATCATACTTAAAACAACTGTGATGCACCTATGGAAAAAAACACATAGATAATTCCATTGAATTTAGGCACTATTTTAAAAACAAAGATTTAAAATTTTCTCTTATTTGGGATTCATTACCTAAATCCTGGGTTTGTATAGTTGCCCTTTTTTTTTTTTCAGTTGCTTTTTAAAATTTTTTTACAGCTAGCAAAATATTTTATCAGGATCATCTAATATAACCTTTCCCATCAAGTATTAATCTTAAAACTTTTTTTTTTTAAGATTTTATTTATTTATTCATGAGAGACACAGACAGAGAGAGAGAGAGAGAGAGAGGCAGAGACACAGGCAGAGGGAGAAGCAGGCTCCATGCAGGAAGCCTGACGTGGGACCTGATCCCAGGACCCTGAGATCACAACCTGGGCCAAAGGCAGGCACCCAACCGCTGAGCAATTCAGGTGTCCCAATCTTAAAAACTTTTTTAGTGAACTTTTTAAATGTATTGTTTTTCATATATGAAAAGAATGTCCCTGACCCATGTTCAGTTTAAACATATCCCAGGATTATCTTACATAAACCAAAACCAGTCTCTTATTTTCGTTCCTACCTGTTTATTATTTATATGTGATACATAATACTGATTCTGTTAGGAGAATTGATTTTGTTCTATTTCCTTAATTTATGCCTCTAGGATGTACTTAGAAATAAACCTAAAATAGTTGCTAACTACTTTGTTTTTTGTTCTTTTTTTTTTTAAGATTTATTTATTTATTCATGAGAGACACTGAGAAAGAGAGGTAGAGACATAGGCAGCAGGAGAAGCATGCTCCTTGCATGGAGTCTGATGCAGGACTCAATCCCCGGATCCCAGGGGTCATGAGCCAAAGGCAGGAGCCCCCAACTGCTGAGACATCCTGGCATCCCTGTTTTTTGAATGAGATTAGTTCAAAATGGGAGGACTTCAGCACTCTCATTAGCATATTCAAATATGTATTTATTATATAGAAAACATCTAGAGGCACTTATTGATGGTTATAGGTTAAGGTAAATGGGAACATACATTCATAATTGGGTATTAACTTGAAAGTATGCTTTACCCTCTCCTCTCTCTTTGGTTCTCTTCTGTATTCTCAGATTATATGTGTTCTTCCCTTTTCTTTTACCAAAGCACACTGATATTATCTTCACTGAAATGTCTAAAATTTATTATATTTGAAAGCTGAGGGTATTTTCTTTTTTTTTAAAGTATAAGTGAAGGAATGATTCTTTAAAAAAATCATTACTCTAATTTTGTCTCCATGTACTTAGTACATTTTTTAAAAGTCATCATATTAGATATATATATCCAAATGTCCAAAACATGTCATTTCTTTCTCTTTTCAGAAATATATTTTATTATAAAATAATCTGAAACAGTTATATAATATAGACCATACAACTAAATAAATGTATATAAGTTTAACTGAATTTATAGCTTGAATTCTATTAATGTAATGTCCATTGTTTTATAATCCTTATATGAAAAAGATTAATACAGAAATAACTTTACAATAATAAGCTAATGACAGTTGTATCATTTATTATTATTATTATTATTTTTTTTAATTTATTTATGATAGGCACACAGTGAGAGAGAGAGAGGCAGAGACACAGGCAGAGGGAGAAGCAGGCTCCATGCACCGGGAGCCCGATGTGGGATTCGATCCCGGGTCTCCAGGATCGCGCCCTGGGCCAAAGGCAGGCGCCAAACCGCTGCGCCACCCAGGGATCCCCAGTTGTATCATTTAAATAAGGCTTCTTTTCAAAAAGGTGTTACAGGATTTTAGATGGTTTTAACCTTTCAAATTAGAAATGTTGACAGTTCAATTCTGATTGCTGCCTTTAAACTTTGGCAGTGTGATATGGAAGGTTCTCATTCTGTTATAGTAATAGTAAAAATACCATGAAGTTCAGAATCATCTAAGCAAAGCTCTTCTAATAACTGCTAACCTTATTTGCTATGTAAGCTTGGGCAGATTTTGTTTTCAACTTCCCTGGACCCTCAGTAGCTTACCTTTGAAAGAAATAGAGCAGACAGCCTCTCTTTATCCAATACCCACTTTGTGTATTCATTGGTGAAGTAGGCACAGTCCCTGACTACCTGACCCATTTTTGCTGGTTGGGAGGCAGGGGCCAGCTCCTACAGAACCTTTTTCACCATGCTGGGGCTTTTATTCTTTATTTTAGAAGCAATGGGAAGACATAGGGTAACAGGCAAGTGATATAACATGATGCATGTAATAGATAAATTACTTGCAGTGTGGAGCCTGGATCTCAGAAACAAAATGGATGTGGGGAGACCTGCAGTAGTGCAGGCAAGAGGTGGTGGTAACATGCTATTAAGATGGGGACATGAAGACTGAGAAATAAATGGATTAGCCATATATTGAAGAGAGAAAAATCTCTACTAATGGATTAGAAAGGGTAATGAATGATCACTGACATTTATTGTTTACTAACTGGCAGGTACTAAGCCATGCGTTTTATATATACTGTTTTACTTAATCCTCACAGCAACTGTAAGATTAGGAACTGTTGGTATCTCAATTATATTTATCAGGATACTGTTTAGATAGGTTAAATAGCTTGCCAAACTAGTAAGTGTCAGAATCTTAGCTAATTCGTGGCTAGTACCCTTAACCACTATTCTGAAGTGGCTATAGGGAAAGTGAGAAGGTAAGGTGGAGAAGATCCCAAGAACCCCTAGGTTTCTGTCTTTTGATTTGATGAATGGTGATGCCATTCACTGAAGCAAGGAACACTGTGTGAGGCCCAGCTTTGTAGCAGCAGAACATTTAGTTTGTATCTTCAATAATCTTCAATAAGATCACTTTTTAGTGATTAAAAAGTGCTCTTATTCAGGTTCAGCTTATGCTTTGGCATGGTCCCCAAGCAATGCATGATATGTACAACTTTTGTCTCCTTAAACTAAGCCAGAAAATATGCTCAGTGATTGTACTTCTCCTGTCTTTGTAGGAAGGGGATGGTTAATGCATTCCAGCTCCACTCCAGTGGCTGGTCCATGTTTTGTTGATAATTTTAATTGTCTTTCTATCTTATTCAGATTTCAAACTTACTCCTTTTATTCCTAGTACCTAATACAGTGTCTGGCGTATATATAATGTAGGTTCAGCATCTGTTTGTCAAAAGAATGTAAGATTGATGGCAAACATTTAAATAGTACTTTACACATTTCATACAGAAATTTCACATAACTGGTTTCTGAACAGATGACCTATTAGAATTTATTTCTGATTTTTAAAATTTCTCATTCCTTGCATTGTTTAGACATTAGGAAAGTGATTTCATGAAGTAGACTGAATAAATTGTCAGTTGTTTGAAAATAAGGATATATAGAGATCATAGAGATTTGTGCATATACATATTTTGCCCTCAAGAACCCAGCCTTGGGATCCCTGGGTGGCGCAGAGGTTTGGTGCCTGCCTGTGGCCCAGGGCGCGATCCTGGAGACCCGGGATCAAATCCCACGTCGGGCTCCTGGCGCATGGAGCCTGCTTCTCCCTCTGCCTCTCTCTCTCTCTCTCTCTGTGTGTGACTATCATAAATATATAAAAATAAAAAATTAAAAAAACTAAAAGTGATGGTAAAGCAGTGTGCAAAATTTAAAAAAAACAAAAAGAACCCAGCCTTATGTTATGTATGTAGTGAATAATAAACACTTAGCGAATGAGTTTATATTAATCTATTTATTAGACTCATGAGTATTTCCTATTGATTATCATAGACCTATGAATCAGTTGTAGAAATTGTTCTGAGATTCAAACAGACATGTAGATTAAGTTTTAAATCATCTAATCCAACTGACATCTCTCAAAGCATGGCCATTTCTAATTTTTAATTTCTAATATACACATTTAACTGCTTAGCCTTTGCTCTTTTTAATGTCTACCAGGTATCATCAGTTTCTCTCGAAAATCCTAGTGAAGTGTTTGAAGATGGAGAAAATCCACCAAGTAGTCGATCATCAGAGAGTGGATTCACTGAGTTTATACAGTATCAAGCAGACCGAAGTGATGACATTGACAGAGACCTGAGTGAGGGGCAGAGGACAGCTGCCATCCCCATTGGTAGCACATCCTCTGAGACAGAAACAGCCTCCACTGTGGGATCTGAAGAAACCATCATCCAGCCCCCATCCATAGTCACTCAGGGGACGGCACCTCGAAGTGGGAAGACAGCCCAGAAAACCGCAATGCAGTGCTGCTTGGAGTACGTCCAGCAGTTTCTCACCAGACTTATCAATCTCTACATCATTCAGGGTAACACTTTTTCTCAGGCTTTGGCTACAGAGCATCCGGGGGATCCCAGTCGAGAGCAAGGAGAGACTTCAAAATGGGACAGGGATTCACATGGAGATGTAAAAGAGAGAAACATAAGTAAACACAAAACTTCAAAAGAATACCTTTCTGCCTTCTTTTCTGCCTGCCAGCTCTTCCTGGAGTGCTCCAGTTTCCCAGTTTACATTGCAGAGGGGAACCATACCTCAGACTTACATACTGAAAAATCAGAGACTGGTAAGGTCATCTTGGTTTTATGTATATATTTAAATATTTTTTACAACACACTTTTTTTTTTTTAAGAAGCACTCAGATATTAAAACTGGGATTTTTTTTTTTAGCCAGTTAATTTTTTAAGGTGTTATTTTAATTTGTAGATTTTTTTTAATGAAATACTATCTTTATGGGGAGATATATATTGCTATATTGGAAAATGTGATTTTGATGTCTTTCACTGTTTGCTTGCAAATGAGTAGAAGCTAAGAAGGAAATTAACTCCTTTGGAGAAACATAATGTAACATTTAAATCCATTGGTTTCCTTTATTAAGTGTTTAGCATTATTTAATTTTTTTATATAGGCACACCCAAAATGCAGCGAGTGCTACATAATGTTTATTGATTAATGTACTGTGTGTCAGGACAGGGAAATAGATTTATGACTTGGCATAAAGAAAATTACATACCAAAAAAGTTTATGAAATTCATGTTGCTGTTTTATTTTCTTAAAGCTCCAGTCTAGGTGAGAAATTATGGAATTATGGTTTTTCTAACAGATCAAGGCCAGAAGGTAGTAAGAAGAGGTGCTTTGTTTTTTTCTTAAATTAACCTGGAAGTGAGAGTCTGTGTGAAAGGTTTATCATGATGCAGTGTGTTGTCTTCCATCTTTTGTTTCAGACTGGGAGCATGTGCAGCCTCCACTGTGGCTCCAGACTCTGATGAATGCTTGCAGCTACGCAAGTGATTTCAGTGTGCAGAGTGTTGCTATTTCATTAGTCATGGACCTGGTGGGACTGACTCAGTCTGTGGCCATGGTCACTGGGGAAAACATCAACAGTGTGGAGCCTGCACAACCCTTAAGTCCAAACCAGGGAAGAGTAGCAGTCGTTATTAGACCCCCCCTCACTCCGGGCAATCTGAGATACATAGCTGAGAAGACTGAATTTTTCAAGGTAAATTCTAAGAAATATGGACATGACTAAGATGGTACTTGACCTAGTTTGCTTAGCAGAGATTTTAAAGATGGTAATCAGCCTTCATTAAAAACCTCTTCATATTTTACTATATAGAAAAAGATGTATACCACACTTAATCTATACTACTTGGCCAGTCTTGTCCCCAGTTTTGTGAGAAGGAAGAAGATAAGGACGAGAGGAGTTGAGGATGAGGTTAGAGAAAGCAAGCAATAGGGCTCTATACTCTAAAGCCATGGAGCTGAGTAACTACAGCTAAAAAAGAAGTAAGTTCATTTATACAGTGAAACTTATTTTCCACATGGTGGGGTTATGACACTTACTCTTCATAGAGTATAATTTCAGCTCTCCAAAACTTCCAGGAAAAGTGTTTTTTTTTTGACTCTCTATTATCTGATTATCATCTGTGGTGTATGATGCCATTCACAAAAAAATGCACAGTTTTTTATTTTGATCACAGCCGTGCAGATGATATCTTCTACATAGAAAGAACATCAAGTATATTGGATTATATTACATCTTAAAGTAGGTAGATTCTTTGTATATAAAGCTTTTTAAAAGTTTTATCTCATTTCAAGTCATTGTGCCTCACCAGATCATTTCTCCTACTAGATTTAGAGTTGGTTTTTCTGTAATAACATTATGGTGGTAAACCCTAAAAACGGTTACATTTTTTGTTAATGCTATCATAGATCATCAAGTACTATGTTAACATGTGTAACTCTGAAATACATACAACCTATATTTTATGTATCTTAAGTAATTTGGATATTTGAACTATGAATTATATTTAATTTTGTAACATATAACCATAAATATTAAATTATATTCAATGTGGGATTTGTATCCTCCTAAGGCTACGTATTCTAGCAATACTTTACTAAATGTCATTAAAGGTAGTGAAATGGGGTTCTCTCTGGTACCTGTAGAAAGTATTTACATGTTTGATGTTTAAAATAAATATCATTAGGAAGGGACCTTAAAAAATAAAAATTCATCATTAAAGATCTATCATAAGAGGTTCTAATGGCCTGGATGACCAAAAAGTGAGCACATGGAAAGCTACACTTCATCCTTGTGGCATAAATGAATGTTGAAGACCTTCAAGGTCTGGTATTCAGAGGCTTGTACATAACAGGAAATGCTTGTTAAATAAGTTTTAATTTATGGTGTCGTAACATTGTCACTTTTACATCTTTTTCTATAGCATGTAGCTTTAACATTGTGGGATCAGCTGGGAGATAGGACACCTCAGCACCATCAGAAAAGTGTGGAACTGTTTTATCAATTACATAACTTGGTTCCTTCTTCTAGCATCTGTGAGGATGTTATAAGTCAGCAGTTAACCCATAAAGATAAGGTAAATTCTTTTTTTTATCTTGTCCCTCCCTCACCTCCCCCACTCCCATTATACCAAAAGGTAAATTAAAGAAACTTTACCAAAACTATTATAGCTAATATCTGATTAGAGATTATATAAATTCATTCAGAGTGATCTTCATGTCTTTAAAACAAATTTCTTCTGTTCTCTTTAGAAGAAAGTTCTT
The DNA here is from genome assembly GCF_003254725.2 of Canis lupus dingo. NCBI lineage: Eukaryota > Metazoa > Chordata > Mammalia > Carnivora > Canidae > Canis > Canis lupus. The sequence goes on from NC_064254.1 coordinate 43,728,922, forward strand.
TACAAAAGCATCAGTAATAGGAGAAATCAAGTAACCCATAATCAAATACTGGGTTTATTTCTTAGTTTAGGACATCAGTTGTGGATAGCAGTGATTCAAGTTGTTGCTGGGCCAAGTTCTTGGATTACTTAAGGAGGAATCAATAGCCTTGTTTTGGAAGTATGGCTGCATTAACTAATGTATGTGAAATGAAGTGATGTGTGTATGAAGTTACATTTATAAGCCACAGAATGCTAATATATGAGATATTATTTGCATTATAATACATATTCAAAATAAGGATTTTGTATCCTAATGTATATGAAATGATCCATAAGTCAGTAAGAGTAAAAGTAATAGAATTATAGGTGCTCCTGAGAAGAAGCCAGAGCTATCATTCTGGTTGACCTCTTCAGGGCAGGGTTTTGTTTTTAGATTTTATTTATTTATTCATGAGAGACACACAGAGAGAGAGGCAGAGGTACAGGCAGAGAGAGAAGCAGGCTCCGTGCAGGGAGCCTGATGTGGGACTTGATCCCAGGACTCCCAGATCACTCCCTGAGCCAAAGGCAGACGCCCAACTGCTGAGCCACCCAGACATCCCTTCAGGGCAGTTTAATGAAGTGTGGTCTTCCCATGCCTACTCTGTAACGTCAATCAAAGATTTTATTAAACAGCTCTTAGCAGTGCATCACCTTAATTTTTAAGTACTGTAAACGCTAGTGAGTTTGAATGGGCCATTAAAAAGAAAAAGGCATTGTGTTGAGTAAATGAAGCTTTTGGCAAGAAGGGAAGTGGCAAATGAAGGAATAAGAGGAATAAGTTGGGTGGTGGGCACTGAGGGAGGCACTTGGCGGGATGAGACTGGGTGTTATGCTATATGTTGGCAAATTGAACTCCAATAAAAAAAAAAGAGGAATAAAGTTTATTAAAATTCTATGTCTGCTTCAACACATTCTTTTAAAATTATTTAGGAATAAAAGGTTTGATAAAGGCTTGCATTTAATTTGTTTATATTAAATATAAATCTAGGACAAATTATATAACTGTTTACTTGTGTGATATTTTTAAAGAAATACTAAGTTCTGAATAAAGGTATACATCCATGAAAAAATTAAAATACTGTTACTTTTCTTTTTTTATGTGTTTGTATTTGTTGATGTACAAACACAGGCTTCATAGGAAAAGCATTTATTAAAAAAAAAAAGAAAGAAAAGAAAAGCATTTATTAGGCCCATAGAAAAAAAAGAAAGTCCTCTAACTGATCACCCGCAGTTTAGACAGTTTTCAGTCCCTGATGCTGGAGGGCGTTTACTCGAGGGATTCCACAAATGTTGAAGGAAGACTAAAAAATCTAGATAACTTCACAATTCCTACCTGATTTACATTAATTCATGTTCATTATCTAGACCAAATGCTTATCTTTCTGAATATTTTTCCGTTATTTTGTCCATTATTATTATATCACTTAATGTTTTCAAGATAATTTCAAAGCGATATAATGTTTTTCTTACATAATTTTTTAGGTGTTTAAATTTTTTAATCTAATAAACCAGCTTTATAAGTAATGACACATTCATTTGAGATTATTATGTAATTCCTGGGACCAAAAATAAACTGTATAGTGTAATAAATTTTGACTACTAAGTATGTATATTAAAATAAGAAGGAAAGTGCATCCTATACTGTGCGTTCTTAGTTCTTTCCATCCTGTTGTAATCTAGAAAACTGGTTACCTAGTCTAAACTAAATACTAATGATTTATGAGATAACATGAGATGATCCTTCAGGTTTAATATATCTGTATACATTTAAGTCTCTTTTATGTTTCTACTTTCATAAAAACAATTTATTGTGTTGTGTGTTGAGTACTATGAACATTGAACCTAATACTGCCTCGTAAATTACTACTTTCATTTATTAAAATCCCTTAATATCTTCAAAGGAGAATAAAATAATTTAATCTCCCATCTTCCTCCTCAGAAAATAAGGATGGAAGCACATGCAAAGTTCGCAGTTCTTTGGCATCTCACAAGGGATCTCCATATAAATAAGTCATCATCCTTTGCGCGTTCTTTTGACAGGTTTGTTGCATTTGATATTTGGATTTGCAGTCAGATATCTCAATGTCTCTTTTATTGAATCCTCTGCCTAGTTTGGCAGGGGTAGAAAATAACTTACAGATTTTGTTTTATTTATTTATTAATTTATCTATTTATTATTTATTTATTTATTTATTTATTTTTAACTTACAGATTTTATAAAGAAAACTTATAAATTGTTTTTTTTAATCTAAGCTATATTAAAATGTATGGCATTGAAGCACCCAGAGCCCCTTTCTTTCACTAGATGACTATTCATCAAGACCCTACTATGTGCCAGGCACCATTCTAGGTGTCAGGGATGCAGCAATGAATACAGCCTTTTTGAGTCTATATTCACAGTGAAGTTTCATTTAAACAGTTAATTATGTATCTGCTTCTCCAACAGTTATATTCAGTCTTCTGCCTGAACTGGACATAATAAATCTGTTGCTAAAATACTGACAGACCACTTACGTGGATTCAGAGAACCTGTAGCTACCTAAGAGTGGTTTTGCTACTTGTCTATCTAGACCACTTAAGATGCCTCATACCCCAAATATAAGATTCGCATTAACTTCCAAGGAGAGGCTATTATATGGTAGATTCAGATATTGGCACTGGAATAGGAGTCTCACCAGCAGGTCTCCTGGAGGAGGCCATAGATCTGACTCTCCTACTATGCTTATAGCCCCAGCTCAGGACCAGATGTGCGCTTTACTGAGCACTACTTTTTCCATAGCATCACCATTTTTAAATGATCTGCTGTTGAACCAGTACAATGAACGAGGTGCTTGGCTTAGGTACTTTATAAATGCCATCTCTATTTGACAACTCCCTTTTCTCATCATACAAATGAGGCACTGAAGGACCAGAGAAATTAAGCAGCTTGCCCAAGACCACACATGAGGTCGAGTGGATAGCCCACATTTGAATCTTGGGTTTTCTGATTCCAAAACACATCTCCGTACCTTTCACAGAAGGTCTTTCCTTGACTTAAGCACTTAAGTTTGATTTGGTAAAGAGATTGGGTACAGAAGAGCATGTAAGAAGTGCTGACTTGCAGGGAGTTTAGTATTTGGTGATATGAGCCAGGAATATGTTGCTGAAACAAGACTAAGAGGTTTTTTTCCTATTCTTTAGTATCTATCTTATAAAGGTAATGTATGCTTGTGAAATAAAAAAAAAAAAGTGTATAAGAAAAGAGAGAAAGACCATTTTCTCCTTTCTCATATCTACTGAAACTGTAGGGATTAAGATGATTAAAGTGCTATGGTCACCAGTTATCCTGAAGTATGATTACTTTTTAAAAGTTAATTCAAAATAGTAAGACTTAAATAATACTGATTTAAGAAAAATTAGTGTTAAGATTAAAGTTGATGTTCTGTTGCTTTAATTATTGGTGTTCATTGTAGGTCACTGTTCATCATGTTAGATAGCCTGAATAGCCTCGATGGTTCTACTAGCTCTGTGGGACAAGCCTGGCTGAACCAAGTGCTACAAAGACATGATATTGCAAGAGTTTTGGAACCATTACTGTTGCTCCTGCTTCATCCCAAAACCCAGAGGGTGTCAGTGCAGCGTGTACAAGCAGAACGTTATTGGAATAAGGCTCCCTATTATCCCGGAGAAGAAAGCGACAAGCATTTTATGCAAAATTTTGCCTGCAGCAATGGTGAATATCACATGGAAGTAGGACAGCTTTATTTAAAATTAAATTATTAAAATAAAGTGAGAGGTGAACATGGTGGTGATTGGCAACAGTAAGGTGTTCCCCATGGGCTTTTTCTCCCCTCCACATGTGCCAGCAATCCTCATTGTGGGCCCTGTCAGAACATACTCCGTCAGTGATAACCTTAAGAGGACTTGTCTCTCTTTATCAGTTGACTCTTTCAAGGGAGGAGTCAGCACAACTCTGGTCAAAGACAGTCTTCAATTTTGATGAAAATGCCTTTATAATTTAATTAGCAATTTTGATCATTCAAGGCTGGGGAGATATTTCATTGGGAATGTATAATCCTATAGTGCACATTTATATTTCATGAATCATTTTCCTCATCTGTGAAATAGTAGTAGTAGGACCCACCTTTCCAGGCTTTATTGTGTACATCAGACATTGTCCTGTGACATGTTTAGTGCGGACTGGCATATCCTAGTGTTTGTTAAGTAATCAGTATTACCACTTGAGGTTCACACTTTACAAATGGTCAAGTGATGCCATCTATAACATATGGCTGCATAGATTAGATTAGTCTATTACACTTCGGAGACTAACGATGCCCACATACATCATTTGTATCTTAACAAGTAACCCTGTGTGGTCAGTGATTAAAAAGGTCATTTTCCTGAGCAGATAGCTGATGCTGAGAGGGCAGTGGCTTTCTCACAGTTCCATGGCTGCTGAGTAGTAAACCTGTGACTGAGCCATTGTGCTTCTACTTCCTATTTAGTGTGTTTCTACAAGCCTTGTTTCCTTTCTCCACCTGCTTTTCCACCACTTATTCTGAGTCTGCCTGGGGCATGTTCCACCCTGCCTGTCACCCCAACTTCTTTGTGTTAGCGCTTTCCCCGCTCCAGTTCCTGCCTAACTGCTGAATTCTCCCCTTGCCATGAGATCAGCTTCCTTACCTGTAGGGGCACTATGCTTTCCCTGAGCTTTATAACATTTTCTACTCCTATGAAAGGAAGCCTTCTGCTCTAGGTGAAAGAATGCCAACAGCTTAGTATGCCCCCTAAAAGGTACAGAAGGCGATGAATATGTTTGTGATCCTCTCCTAAGTTCAAACTCTCTAGAGAGCAGTGATGTTTTTTCCTTCTCTCACCCCCATTATCTCCAGGTTTAGGCATACTAGATAATTCATAAATACTGAGTTGTATTGAAATCAAGGAGATCATATATATTATATATAATTTATATATAATATATAAATACATATTATTTGTATATAATATATATTTTACATATATATGTATAATCAACTACCAAACTATTTGAATTCTTAGAAATAGCGTAACTAAAGGAAATATCACACAAAGAGGGAAAAAAACTAAAATTTTGAACTGCAGTAAAAATGATACCTTATTTGGGGAAAAGGGAAAATTTTTATATTGTTTCTGTTTTAAATGTGTTCTGTTTAATTCAATTAATAGACATTCTATTGTTGAATTGTCTTTACTAAATTCTAGTTACTAGTCATCTACAAAATTTTCTAACTTAAAGGATCTAAAATAGTAAAAGTAAAATATAATTTTAGTAGGGAAGTATAAATAGCTGATGAAGGTAATGAGTAAAAATCTTGAGTTCAGTCTACATTTCAATTATTTTAATATGTTTTATAATTTTCCTTCTGTACTGTTTTTCTCCTATGCCAGTAAGCCAAGTACAACTCATTGCATCTAAAGGAAATGGTGAAAAGCCGCTTACCATGGACGAAATAGAGAACTTTAGTCTCACTGTTAATCCATTGAGTGACAGACTTTCCCTTCTAAGTACCAGCAGCGAGACAATTCCAATGGTTGTATCTGATTTTGACCTTCCAGACCAGCAGATAGAAGTTCTCCAGAGTTCTGACTCTGGATGCTCACAGTCCTCTGCTGGGGACAACTTGAGTTATGATGTCGATCCTGAAAATGCGAATGTCCAGGAAGATTCCCAAATGCCAAATGCCTGCTCCCCTGATGATGATGTTCAGCAGGTAGTGTTTGACCTGATATGTAAAGTTGTAAGTGGCCTCGAAGCAGAATCTGCATCAGTCACGTCCCAGTTAGAAATGGAAGCTATTCCCCCAAAGCACAGTGATGTAGGTCTGGGTGAGGAGGCACTTAAAACTGATGATCAGTCTGCTCAGCAGAGCCAGAGTGCTTTGCTGAGTAATGATGGTTCTCCATTTCTGTCTGTGTCTGCGGAAGGAGGCCCTGAGTGTGTGGCAAATGGAATCTCCAGAAATAGTTCCTCACCTTGTATTTCAGGAACCACACAGGCTCTCCAGGACTCTAATGTTGCTTCCATAGAAACCAAATCTAGACAGAGGAGTCACAGTAGTATCCAGTTCAGCTTCAAAGAAAAATTATCAGAAAAAGTCTCTGAGAAAGAAACCATCGTTAAGGAGTCAGGTAAACAACCAGGAGCAAAACCTAAAGTAAAACTTGCCAGAAAAAAGGATGATGATAAGAAAAAAACTTCAAATGAAAAACTCAAACAAACCAGTGTGTTCTTCAGCGACGGTCTAGATTTAGAGAACTGGTACAGCTGTGGAGAGGGAGAAATTTCTGAAATTGAGAGTGACATGGGTTCTCCAGGATCACGGAAATCTCCCAATTTCAACATCCATCCGCTCTATCAGCATGTGCTTCTGTATCTCCAGTTGTATGATTCATCAAGGACTCTGTATGCTTTCTCTGCTATCAAAGCCATCTTGAAAACTAACCCTATTACTTTTGTAAATGCCATTTCAACCACTAGTGTAAATAATGCGTATACCCCTCAGTTGTCTCTGCTTCAGAATCTCTTGGCCAGACACCGGATTTCTGTCATGGGCAAAGACTTTTATAGTCACATTCCAGTAGACTCAAATCATAACTTCCGGAGTTCTATGTACATAGAAATTCTCATTTCCCTCTGCTTGTATTACATGCGTAGTCATTACCCAACTCATGTCAAGGTCACTGCACAAGACTTAATAGGCAATCGAAACATGCAGATGATGAGCATAGAAATTTTGACGCTTCTCTTTACTGAGCTGGCAAAAGTAATAGAAAGCTCAGCAAAGGGTTTCCCTAGTTTTATCTCTGATATGTTATCTAAGTGCAAAGTTCAGAAAGTGATTCTTCACTGTTTGCTGTCATCTATCTTTAGTGCACAGAAATGGCATAGTGAGAAAATGGCAGGTAAGAACATGGTTGCCGTGGAAGAAGGTTTCTCAGAAGATAGCCTTATCAATTTCTCAGAAGACGAATTTGACAATGGCAGTACACTCCAGTCACAGCTTCTTAAAGTGCTTCAGAAGCTCATTGTTCTAGAACACCGAGTAATGACTGTCCCCGAAGAGAATGAAACAGGTTTTGATTTTGTTGTATCTGATCTGGAACACATTAATCCCCATCAGCCCATGACTTCTCTTCAGTATCTCCATGCTCAGCCAATTACATGTCAAGGCATGTTTCTCTGTGCAGTGATACGAGCTTTGCATCAACACTGTGCCTGTAAGATGCACCCACAGTGGATTGGTTTAATCACATCTACTCTTCCTTACATGGGAAAAGTTCTGCAGAGAGTGGTTGTTTCTGTGACACTACAGCTTTGCCGAAATTTAGATAATTTAATCCAGCAGTACAAATACGAGACAGGATTGTCCGATAGTAGGTAAGGGTTGATTTTTAACTTTATCACTGACATTTTTCACATCATGACTACATAATTGTCCAGAAAATCAGTTACAATTTGAGTAAATAAATTAGTGGTTATCAGTTACAAATAGTACAAGGTTATAAATAGTATGTTATTTTCACAAAGGAGGAAATTCAGCTTGAGGGAGAGTATTAGTAAAAGAAATCCAAAATGGAAAAGAGGAGTATTTAAACAGGCCTTTTTTCTCCTCTAAGAGTTGAAATTAATTTTGATGTTCTTCTTGACTGAGCTGGCAAAAGTAATACAAAGCCAAGCAAAGGGTTTCCCTAGTTTTATTTGATAAGTTATCTTAGTGGAAATTAATATCACACTAAAAATAATTAAAAATAACTGTTTTCCCATCTGATTTTTTGTTTCCAATTTTTATAGTTTAGTGATGTCTTCCACCTGTATCCCCATGCTCAATTAATCTGTCAGAAATTAGCCAAGTGTTTAATAGACAAGTGTCTGCTTTATGTCCTGTATAAACTTAGCTAAATTTGTATTGAATATTGTAAAATATGAGAAAACTGCCTGTATCATCAATATTGATCACCTGCTATTATGTAGTTGCTAGATATTTACTGGCTATATATATATTGAATTCTTTAGCCAAAAAGAACTCTAGTACAACTCACTTGTTTTAGATATTAGGATATAAAAACTTCTAATGTGTACTCTTAGTCATTTTTTCATGTAATATTTATTGAGCACCTACTATGTGCCTAGCACATACTAGACATTTACTATTGATAAAACATGAACACTTCTTTCACAGAACTTGTGTTCAAATGAATGCATTTTATTTCAGACCTCTGTGGATGGCATCAATCATTCCACCAGATATGATTCTTACTCTTTTAGAAGGGATCACAGCCATTATCCATTACTGCTTATTGGATCCTACTACTCAGTATCACCAAGTAAGACTGCATGAATATTTGACACCTTTGAAAAGACAGAGGTTTAACACCCATTTGTAAACCTCGGTAATTGGTATGTATTTTTACCCCCAACTTTGATAGCTTTTGGTCAACGTAGACCAAAAACACTTGTTTGAAGCCCGCAGTGGAATCCTCTCGATTCTTCATATGATCATGTCCTCTGTGACATTGCTTTGGAGCATCCTGCATCAGGCTGATTCTTCAGAAAAGATCGCTGTTGCTGCTTCTGCATCTGTTACCACTATTAATCTTGGAGCCACTAAGGTTAGTCAATTCACACTTCCTCTGTGTATAGTCACAAAAAACTCAAAAGAGTTTTTTCTGGGACTTTCCTAAAGATTTTATTCAGAATTTGTGAATAATTTAAGTAGAATTTATGGCACGCTATGTGAATTGAATAATTAGTTCTCAAATAATTTTAACTGTCTCATTGAGAAATGATGTATCACATAATTCATGCATTTATAAGTATATACAATGATTTTTTTTTTCTAGTACATTCCCAGAGTTGTGAAACTGTCACCACAGTCTTTGAATATGTCCACCACCACAAAAAGAGTCCTGGTACCCATTTGCAGTCACACCCTGTTCCCCTCGCTAACTCCATTCAACCACTAATCTGTTTTTTCTGCATATACATTTGCTTTTTCTGGACATTTTTAATAAATGGAATCATGTGTTATTTGGTCTTTTGTATCTGGTTTCTTTCATGTGACAAAATGTTTTTGAGGTTCATTCATACATAATTTTATTCCCTTTCTTTAGGTTGTTTTAAGTTGACATTTTAATATGCAAAACCCTCCTAGAAAACAATTTAGCAATATGCACAGAGAGCTTTAAAGTTTTGTAGTCTGTGACCTAGTAATCTACTTGAGTAATGAATTCTAAGGTAATCAAAATTATGTGAATATATATATACATGTATATATCATTATAGCCTTATTTAGTGGCAGAAAGAGAGATCCTAAACAGTAAATAAGAAAAATGGTTAAATAAATTATCCTTTTAATGTTACATTACAGAGTTATTAATAATTGCAGTTTTGAAGAAATCTTAGTGGATGGAAAATGTGTAAAACTGTAGTGAAATAAGGATGTTATATAAATGAACAAATCTTGTATTTATAGTTATATAAAAATGATATGCAGAAGAAATTAGTGTGCTAATAATGACTATCTCAGTATAATATGATTAATGGTTGAGTTTTTAAGTTTTTTTCTTACACTGGCATTTTCCAAGTTTTTCCTTCATACTTAGAGGAAAATTATATTTGAAAGCATGTTCTGCAATGTCAAGTTGTTGAATTGATATCCCTCAGTTACCTAATCTTACTTGTAGACCTGACTCCCTAGATATGCAATAATGGGAGAACAACTGAAATTGAGGGAAGAGGAAGGGCAGAAACTCAAAAATTTTTACTAAGTACTTATGTTTAGATTAAATATGCTTTTCTGTTGTGTAATTTCACTTAAATATAAAACACCCCCTTTCCTTTTTAAAGGAATCTACTAATGTAATTGAATTTCATTGATACGTTTTCTTATTGTCATATAGACTCTTGCATCTGGCTGATTGGCAGTTGTCATTTTATAGGGTTTGGGGTTTTTTTTCTTTTCCAGTTAAAATAACCATGATTGCCTCTCTTAACACTATTAAAGTTTCCTCTACTGTTATTTCGGTAGCAAAACATGAAAGTGCTATATATTATTTTTTAAAAAAACTAGAAGTACAGTCTAGTTATTAATGTGTCATAAGTTTTAATTAACTTGTCATTTGTTTAAATTGTTTTAGAACTTGAGACAGCAAATCCTTGAATTATTGGGCCCAATTTCAATGAATCACGGTGTTCACTTTATGGCTGCTATTGCATTTGTATGGAATGAAAGAAGACAGAACAAAACCACCACCAGGACTAAGGTATCTATTTAACTATTTGTTACTGTTGTTGTTTCATTTGGTAAGCATTTGGTGAGAACATGCTAGTTTTCAACTCTCCATTAGTTGCAGTGGGGCTGGGATGGGATGGGGAATAGAAAACAGTAGTTTTTCTACAGGTTTAGATAATGTATTCATTGCCTAAATGTCTTAAATAAAAAGCATTTTATGCAAGAAAAAGAAATTAGTATGATGGTAACTATATTTGAAATAGAAAAGTTAACATAATGTGTTTTTTAAGATTTTATTTATTTATTTATGAGAGACACAGAGAAAGGCATAGGCATTGGCAGAGGGAGACTCAGCCCCCACCCCCCCACCTCCCATCCTGGGATCACGCCCTGAGCCTGAAGGCAGAGGCTCAACCACTGAGCCACCCAGTGTACTTTTTAAATGTTAGTCATTTAGGGTACAAAGCAAGATTATGGAGTTTTTACCTTAGTTTTTCATTAAGACATTATAGCTTAAGTAGTTCATTTCTAAATGTAATCTATATATTGGTTTACCTGGATTATATGTGAGATTTTTGCTGCTCTGTGAGTTTGAAAGCTCAAAAATGTTCTAAATTGGAAATAGTGACTCATTAGAATATTAAGGCTATTAAATAATCAACATTCACATAAGATATATGATTTGTCTAGTTCAAGGTTTCTGATGTGTTATTTTTGTGCTGATTTCACATCACATATATGTTGAAGTTTCAAAAGGAATGAAAATAAACATTCCTACTTATGACATTTTTTTTCCATGGGATAATTGAATAGCAGATACTACATGAGACAGAAGTAAAATCCTGGATTATTTAAAATCAGTCAAGGACCTGTGGTTGAACAAGGTATATCAAACATCTGCATTTTTCTCTGTTCTTCTTTCAAATTTGAGAGTAGAAGAATTTGGAAAGACATAAACCAAAACCATGACAAAAGAGAGAGTTGACCACAGAAAAATAAGTGTCAGCAAAATTTTGCAAGATGAAAAAAAACACAGGTCTGAGTGGTAACTGATTTAATAAAGAAAATTGATAACCAAATTGCTGCAAGAAAGGAACCAGTTGCCACTGTAAAACTACAGATAGTCTTTGGAAGTGGAAGTGTCAGGTGCTTCTAAATATAAAGGGTTGGGATGGGGCTGAAATCTGGAAGATTGATTGAAAATTTATATATAAGGAACAGCTAACTACTCCTAGATTCCTTTTCCCCAACTCATATGACCACCAACTGTTATGCTACCCAAGCGGGAAACTGGAGTCAAGTTTGCTCTTTAAAGTGTTGGTTAAGAAAGGCTCTGAACCCAAGGGCAGAAGATTCATACAGGTAGACATTAGACTTCATGATGAAAACAGACAGGAGCATTTGCAGAAAGTTTATATACTGAAAAGTGGGCATTAGCTTCACCCGAGTGAGGTAGCACGAAGCCATATGGTCCTTAGGAATTTTGAGGATTCCTCCCTGGGGAAATGACCTGACCAATAAAAAAGACCTAGAGGTACTAAAGTTTTTGGGTCTATAAACAAAAAACTAGGCTGTAGTCACCACACAGGGAGGCCTCCCTACCGATCCATATTACACACAAATGTTTGATTTCTCATTACTTTTTAATAACCTTTTTCAAGGGCAATAACAGCATGGTTGTTAAGAGCATAGACTTTGAAACCAGATCCCTGGGTTTCATATCCTTAGTTTACTCACTAACTGATTGACCCTTAGGTAAAAATACTACTTTATGGGACTGTCAGAATTGGAAGAATATATATCTACGGTACTTAGATTTTAAATTAGTCTTTTTTTTTTAATTTTTTTATTTATTTATGATAGTCACAGAGAGAGAGAGAGGCAGAGACACAGGCAGAGGGAGAAGCAGGCCCCATGCACCGGGAGCCCGACATGGGATTCGATCCTGGGTCTCCAGGATCACGCCCTGGGCCAAAGGCAGGCGCCAAACCGCTGCGCCACCCAGGGATCCCTATCTACGGTACTTAGAACAACACCCAGCACTTAATAAGCACTTTGTAAATATTAGCTATATTTATATAAATATTACATATTTATTTATATTCTTCACATAAATATAGAGCCAAATATATTGAATAAATATGAAATACCAGCCACATGACAAAAGCCTCTAATATGATAGATAGTGACCAGAACAACTAGATAAAGTCTAAAGAAATAATGCAGGTAACAGAATAACAGGTAAGTAATAATATAGTAATGCCTTTCCAAGAGATGAAACTATATTGCATCCATGATATAAGTTATAAGAAAGACCTTTGCAAAAATTAAAATTTTTCTTAGATATAAAATTTTTTATAGCAGACACCAAACAAAATCAGTTTAAGGTCAGAAGAGAAAGTGGAAAAAAAAAATAAATAAAAATAAATAATAAATAAAGAAAGAAAGAAATAAAGAAGAGAAAGTGGATAAACACCAGAAATAAAATACAAATTTAGAGATACAGAAAGTAGAGGCAAAGAGATCAGAAAATTAGGAGTGATACTGGGGGGTGGGGTGTCACTATCTTCTTGCAAAAAGAAGAAATTAAGGAGAAAAAATATTAATGAAATTGTACAAGAAAATTCTCCAGAAATGAAGGAAATCCGTTTCTACACATACTGTGAAAAGAGATCTACACAAAGATCAGGATGTAATTTCAGAACACTGGATATCAGAGATCTGAAAATGTTCTGAAGAGAAAATACTGATCCTATTCAGTGGAATAATGATATATTTGTTAAGAGCAGTGCTGGAAATTGTGATGGGAAAGTTAGTTTCAACCTATAATGCTATATCTAGTCAAACTGTCATTCGAAGCATTTTGAAACTGCAATATCTATATTTTAAAAAGGCATTGCCATCAATTCACACTTTCTCAGCTACTGAGATGAAAGAAGCATCTCCACTAGAAGAGGAATAAAATAAGGAAGAAGACATGGGATCCGAGAAATAGGGGTTTGGACACAATAGACAAGGAACAGGAATCTCAAGGCTGATAGTCAAAGAAAAGAGATCAGGATGTTAATGTGTAGCAAGCCCAGGGAGTACCAAGCCAGGGTAGAACAAAAAGACCTCTAACAGATGTCTCAAGGAAAAAATAAGAGAGAGAAGAGGAGGAAAAGGTAGAAGATTAATTACCTAATGCATTTGAATATGTAATGAGAGGTTTACAGTTGTTGGAGTATTTGGGGGATGAATCTGATAGAAATGGAGAAAACCAAACAAAAATAAAGCAGTTTATTAACTCTAGAAAGAACAGAAAGTAAAAGAAAGGTAATGACAGTATAATACACAGTACAACAGTACAACCATACGTAGTTAAATGAATATTGGATATTGATTAAAGTAAAATTATGACATAACTATGTTGGGAAGATAGGGAGAAAAGTGTAAGGAAGCTAAATTTTTGTCTTCTGAAGTAGGAAGTCAATAGGAAATTGAAAAAAATCATGAAATAGGAAAAAATAGCTATCTGTATTACTCAGAAATAAACAAGAGCTGAGTTGAGCATGATTGCTTTGGGGTGTGAGATATAGGATAGGACACAGCTGTCTTTTCTTGTAAGGCTTATTGTCCTGTTTGATTTTTTGAAATGATGTATATACATTGTATTGATATATATATTTTTTTAACCTAAAGTAATCAAGAGACTTGCAAAGTCTTTTATATTAAAAAGGGGCCATGAGGGCAGCCTGGGTGGCTTAGCGGTTTAGCACCGCCTTCCGCCCAGGGCCTGATCCTGGAGACCTGGGATCGAGTCCCACATTGGGCTCCCTGCATGGAGCCTGCTTCTCCCTCTGCCTGTGTCTCTGCCTCTCTCTCTCTTTCTCTCTCTCCCTCCCCCCCCCCTGAATAAATAAGTAAATAAAAAATCTTTAAAAAGGGGGGGCATGAAATATTCTCTTAATTCTGTGATTTCTCTTAAAAGACTTATGTACCCACATACATACAGAAATACAATGATGTGTTTATTCAGGTCATTCCTACAGCCAGTGAAGAACAGCTTTTACTAGTAGAACTGGTTCGCTCAATCAGTGTCATGAGAGCAGAAACTGTTATGCAGACTGTGAAGGAAGTTTTAAAGCAGCCCCCAGCCATAGCCAAGGACAAGGTAAGAAGAGCTTTCCTTTGCTTTTATTTATAGTTCTATTTCAGAAATGATGCTGGTAGGTAAGATGTTTTTTTGTACAGTAATGTCCTTTTAACTCTTACAGATTGCAAAGAGGAAGGCATGTTGCCCTCACTCTACTGTGATAAAAATATTTATCAGTATCTGCAGTGACTGCCATTGGGATCTTTCCTGTAGCCAGTGAAGAGCCATTAACTGCTAAGATCTCTTATGTGAACATTTAACGTAGTTAAGAGTTGTATGACTGAATTCTTAGGGGAGGTTTTTTTTTATGGTCATTTAAAGGAAGAACATGCAACCAGAACCTAAGGTCTGCTTACTACAATTGTTGCCTTTTTTTTCTTTTCTGGTTTTTTTTTTTTTTTTTTTTTAACAGCTTCTTTATTGCTTTCTCTTTAGAACGAATGTCTAGCGTTTTGCCATAACCTTAGTTCTACTTAGTGTCATTTCTGGACCATGTACAATCTCAAACTTTTCAAGGGCCACAGAAACTAAATAATATAGTCGGCATTCACAATGCATTGCCTCTAATTAGGCAGATAAGAAGTCTCCAGATCAGTAAAATTATGGACTTCTCTACTTTCTTCTGCTCTTTGTTCCAGCAATCCTAAAAGATATTTTCAGAGAAAATATTTATGACCTGTAAACATTAGACTGTAAGCCAAGTCAAAATAAACCAAATCAGATCCTTAACAGAATTATTACATGTATCTAAAAATGTTTGTTTTTTTTAATTTTATCTTTTTCTTGAATTCCCAATGGGAAGAGTATACTTGTGTATGTGTGAATAGCTAATATTCATACTAGCTTCGTATTAATTGGCTTACTATTCCTACATCACCCCTGAGGCATTTGCAATAGGATTAAAGTTGCCTATGAAAGCTCAATTCATAATATTTTGAGCATCTGCTTGTGCCAGACATTGGACTAAGCACAGAGGATATGGAAATAAGTACTAGCAAATTCTGCCCCACCCCCTACAACTGCTCTAAGTTCTGAAGCCAGAACTTGATTTGATACTTGATTTTTCTTTGTGTGATAAAGGGCAACTTTCAAGGGAATAGTTGATACTAAAAAGAAACAAATTGGTACATGTCAGTGGACATCAGTATCATTTTCTTGCCTATTTCTTGCCTATTGCTAGTTTCTAAGGGCAAGTGTTTTTTATTGTATGTTAACACTTGGTACTCTCTAGTTAAAGACTACATTAGGATACTATTAGTAGTTGATATCAGATTTGAATAAGCTACACTAATTTAGTAGAAACTTGTAGTAAAATAGATTTAAATTCAAATTTCATAAAAATCTTCAACCCAATTCTGCTAGCACCAAACAAGTATACGCTGATTAAAATAAAACTGATCTTGATGCTTACAGAGAGTAGATGATCATTGAAAAGTAATGGCTGGAGTGTCAAACTTTTGATGTATTGCAGGTGGGAATTGAGAATCTTTTGATTTCTTCTGTGCATTTTCAATTTTTTAAACAGCTCCAGGGTTAAGTTTTTTTTTTCTACTAAATGAAAGAGACTTTGCGAGGCCTTTTTTATGACAAACTAGTGTTTTTGTTTTCTTTTAATGTTTAGATTAAAAATTGGCAGTAAAGTACAGAGTAGTTGCAACAATAAAAAAGCAAAGGCAGCGTTTTTCTTCACTGTAAAATTGATTTCTTTTGTTTATAGAAACATCTTTCTTTGGAAGTCTGCATGCTTCAGTTTTTCTATGCTTATATTCAAAGGTAAGATAACCGATGTGGATCTCTCCTTACTGCATTAGCAATGTGTCAAAGATAGGGAATAGAGGAGAAAAACACCTGAATTCTTTCAAGTTGCTAAGTTGTCCTTTGGAAACGAAAAATGTTAGAAACATTGCCTATGGGTGTATTTATACAAGTCAGTGGGTACGTTAATGAGCTTGCCATAGAGATCCTGCACCTAAAGACCTAAGTTTATTGAAGATATACTGGATACTGAAGCAGTGAATTTTAAGAAAATCATTTAAATATAAGTGAAAAGCTGAATCCAATTCTTGAAACCATGCTTGTTGCTGCCGAATTCACTATTATTTTGATATAGGTGAACATGTGGTAATTTCATCTGATTTTTTTTTTTTTTTTTTTTAATATTAGGGATGATGATAAAATACCTTCTTGTTCTGGTATTCCAGTTTGGTGTTTAGCTTCTTGTTCTGGTATTCCAGTTTGGTGACCCCTGAGCAGAAGTCTGCTGAGTTTTGATAGACTTCTTACTAGAGAACCTGAGTCTTAATCCTCCCTTATAGGGCAATTGCATTTTAATCACCAAACTTGGCATCAGTTTGTGATCTGTGACAAACATCTATAGTTAGGTTAGGTAGTATATTTAAACTGTGATTCAAGCAAGGACTACCTAAATAAAGTTTGAACTTAGATACATAGAAGTGTTAGAGTTAAGGCCAGACCAAAACAGAGATAATCTTAATTTCTCTAGATGTTAGACCAATGTTCAGGATAGATTGATGACTCTCCCTTAGATGAGCTAAAGACTCATAGGTGATGGAAAAAAGAGCAAATACAAGAGTTAAGTGGAGAGAACAGGACCAAGAGCAAGGGACTATGATGTTAGTAATTAGACTTACTGCGATTGTATTTTACTTCTGAGAGTCCATGTGATGAAAAACTGGGATTTGTATAGCAAAATTTCTATAAAAAGTCACACTGGATATTTTAAATGTGTTGGGTTTCTTTTTATATAATATTGGTAGAAAACATAGAGCTTTTAGGAATTTTGCCCTGGTATAGTCTACACAAATTTAGGGAATGTTTAGAGAAACTAGTAGGAAAATGTTTTAAAGGCTGTGGGAAAATACAAAGAAAATTACATATATACAAAACCATATTTGTCTTGCAGAATTCCAGTGCCCAATTTAGTGGATAGCTGGGCATCACTGTTGATACTTCTGAAAGACTCTATACAACTGAGTCTTCCAGCCCCAGGGCAGTTTCTTATACTTGGGTAAGCAATTTCACTTAAAAATATTATTTTGAAGAAAAAAAATGTTCATTGTCTTAACTGCTGAATAACAGATGTTTTTAGGTGACCATGGAATCTCTCTGTATTCTCATGGAATTCTCAAGGTATAGAATTAGACATATGGTTTGAGACCTGAAGAAAAAGGGGCTGGATAGTGGTAGGGAAGAAACAGTGTGTCTTTGTACAAAATGTAAATGCACTAACATAAAACTAATAATAATTGCTTTAGGGATGAGTAGGATGGCTGATGGGGAAGAGGAGAGTCATTAGAGTTTAGGGCCCTCTACATAAACAGGCTTAAAAAGTCATTTTCTCTATTTTGAAGTTTCTTTATCTATGTTACTAATTTGTACGATTACTTGATAAATCCGTCTTCCGTTCTTAACTGCAGGCATCATGGTATCATGGACATTGTTGGTTTTTTGCTCACCATTGTTCATTACATGTCTCCAGTAGATACTAGTTCAGTGAATGAAGGTGTCAGGAGCAGAAAGCCTTTGTGGAGACAGAAATGGGAAGGAACACTAGAGCAGTGTGTATTGTCTGGTTTGGTTCTTAGAGTAGAGCAGAGGGGGAAAGATGAAGATGAAAAGGGATCTGGGAGCTAGATGGGAAAGGATTCTGTGTTTTAGTTTAAGATATTTGGTCTTTCACAAGGATGGGAGTGATGGCAGGCCTCGAAGAGGGACATGACTAGCAAGTTAGTAGTAGTATGGATCCGAGGAGAAAGAGGGTAGGCTAGGAATGCTGTTCCATGTGGGAGGCAGGGAGTGTGTGAACTACCAAGGATGGGACAGTACAAATAGGACAAAGAATAAAGAAAAAGAGACCAGCAAGGGAGATAGAAAAGGAAATATCAGAAAATTGGAAGAAAACCAGATATGTTCCATGTTTTAGAAAAAGAGAAGAGGCTCCAGTAGCACTTGCAGGGAGATTACAGAAGACAGGGGGATAATAAGAGGGTGTATTTATTGATGATTTCGAGAGGACTGGTGATTTAGGAGAGAGGAGTTTAGTGAGATAGTAAGCACAGATGTTAACAGCCCAGGGTTAAAGTGAGAAAGTGTGGACTACTTTTTGAAGATGTTTAATCATGAAAAGAAAGAGAAACCATAAAGTCGCAGTAGGAAAAGTGATTTGGAAGTCATCATTAATGGTAAAGAAGATCTGGGGGCCCGTCGCTGGCTCATTCCATGGACATGGAATTCCAGCCCCATGTTGGGTGTATTTGGGGAAAAAAAAAAAAAAAGGAGGAGGAGGAGGGGGAGGGGGAGGAGGAAGGAAGGAAGGAAGGAAGGAAGGAAGGAAGGAAGGAAGGAAGGAAGGAAGGAAGGAAGGAAGGAGAAAGGAAGGAAGAAGAAAGGAAGAAGGTAGAAGAAAGGAAGAAAAGAAAGAAGAAGAAGATCGGAGGATGTTAGTGAACAGCAAAGACTTTGAAATTGCCCTCTGCCTGCATTCAGTTCCCTGCTCCTTCACTTCTTAGCTGTGTGGCCTTGGGCCCATTATTTAACCTCTCCATCTATAAAATGCATATGATAATAATGCCAACTGAAAGTTCTTATGAGGATTAAATTAGTTAATATTTGTTAAATTCTTAGAACAATGCCTGGCCAATAATGGGTGTTATTTAAGTGGGAGCGATAGAAGATTCTAGTCTAGAGAGAAGAGGGCTCACTGATAGCACCAGATTCCAGAGGCAGCCGGGAGGGAGAACAGGAAATGGCAGGTATAAGAGTGAGAAAGGAGAATACATTTTCTTGAAGACTTTGCTGCTTAAAGGTTGATGTTTAGCCAGCAGCATTGGAATCACCTGGGAGCTTACTGGAAATGTAAGATCTCAGGCTTCACCCCAGACCAACCCCATTATAATCTGCTTTCTAGGAAGATCCCTGTGATTTGAGTGAGTACACCCTAAAGATTGAAAATGACTGCTTAAGATATAAGGAGGGGGATGGAAAGAAAATAGAGTAAACTTTTCCCCAACCTTTTTACATTACCTCAGACAGTCCAGTGAGGTCTTTAATAGCCAGCAACAGTCAACCTGTTTTATGCTGAATGGATAGAAATTCAACCAAGTGCAAAGAACTTTGACCTTTTAGTCAACTTCTGTAGTTCTAATAGGGATTTTATATGTGTAGATGTGTGATTCTATATATAGAGTTAGCTTCTGCACTTAATTCCCTTATGGGAACTATCAATTCTGGCTTGGCAACCAATGATCTAGAAAATTTTGAAGTGGAGGAGGAGGAAGGTGAAGATTCTTCAGTGAGGTAGCCTCAAGTTTTCTGGTACATGGGAGAATGTAGTCTTGCACTAGGCAGCAGAGAGGAGGTAGAGGAACCTTGCTGAGTGTTTGGTGAGAGTGGGTCAGCCTGAGCTAGTTGAGTGACACTGAGGTCCAACTGCAGCCAAAGTGAGCCAGATACCTTGCTCAAGAATTTCAGGGATCGGGATCCCTGGGTGGCGCAGCGGTTTGGCGCCTGCCTTTGGCCGAGGGCGTGATCCTGGAGACCCGGGATCGAGTCCCACGTCAGGCTCCTGGTGCATGGAGCCTGCATCTCCTTCTGCCTGTGTCTCTGCCTCTCTCTCTCTCTCTCTGTGACTATCATAAATAAATAAAATAAAATAAAATAAAAAAGAATTTCAGGGATCATGATGATCCCCGGTCCCTCACACTATTTTGAAAATTATCTAAATCAAAAACCCGAGGGAGTTTTAGGCATTAAAGATATAATGAAAAGAGCAGAAAACACAATGTCTACAATTCCTGAATCAAAAGTTAAGATAACTGGTATGCAGGAGTTTTAGTGTAAATGTAACTCCTAGAAATCAAACAGTGTAGTCATGAAGATTTCTACTTCTTTTTGGATCTCTAGTTCCAGCCCTCATCCCTGTGACCTTGGGTACCTCAGTAAACCTCTTGAAGGCTATTTTCCCATTCATCAAGCAAAAATAATGGTGCCTGCCCTACCTACCTGAGTAACAGGCTCAAAGAAGGAATATATGTACAGTTTTTTGAGTTATCAGCAAATAACCCTGTCATTAAAAATTAAAGCTATCTATAGTGACTTGTGGCTTCTCCACAGGATACTGTCTCCTTAGATAACTTTTCTTCCTTTCTCATTTTTCAGAACATAAAGGATCCTACCTCCTTCTCAAGTGTGTATACTCAGATTGTTTAAGCAAAAAGTTGGACAATTTCAGAAAGCCTAGGAACTTCATTCCTTTTTTGAATTTCTGGTTATGTGTTTATTACCAGCCATTCCATTGATGCTCTAAAAATTCCTAATTATAAAATAGAAATTGATATGAAGGTTGCTTTTTAATATACCTTCACATGTTAGTTTGGAAATAATTATGCATATAATTTATCTTAATAAAAGATAAATATCAGGATGCCTGGGTGGCTCAGTGGTCAAGTGTCTGCCTTTGGCTCAGGGCACGATCCCGGATCGGGCTCTCTATGGAGAGCCTGCTTCTTCCCCTGCCTGTGTCTCTGACTCTCTCTCTGTGTCTCTCATGAATAAATAAATAAATCTTTAAAAAAAATTTTTAAAGATAAAGATCAGTAAATATTGAGTGGAACTTTAGCAAACAAGAGAAGTTGAATTTTTTTTTCATTCATGAAGTATTTTTTTAAAAGATTTTATTAAAATCTTTTTAATAAAATTTAAAGTGTCCCATGGTGTCATATGGTGACACCATATGACAATAAAATATGGTGTCCCATATTCATGAAGTATTTTTTAATCTATTTATATACACACAGGGTAAGAAACTTTTCTGTGTTGTAATTTAAGATTTCAGGGGTTTGGGGTTTTTTTGTTTTTTAATTTTTTATATATATAAAACAGAAACAAAAATATATAAATAATTAGTATACTCTCCACAAGTTATTACAGAGTGAACACATCAATTATATAATCAAGGCTAAATTAAGAAATAAAACACTATATGTCTTCTCAGGTCCCCTCCCAATTACTGTCCTTTCCCTTCTCCCCAAAGATAAGCATCATTCTGACTTCTAACACCACAGATAAATTTTGCTCTTTTTTTGAACTATTTGTAAATATTTTATTTTATGTCTGCTGCTTTCACACAGCATATAAGATTCATCCATGTAATTTCACATAGCTATAATTTATTAAATTTATTGCTGTTTGGTGTTTCACTGTATGAATATGCTAGAATTTATTTCTTCCTTTGCTGGACTTTGAGATACCTTCCACTTTGGTGCTTTCACAAGTAATGTCATGAGCATCCTTGTATATGTGTTTTTGTGCGTATGTTTATTCCTTTTAACAGACTCAAAGGATACTCTATATATTCATTAAACATATAAAATAGAAATTGAGGCCATGAAGCCACTTGGTCATTGTGAGAAATCAGATTGCATCATTTCCTTTACACTGATACCTTGTTTGTTTTTTTCTTTGGCCCTTTTAGGGTTCTGAATGAGTTTATTATGAAAAACCCTAGTTTGGAAAATAAAAAAGACCAAAGAGACCTTCAGGTAAGGCATTTTGAATTGAGGGCTGTTGCCAAAACTTTGTCTCTCTCAGTGCCCTCAACTCTAAAAAGACAAGGTCTGGGATGCCTGGGTGGCTCAATGATTGAGCATCTGCCTTTGGCTCAGGGCATGATCCCAGGTCCAGGGATCGAGTCCCCCACATCAGGCTCCCTGCAAGGAGTCTGCTTCTCGCTCTGCCTATGTCTCTGCCTCTCTCTCTCTCTCTCATGAATAAATCAATCAATAAAATGGTCAAATAAGATCATCTATGAAGTTGGGCGCACACACATACATATGCACACATATTTGTAACTTTTTCCTTGTCTCTTTAGGATGTGACTCATAAAATAGTGGATGCAATTGGTGCCATTGCTGGTTCTTCTTTGGAACAGACAACATGGCTGCGACGAAACCTTGAAGTTAAGCCTTCTCCCAAAATAATGGTGGACGGAACCAATTTGGAATCTGATGTGGAAGGTATTGATCTCAAACATTGAGGTTTATATTCATAGGCACCTGTGTAGTATGAAATCATTACAACTAGCACTGCAAGCACTATAAGTTCATCCCTTTTCTCATGTTAGCAGATAGCTTTTGTCACTGGGAAAAGACCTAACTGTATCTTTACCTGTCTTTTCTCTTATTTAGATATGTTATCACCTGCAATGGAAACCTCAAACATAACTCCTTCTGTATATAGTGTCCATGCATTGACATTACTTTCTGAGGTAAATATCAAGTTTCTTCACATGAACTTCCAAGTAAACGATGTCACATTTCAATATTAGCAAGCAGTTCTTACAGAGGAGTTTTTAATTTGAAAAACCGTTGTGTGCTTCTAGAGATCACTGTATAGAATGAAGTTTTGACTTTGTATTCAGACTATGTAGTTTGTTAAATATGAGTGATAGCTTTAGATATTGCTTCCTTCCCCATGCACTATTTTTTAAAAGTATGATTTTTAAAAAGAAAAGTGCTTTTGTATCACAGTATGATCAGGAGGTTAGAGGTGGTATAATGATGCTTACCACTCTGATACATCTTACAGCTGACCAATATTTTTAAATCTATCTTCTGACATGCTCTTTTTTATATCCTGTTATAGTCTTGTAGGTCGCTTTTGTTTCCCCTTTCAGATGTGGATACCAAGTCTCACAAAGATTAGAATGATATGACTAAGGCCAAATAGCTATTAATTGATAGAGTTGGGACTTAAATAGCTCAATTCATTTGGTTAGTTTATTTCAAGCCCTCTTTTAACCAAGTCAGAGAAAGAGAATACTGAGTGTCTAGTCTTTAATCCACCATTTACTCACTGTCACATTAGAAGGTTCTTGATCTCTTTTTTCTATACTTCCTTGTCTCAGTTGGAAATAGTAAAATTTGCTCTACTTCTGTCCTATATGTATAGCGGGCAAAAACCCAAATAGTGGCAAAAACCATTCATATAAAAATGGCTTAGTGAGATCTGACTTTAGCTTTTTCTAATTTTAAGGTATTCGAGGCATTCTTACAGACTGAAACTCCAAATGCCGTCAGTTTTAGCTGCTAGATTATACTTCATTTCTTATGTTTTTTAGGTGTTGGCTCATCTTTTGGATATGGTTTTCTATAGCGATGAAAAGGAACGGGTTATTCCTTTACTTGTAAATATTATGCATTATGTTGTGCCCTACCTCCGAAATCACAGGTATTGTTACTAAAGGTTATTTCTTAATTCAAATCCTATTAGAAACACATTGTGTTCCTTTATTTCCTTTTTTGGAATTACCACAAAGTAACATTATTTTTGCCTGGAATTGTAATGATTAAAAAAAAATTATTTCTGTTATGGTGCCTTCTGTGTCCTGTCATTGTTCTAGGTGACTGTGATCACTCATGAATCACACGATGATTCGAGTCACAGCATACAGGTTAAAGTGGTTCTGGTTCTCCTTCCCTCCTAGTGCACATAATGCCCCTAGTTACCGAGCCTGTGTCCAGCTGCTGAGCAGTCTTAGCGGCTATCAGTACACGCGGAGAGCCTGGAAAAAAGAAGCCTTCGACCTTTTTATGGATCCCAGTTTCTTTCAGATGGATGCCTCTTGTGTTAATCAGTAAGTCGTCATCCTTTATTCAGTGCAATAATGCATCTTGCTGAAATTATCAACTGTCCTGCCAAGTAGAACACTTTTTTTTTTTTTTTAGTGGTAACAACAACAAGATCTTAGTTACATATCATAATCCTTGTTTCTTTCAGTTGGAGAGCAATTATGGACAATCTGATGACACATGATAAAACAACATTTAGAGATTTGATGAGTGAGTATTCATAAACAGTGTGTTTCTTGATCTTGACCCATTCTTATTGTTTACCTTGTTTTTCTCCAGAAACTACTGAATTAGCTCTTTGTCAAGTTATAGTTAAAATCCTATAGGGATGGAATTACTAAAATTTAGAAAGGACCAGACATCTGGGTGGCTCAGTTAAGTGTCTGCCTTCAGCTCAAGTCATAATCTCAGGGTCCTGGGATGGAGCCCCCACATCTGGCTCCCTGCTCAGCAAGGAGTCTCCTTCTTCTCACTCTGCCCCCGCTCCCACCTCCAACTTGTGCTGGCTTGCTCACGTGCTCTCTCTCTCTCAAATAAAATCTTTTAAAAAAAAGTTAAAGAGGACAACATGGTGATAAATGAATAGAACTATTTGTTTTTGGTTTTTTTAAGATTTTATTTTATTTATTCATGAGAAACACACAGGGAGAGGCAGAGACACCGGCAGAGGGAGAAGCAGGCTCCATGCAGGGAGCCCGACATGGAACTCGATCCCAGATCTCCAGGATCACACCCTGGGCTGAAGGCGGCGCTAAACCGCTGAGCCACCCGGGCTGCCCTATTTGGTTGTTTCTAATTTGTGTCTAAATTGTTTTCCCAGCACACAGCATATAACCTGGCACATAGGAAGCACTCAATAACTAATTACTAAATGGATGAAAGACTGATAGATGGCGAGGCAGGGAAAAGCCGGCAGTTGGATTCAGCCTATCAGACAAGTCACTCTCAATCCGAGGGCTCTGTTTTTCTCCTCTGAAAGAAGAAAGGACCAAGAGGATCAGAATCATGCTCCACCCCCTTCTACTCCATTTTGATTGGTTTTATATTAGGGTTCTTGTATTTCATCTGAAAAAAAGGGTTTTCTTGTTGTCATTTTATTTATTTATTTATTTATAATTTTATTTATTTATTCATGAGAGACAGAGACAGAGAGAGAGAGAGGCAGAAACACAGGCAGAGGGAGAAGCAGCCTCCACGCAGGGAGCCTGACGTGGGACTCCATCCCGGGTCTCCAGGATCACGCCCTGGGCTGAAGGTGGCGCTAACCCGCTGAGCCACCCCGGCTGCTGCCGGTTGTTGTCGTTTTAATTTTAGTTATTTACTGTAAGTAATCTCTACACTTAGCATGGGGCTTGAACTCACCATCCTGGGATCAGGAGCCAAATGCTCTTCCACCTGAGCCAGCCAAGTGCCCTGGCTTTCTTTTTTCTTTTTCTTTCTTTTTTTTTTTTTTTAATTTATGATAGTCACACAGAGAGAGAGAGAGAGGCAGAGACACAGGCAGAGGGAGAAGCAGGCTCCATGCACCGGGAGCCCAACGTGGGATTCGATCCCGGGTCTCCAGGATCGCGCCCTGGGCCAAAGGCAGGCGCTGAACCGCTGCGCCACCCAGGGATCCCTCTGGTTTTCTTTTAAAGTTACTAAACTAATGACCTTAAATTTTAAAGCTGGACTGATGGTTTTGTCTAAGTTCTTTAACACAAGCTGTAGTTTCCTATCTGGAAAAGGGGCAACATAGTTTCTCTCCTCTCACCATCACAGGATGGTTTTAAGATTCAGATTCATCTGTTCAAACAATATTTATTAAAAGACAGAAATGGGTCAAGCTGTTATGCTAACCTTAATTAAATAAATTAATTTATTTCAGGGAGTCAGTAGTTGTGAAGGAAGTAGGGTGATAGGATAGTTTTGAAGTAATACCTAAAGATCTCACAGGTGAGATGAAACTATAGAAGCCAACTCTGGGAAGGCCCGGGGACAAATTATTCCTTGCACAGGGAACAAAAATTACAAAACCCAGGCCAGATAACTTTTTAAAGCAGTGAGGCATTCGGCAGATGGCCTGAAATGTTAGAGGGTTTTATAAAATAGTATTGTTGGTGTTCAGAATTTTCTAAATTTTCATCTTTGTCCACATTCACAATTGCTACCCCCGGTCTTCCGCCTTATATGTGCTGGGTGTCTTTGCCAGCCCTTCTGCCCCAGAGAGGAGCCTCAAATCCTCCACCCTAAGCTCCTCCTCCTCTTGAAAGTCACAGGGTGTCGAGCCATTTTTAAAAACAAATAACAGAATTTTTTTTTTTTTTTCAAATGATTGGATGGGTATGTGACAACCTCCCTCACTTGCACTTTTTTTTTTTCAGCCCGTGTAGCTGTGGCTCAGAGCAGTTCCCTTAATCTTTTTGCAAACCGGGATGTGGAGCTAGAGCAGAGAGCCATGCTTCTCAAAAGATTGGCATTTGCTATTTTTAGCAGTGAAATTGACCAGTACCAGAAATATCTTCCAGATATACAAGGTAAATAGTGAAAACCTATTTTCTCTGTCTTCCAAATTAAGTTTTTTTATTCCTTAGGAAATACTTCACCTAAACTGTAAGTTGGGGTGAAATATATACCAAGTGTAGGTGGATGGGGAATGTTGTAGAAATAGAAATTTGTTCTACTAAATCAACAAAAGTTATCATCCGCAGCATGTAAAAAATCAAGCACTCAATTTGTAGGACTTGCCTAAGTGTGGTCTCTATTTTATTTTTTGGTTCAAAATTGCTAAGAATTCGTTTAAAGACGAGGCATAAGACTATTTTGCTGCAGGTAGGCATGTTAGTGGGTTGGGGTTTTTTGTTGTTTTATTGTGGATAAGGGGTTACATATTTTTAAGGAGAACTAAAATATAGTCAGAGCCAAGAAATTTTGGCCAGAAATAACATTTGGAGATTGGTAGTTTGGGCAGAGGATTATATAAGGTTTTTGATAACCTTTACCAAATAGGTTTCGTGGCCTTCTGTGTCACCCTGTGCCACTAAATATCTCAACAGTGGGGATGGACTTGCCCTGAGGCAGAACTTTCCATACCCGAGTCAGTGTACTTAGGCAGCCACCAGCTTCATCAGCCAACGTGGGCACTGTGCAGGGAAGGACAGTTAGGACAGTTGTCCTCTCTTTCGGGAGATCATTTCTCTCAGAAGATAAGTGGCTCCATCTTTCCTAACCCTTTATACCAAATGTCAGATATGCAACATGGATAGTTTGTCCTGTGATTTTTTTTAAGTTGACCAAATTAGTGCTACTCAAAAGTGTGATCTGTGGATCAGTACCAGTCTGTTATCCCATTCATGATAAGTTCAGAAATTTATAGTAAACATTTTAAATTTTTTTAGCACTTTGACAGAATCTGTTGAATCTGATTATAAAATATTTGTATTTTAGAACTTCCTTTATTTTCCTAGTAATTTTTATATTTTATGAAAGTAACAATCAGCAGCAGATTGGATTTTTTTAATTGCTCCTTCACCAGTTTGAGAAGTAGTAGGCTAGGTTACGTGGAAAAATTGACATGAAAATGATTTTAATTATTAAGCTACTGAAAATATACTGCCTTTCTTTCAGAGAGATTGGTTGAGAGTCTCCGTTTGCCCCAGGTGCCAACTCTTCACTCTCAAGTGTTCCTGTTTTTCAGAGTGTTACTTTTAAGAATGTCTCCACAACATCTTACCTCACTCTGGCCTACCATGATTACTGAACTTGTGAGTTAATTTTAATCATCAGGTTATAAATCTAAATTATAAAACAGTGTGATTAGCATCAGCATGCTTACTGTATAAAAACAAATTGTGGAAAAGAACTGAACTCTAGTTAAGCTTGTTATAACTGACAATTTTTAAAGCTGAAAATGGTAAAACAAGTTCGATTCCATCTCCATACAGCTGAAACTTCCTTGAAAATCGTTACTTCATCTGATCTGGTTTCATTTATTCTCTCCTACGCCACATTTTTAAGTTTGTCGTGGCTGCCAGGCCTGGTGGCAGTCCGTAGCACTACCTGTGGAGTGCTTAGAGATGGTTTACCTGGGTTTAAATGGACTGCCATAAGGCTCGTGCTCACTCTTGAAGGGTGGCACTTACCCTAGCTAAGCTTCCTGCACAGAGACTTTCATTAGATTTTGTAATCTCCTAAACAGTAAACATCCCTGAGTCCCACCACACCAGTCCTCCTCCCTGGATCATACCGTCATCCTCATCTGAATGATTTGGGGAGCTGGGGGAAGGAACATGAGTAGAGAAAGGGAAGTGTATTTGTAACTCTGAAAACCCAAGCATTTATAATCTCACAGACTTTGTCTTGAGGTTTTTTATTTATTTATTTATTTTTAAGTAACTAACAGTGTTCCAGCATCACCAAACAAAAGCCTGGCTTCATCCCAGTTTGGTCAAGTTACTAGGAAGGTTCTGTGCTAAATTTGCAGTTTATTTCAGAAACTAGGTAGGATTTAATTAGATTGAATCCTAAAATTTATTTTTGAAATAATGAAAACATAGCCTGAAGAGAACTTGAAATAAACATTAAATATCTAGCTTAAATAAACATTTAACATGAATTTCGTGGTCTTCAGGTACAGGTATTTTTACTGATGGAGCAGGAACTCACTGCTGATGAAGATATTTCACGGTAATATGTACTACATTTCCATATTTTCTCGTCAGTGTTCAGAATCCTAAGTCATCCAGAATGTTCCAATTAGAGTACAGATACTGTTTTATTTGAATATGTTTGTCTGTTATAACCTAATCAGTCATATTTGGATATAATATAGATCATTAATTTCTTAACCATTTCAGTCTAAACTATCAGCACTCATAGCCTTTGTCTTCTTAACAAATGAAGTTTAAAGCAGTATTATTTCAGCTACATGAGCTGTGCTGGTTTTGGTAGGTCAGATCATGTCCCTGAAACATGCAGCAAAACCTATCATGGCAGGTAACCAATACCTAAGGTATCCATATGTCCAGATTTTCCAGCATGATCTCCATGTACTATAGTTTTGTTCTTTTTAGTATAGGCAGTATACTAATAAGATTAAGTATAATTTTTTATTTATGTAGAAATTTTGTACAAATAAAGCTTGTAAATTAAAATGTACCTTAAAACCATATGTTTTGAATTTATTTTATTCTTCAGTGCTAGGTTTAAAAAAAAAAAAGGCATTCCCGTGCCCTAACAACTTTTTTTTTTCTTATAGAAAGACCTCTCCCCCAATCTTTGCAGAGACATCCAGTAGTAGGGAGATCTCTTGGTTTTATAGATTGTATTTTTATATTTCTTGAGTGTAACATAAGTTATCCTGTACTATTGTTACATTCTCAACATAAGTGAACTTTTTAGGGACACCTGGGCAGCTTAGTTAAGCCTCCAACTCTTGATTTCAGCTCAGGTTCTGATCTCAGGATCATGAGATCGAGCCCCACATTGGGCTCTGTGCTGGGCATGGAGCCTGCTTGAGATCCCTCTTCCTTCGCCTCTGCCTCTCCTCCACTCTTTCTCATCACCCCTTAAAAAAAAAAAGTGAACTTTTTATTTGAAAACAGCAGAATGTAGTCATGACCTTCCTCAGCAGTTACTGGTACACCTACCAGAATGAAAACTATTAGCTGGCACTTTGGGAATTACCTGTTAGGAAATGGGAATAGCTGCTGACAGCACTATCTCCTGCTTACAGGACTTCAGGCCCCTCTGTGGCTGGTCTGGAGACGACCTACACAGGAGGTAACGGCTTTTCTACTTCATATAACAGCCAGCGGTGGTTAAACCTCTATCTATCTGCTTGCAAATTTTTGGATTTGGCTCTGGCATTGCCCTCCGAAAATCTTCCTCAGTTTCAGATGTAAGTAAAAGCAAGGATATTAAAGGGATATTTTTGGAAATGCATCTGCTTTGATAATTGACATCTAGGACTAATTTAAAAGAAATAATCATGTTTTCTAAAATGGGGTGGGGGGCAAGGCAGCACAGTTACTGGTACTGAATGGTTGCTATAGATAAATTAACAGAGCATTTAAAACCTGCCTACCACATGTGAGGCAGTGGGATACAGGAGTCACCAACTTCCAGTCCAGTGTAGGGGACATACAGTTGAACACACGCTGGGTGTTCTGAAAGCTGACATGCAGGAGGCTTTTGAGGTCACGCAGCAGAGACCCCTTACTTGCTTTAGGTCTGTGTGCAGATCTGTACTGACATGGTGAAGAGTGAGGGGGTGGGGGAGGCACACGGGGAGTCTGGGGGGTTGAAATGGACCTGGTTTGTGTGAAATGCTGAGGAATCGGTATTGCAGGAGCAGAATGTTATGGGAAGAGGCTGGAAAGAGGCCGAATGCTGTAAAGCCTTGAAAGCTATATTAGAGCATTTGAACCTTAAGGACGACAGAAACCCATTGACAGACAATTCATAAGGAACGAAGTGATGTTACCAGGCTTGCATTTTAGAAATTTTATTTCAGCTGCATAGTTTAGACAGAGGACTGGAGATGGGCAAGCCTGTAATCAAGGAGACTTTTATTTCAGAGGATAGTGAACTGAACTAGAGAGATGATAGCAAAGGGGAAAGGGAGAAACTTTAATAGAAGTAAGTTCTCATATTTAATTATGGTTTTCCATATTAAATTTTTAAATAGGCAAGCTATATGATTGTTTTATCAAATACAGCTAACTTGAGAATTTATCCATATGATCAAATATGTATTTATATATAATGTGTTTTATTATTCTTCTGGAATGGAGTATCCATAGGATGAAGAGTAAGATACCAAAATCTGCTTTCTATACTGGACATACTTAAGTCTCTAAAAATTGCTGTTTCACAAGCTTACTTTTTATTAAATTTAATAGTAAGAACTAGAATATCTGAAAACTATTATACATCTATTTCTTAACAAATATGAGGAGTCTCGTATCTGTTTAAACTGATGTTACTCCTGAAGAAATTCAGAAAGGGATCCTAAGCAGAATTGTAAGAAAGTGGCCAGAATTAATTAGGATGCTTATTATCATAAAAGTGATGGAAACTATAGGTTTTGATGCTCTAGGAAGAACATTGAAGTAGTATGCTATGGTATTGGCTTTTTGGCTTCCATGATCAGAACCAAAATGAGTTCATCTGGTTTACTTGTCAGGAGAATGTTACTAGAAAAGGGATGAAGTAGGCTGTAATACTGAAGAAAAAAAAAATACTAATAGTTTTTTAAACTGCTTTTAAAAATCTATTAAGTAGAAGAGTGACATGAGAATTTAATCTTGAAAGAGTAACATCTTTCTAAACATGAAATATTTTCCAAAAGTTAAAGAGAGAACCACAAAAAATTTTAGTCTCTGTAAGACTAAAAAATACCATGAAGTGGAAAAGGCAGCAATGAGTTGTGTGGTGACAAGTCTAACTTGCCTAGTATGTAAAAAATCAACCCAATACAAAAATGAGCTGACAGATTTAATAAATAGTTCATAGAAAAAGAATGGCCTATAAACATTGGAAAAGTCATACTTATCAGAGAAATTCCAGTTATAAATAACCATCATAATGGTAAACATCTAAAAGTATATTCTTTTTAACCTTAACAGATTATTATTCTAGTTGCAAGCATACAGTGGTATCATCCAATTGTTCTCCAAAGGAGGTGATGTTTACCAAAATTGAAAATACATTCTCTTTGAGCCAGTAATTCTGCTATTTCTAAGGACTTCTATATCACTATACTGTCAGATGTGTACAAAAGTCAATATTATGTAAGGGTGGCCATTGTGGCACTATTTGTAATACCAAGAAATGGGACAGTCTAGGAGACTGGTTAAATCAGTTCATTCCAACACTATAGTACCAAGTAGTTGTTAAAAGACAATATGAGGTTTTATATATTATCTCCAGGATATCTATCTAGTTAGAATAAGCAGCAGTCATGCTTTTTTAAAGTTTATTGAAAAGGAGGAGGTTGGTTGTATGCATATATGCTCTATTATGCATGTACTCTGTATGGACACACAAGGGACTGGTGATACTGATGGATCCTGTGGTGGGAGGGAGACAGACTACTTTTCCTTAGTGTGTCCTTTGATACGGTTTGAATTTTTCCCATAGTCAGATATTAATTTTACTTATTAAAGACAAAAATATTAGGGAGGTATGAAAGAAGTTCTATTTATTTTTTCTTTTCCCCCTACTGTGTGTGTATGGGATCTGGCCAAGTATATGGTAGAGATTTTGCCCATTAACAGATGAGGATGGAATCATTTAAATTACTTGCTTTGTGCTAAAAAAAAAAAAAAAACACTTTATTTACTATTTACAACCCTATGAGGTAGTTAATAGTATTTTTCTTTAATGGTGAAGAAAAGGATCAGGTTAAGAATCCTGTCCTAGGTGACAGGGCTGCAAGCAGCACAGCTGCCATTTGAATTTAAGTGGTGGGGTCGTGATCTTTTCCACTATACCTCTGTGGCCTTATCTTGCATGGTACATCTTGTCTTATCAGTATCAATATTCTTCTGTACACAGGTACCGGTGGGCCTTTATTCCAGAAGCCTCAGATGACTCCGGTTTGGAAGTCAGAAGGCAGGGCATACATCAACGAGAGTTTAAACCTTATGTAGTTCGACTAGCAAAACTTCTTCGGAAAAGGGCAAAGGTATTACATTCTTCTTTTTTCTTTTTAAATGTAAGAAGATAAAATTTGTAATGTGTGTTTATATGTCTTATGTACTTTATATTTTTCAGTGTGCATCAGGCTAATTAGAGATCCTTGCCCCAGAAAAAAATAATGAATTTGGCATGCTCCTCAGTGAGCCTTTGTTCCAAATCTCTTTTTTTTTTTTTGCATTAAAATTTTTTCAGGGGCATCTGGCTCACTCAGTTGGTGGAGCATCCGACCCTTGATCTTGGGGTCATGAGTTTGAGCCCCATGTTGGGTGTAGAGATTACGTACAAAAAATAAATAGAACGCAAACTTTTCAAAATTTTTTAATTTCTTCAAAAATGTAGAGTTTGGGGATGATGTGGGTTTGCAGTGTGTGCTTTGAGTGCTCAGAAATTTTCCAGTCTTCTGGGGTCCCCTAATCAGGCAACAGCCCCTAAACTGAACCACATTCCACAAACTAGAACAATGGGATGGGAGGACAGTCACTTAAGAGGATGTTCTGCTTGAAGGATCTGAGGAGCTTGATTTTAAATCAAGTTGTTTCTTTAGGAACTAAGTAAAAGGGCAGAGATGAAGATAAAAGTTGGATCCAGAGTTTATAGAATAGACCTTGGGTACCTCTCACTTTGATATCAGAGTTCAAAAAAATCATCATGATGACAAATCCAGAAGCCATGTGATTGTGTATGACCTCAGGCACATGTACTTTGTCATCCCTGCATCTCTTTATCATTGACAGTTTTTATAAGACTCCTCTTGTATCTGAGGGATAAAGACAGCTTTTTGCCTAAAACGTGTCCCCCAGCATAAGAAAACAGTTTTGATTAGAAAGCATTTTCTGCACGTTAAACAAGGTCTTCATGGCCAAGCATACTTTTCATTGGAACAAAGGCTATGAGTTCTCCTCTTTCCTTCCACAGGACAAGGAGGAGGACTTTAAGACAGTGATTTTGGAGGGATTGGAGATGGCCAAGCATCAGGTGAGGGTGGCTTTTTGATGCTTGTGATATGGTGGCTAAAGTTGCCACATCTGGACCAAATATTGAGACACAAACCCAGGTCTGGGTTTCAACAAGTACAAGAGAGGTAAACAGGAAGGAAGCCCATCTTCAAGCGTAGACTGGTGAAGTGAAAGGAGAAATCCTTTTTCTGGAAACATGTCTGACTTTTTAATTTTATTTATTTTTGAGGAGGTGGTATTCTGATGGATAAGAGCAGAGCACCACAAATGCACTCTTTATTGGTCAATAGCTTCTTAGTAAAAAGCCCTCTCTAAGTATGTTTTGGCTGGAATAGAAACAAAAGGTCACACCTTAGTTCTCTTACATTTGTAAACTAGTTGTATGGAGGGTTCAAGCATATTATGCATTTTCCCTCAGGATAAACTCATCTCTGTTTGCCCTTAAACTACTATTGGATTGCAGTTTGATGTAGGGGACTGAAAAGGTGGGACGGTCAGCCACCTAATGGTAGTCAGTCAGTGATGTGAAAGTCAGTCCCAGGACTGGTAAAGCCAGTGTTCTAGTTAAACAAAAGGAAGAGAGATTTTCTGTATCCTCGGTTTTAGATTGGGAGGTTAAATAATTGCTGGGACTGGATGATCTTTTTTTTTGTTTCCTCTTGCTTTAACTTCAATCTATTTTCCTTTCTCAGGATTTCATTTTTAAATGATCACACACCAGAAAATAAGCTGGGTTTTTACATCTGCATTCTCCACTGGGAAACTAGTGTTATTTAAAAATTAGATTAACAGCGAAAGTTTCTCACAACATCTGATCTGAGAAGGCAAACCATTTGTTAATCAATAGGACAGATTATAGTTCTGATTTTTAAGTTCCCCTTCATATTTTTTTGCCCATTTTCTCTCTACTCAGTGTTTTTGTATCTGTGATTCTGCCCAAATCCAGACATCTCAGTTCTCTTTCTTTCCCTAGAGATCTACATCTTTGTATAATCTAGTTGGCTGCTTAAACCAGCCTCTTGGTACACAGATTATTTTAACTGTATTTACTTTTAGTTGGACAGTTTTCACCTACATTCTTGTTTGACTTTTCTGCTGGAAGATAGATTTCCCCACTTTTTAAAATGAGGAACCTTTCTGCATCTTGACCAGATGCCCCCCCAGTGAGTAAACTGCAGAGCCGTGACACCAACCCTGTTATTTTGACTCCAGGTCCAGCTTTCTTCCCCATGTTGTTTACCATGGGGAAGAAGCAAACGTCATGGTCTCTCCTGAGTGTTCCTTTCCTTTCTCTTGTACTGAGTTACTCACTTTGAAGCCTACTACCATCTGTGGCAAGTGTAAGCCACTTGGCTAAAAGGGAATTACCTGACTTAATAATTAGGTGAACTGGAGAAGACTACTGTCTCTTCCTAACCTCCTTCTATCATCACCTTTTGATTTAGTCCTGGGTCACCTTAGCGGGAGCCCAGAAACCTGGGAGCTTTTTGAGTATATGCAAAGCACAATATAAACTGTTAATATCTGACTCTCCCTCTCCAAAACCAATTCTGCTAACTGAGCTTGCTTGCACACTCCAGGTGGAAAATGTGCCTGCAGTGTCCACACTTAATAACCGGCACTAAGAGGCAAGAGTTGAATCAAGTCTGGAATGGAGACTTAATGTCATCATCTGTTAACTGTTGCTGGTGTTTGTACCCTTTCAGATTTTCTCATTTGTTAATAACATTCCCTTTGTGTTTTCTACAGAAAAATCCAGAGGAAGACAACTCAGGGAGAACGTTGGGTTGGGAGCCGGGGCACTTGCTGCTTACCATCTGCACCGTGCGCAGTATTGAGCAGCTCCTGCCATTCTTCAATGTGCTCAGCCAAGTCTTCAACAGCAAAGTCACCAGCCGATGTGTAGGACACTCAGGGAGCCCCATCCTCTACTCAAACACCTTCCCTAATAAGGACATGAAACTGGAAAACCACAAACCATTTTCCAGCAAAGCCAGGCAAAAAATAGAAGAGATGGTAGAAAAAGATTTTCTGGAAGGGGTGATAAAAACTTGAAGCACCACAAGTGATTCCATTTAGTTATATGTAAATGTAATTATTTAAAACAAACATTGCTCTGAGTTGTATAGTTTCTTTTTTCTCTTTTTTGTATGTAACAAAACCCATTTCAGGTTGTATTTAATTTAAATATTTGTAAATAAGAGCAAATGTCTGAATGTGGCCTGAATCAAGTTTAAATATTGTTGGCTCATATCGATTATGGTGCCTGAGAGAGATCTATATATACATATATAGTCCGTTGTTTTACTGTCCTGAGTTGTCTTAAACCTGCAAAATACACACTGCACATTTTTTGCTATTGGTTTCAGGCTTTAATTTAGATCTGTTGCGCTCTTTCTGTTATTAACCACATTCTAGTATCAGAATGGTGTCGCTTCTCTGTTGGAGGCATAGTAATGTATGACAATTTTATCTCACATACATTCCTAAGAAGAGTAAAGAATAACTGGAGCCTGGGCCATGCATCCTCCTAAATGCAGCACAAGCATCTCAACCTCAGTACAGAGATGCACAGCCTCTGTATCACACCTCTGAATTCCTGGTGATGTTCATTCAAGAGGTAAGTCATTTAAAAATCATTCTGAATTTTGCTGTGGAAAAATTGGTTGTATGAAGTCTTCTCCACCCTCCTCATTTGTATTAACAGTGGTGAATCCTCCAAAACAGCATGATTAGGTTACGACGATGGAAAAGACGTTCCAAGGAGCTGATAATAAGGTTTAATTTTCCAGCAGCCCTCGTGAATTTTCCCTGCATGTATTATAAAGTTGATAATTGAACCACAGAGTGAAGCCCCACTTTACATTAATGAGATTGAAATTAGGTAAGTTTTACTTTTTAAAAACTAAATTTAACAAGTCTTACCTACTTCTAAACAATTACTGTGGTAGTGTTTAAGAAAAATAATCAGTTTTAGAAGCACAATCTAGTAAGATGCACTGTAAACATTATGATTACAAATGG
The DNA here is from genome assembly GCF_003254725.2 of Canis lupus dingo. NCBI lineage: Eukaryota > Metazoa > Chordata > Mammalia > Carnivora > Canidae > Canis > Canis lupus. Next base: position 43,765,642 of record NC_064254.1, read on the forward strand.
GTTTGAACCTGTCACAATAATGGGAGTACTATTATTTTGTAAAAACTTTTTAAAAATCCAGTTTCTCATGAATATAAAAATTGTCTTCAGAAACCTGGTTGGGGTGGTTCTCCAACTCCTCCAGCCAGCTGAAATACTGCCAGGCTCACTGCGTGTGCAAGGCTATCTGCATTTTCCTGCAAATTACATGAAAGGAGATCAGATGAGAAAGAGCATCTCTCAGGTAACTTGGGACTGTGAAGGGGAGGGGACTTCTTGATTTTGTTTCACTAATATATTCAAATGAAAAAATTTTTTTTCACCTTTCAGTAACATTCCAACACTCTTAAGTAAATAAATAAATGGAAATCTCAAATTCTTCTAAGTCAGGTGAGTCCTTAACTAATTTTGTAATCTGATTTGATTATCATTCCAAAACTCTGAATAATTCAATACATCTATTTAGAAGCAAAGCCACAACTGACCTAAAAGTAACTGTTACAAGGTCCCAGATGGCCTCTCCCCATAAATCAGGAATTTTTATTCCCTGTATTCTAGGATGGCCTAAGCCTCTGCCAAAAAGCTGCCAGCTCCCTAATAAAATGCTTCCTTCTGAGTGCCTATTCAGTCCACTCTATATGGCCTCAGTTGTGCACACACTTTCATTTTATCAAGGGTTTAAGATGATGGTGTCTAAAGAGGACAAATGTTAAAAATCCAGACTGTGAAGTCTTCGCCCTACGGCAGAGGCACATGGCAAGGCTGTTTAGAGGAAATTACTTTGAAAAACAAATCAAAAGTCCAGGAACAAAGGGGTGGCTCAGTTGTTTAAGTGACCGACTCTTGGTTTCCACTTAGGTCATGATTTCAGGGTCATGGGATCAAGTCCCACGTTGGGCTCTGTGCTCAAATAAAAAGTCCAGAGACGAAGATGAATTTCGATCAGCATGGCTGATGGTACCATTAATTTAGACATGTACTTCAAAACTGGTTGTTTCCGTAAAGCAATAAATTTATGTTTCTAAAGAAGGAAAAAAAGGATAGTCCACTTCAGGCCATATAAGTTGAACATATGGCAAACTAAGTACTAGTTACTCATGCCACAGCTAGAAATAGGACACTTTCAGGAAGTCTGGAATAAATCAAAAGAAAAATATTGGGGGAAATAAACTAAGTGGGTCTAAATTTTTTAATATGAACCTAAAAATCCTCCATAGACAAATCTCAAATGTTAAACCCTGAATTATCACAGTGAGACTGCAACACTATTCAAATTGTTTTCTTTTCTCTCCAACTACCACCCCTACTACGCAATGCTGTCAGATTCTCACTGCACATTTTTTTAATAGAAGTGTCCCAGCTTACCTGTGAGTCTGCTTCTGCATATACTCGGACGATATCTTCTGTACCAGAAGGCCGGACAAAAGCTCGGGAAAGCTTGTACTTCTTCACGAGGTCATTGATTGCTTCCTGTAGGCCTGGAGGTGTAACTACTTGTCTTTCAGCATCAGTGGTGCTGATAACTTGCCTGTCTGCAACCTATGCACAAACATTTCATATTTGTCACTATATCACAATTCCCACCAAAAGATTGTAGCTATTTCATTTTAATAACAGTCCTCATTGTACAGCCAAGTGCAACACTGTCAGATAGTAACCTACTAGAACAAATACAGAATGCAACTGCATTAAAATTTTATAGGGTGCCTGAGTGGCTCAGTGGGTTGAGCTTCCAACTTTTGGTTTCAGCTCAGGTCTAATCTCAGGGTCCCGACATAGAGCTCCACATTGGGCTCTGTGCACAGTGGGGAGTCACCTTGAGGTTCTCCCTTTGCCTCTCCCCCTGGCTCAGGAACTCACATGTTCATTAATCTTTTTTAAAAAAAATTTATGATTTTTGTTTGACAAAATCAGGGTTATTAATTTCAGTTGTATAACTTCCTTCTTCAGTCTCTAAACAGTTACCACTAAAGTAATGGCCAGTACTATAGGACTTCAGTACACTGATCAAATAACCATAAGAAGGTCATGATAAAAATCACCTAAATATGCCAAAAAACTAATCTGAACAATCAGTAGCCATTTGTGTGAACCTGGGCTTTACTACCTCTAACGGTCTTTCACAAATTCTGTTGGCAATTGGGTACACTGGTATAAATCTGTATAGACATCAATTAGGATTTATATGAAATGCATTTATATGAAATGCCTTTAGAAAAAATTCTTTGAGGGATCCCTGGGTGGCGCAGCGGTTTGGCGCCTGCCTTTGGCCCAGGGCGCGATCCTGGAGACCCGGGATCGAATCCCACGTCGGGCTCCCGGTGCATGGAGCCTGCTTCTCCCTCTGCCTGTGTCTCTGCCTCTCTCTCTCTGTGACTATCATGAATAAATAAATAAAATCTTTAAAAAAAAAAAAAATTCTTTGAGCCTACTTTTTATAAGCATCTAGCCCCAGGAAAATACTGTGTGAACCAAGAATCATGCAAAGTAAACATTCTCACTTGAAATGATAGGCTAACAGGATTGATTCAGAAGAACATGGGGGATATGAGAATGGTGAAGCAATGGAGAATAGCTGAAATCTGAAGCTTTTGTTCTCTCCACATTTATATGTTTTAAATTTTCCATAATAAAATCTTTATTATAAATAATAATATGTGTCACTTTTTCTGTAAAGTTTGTAAACTGAATACTTCTCAAATTGGTTATTCCATAATTTTTAAGATGTGAGAAAATACATGATATAAGCATGTTCTATTCAATATATATGTATACAATGAATTATGACAAAAGGAAAAAATTTTATATAGAGGTTGGAGATAATGTATTTTAATGTATTATGGTAATTTTCAGAAAAGTAATTTTACAATCTTTCTCCCACCTTAACTTTGAGCTGTCTGTTTGGAAGATCCATATAAAGAGCATCCCACTGTTGTACAGTCAAGCCCTTCAGAGTCAAGATTGCCTCAATCACCAGCATGTCAGAAATAGCATCACCAGCTGCCTACAAGACAAAGTGAAAGAAATTTAATGTCAGCAAAGCTTGGAGATGAATGCTCTATCTTAACCAATCACAGTACCCTGTGCCTTCTGCCTGCCCACCTCCACACAGGATTATTACACCGTAGTATATGGAGAAAGAGAAAGGGAATGGAAGACCACAATGAGTTATACAAACAATACTGAAACTACCTCTTAAGAAACCTGCCATTAATCTTCCTCATTATAAATTAAACCGGATAACTGTTAAGTTTCTAGCATTAACATTCTATGATTCAAATTTTCCTTTATAACAAGATCCCTTTTGAGATATACCATGATAATGGAAGGCATCATGCATGGTAAAGTGTAAGACACACCTAAAGTTGGATCCATACTCTTCATTTATTAGCTCCAAGCCCTTTGTTTCTTCATTTATGAAATGGGAATTATAGTAATGCCTCTCCCTGTATTATTGCAAGGATTATACAATGACGTATGTCAAGTGCCTCAAATGTGTAAGAGATTCAAATATTAGTTCCACCACTTTTCTAGGTCATACTCTTGGCTCTTCTGCTGCCATATTGTAGACTCCAATCTCAATGATGCAACCCATTTATAAAGACTCAATAGTTGATCTTGACTCTAGGTGGAAGCAACTCATTACACTTAATTTTCATCATAAAATGTAGGGGGAGGGAAACACATAAATGTTCTATCACCACATTTCAGTTCAGTGTAAATCTCAACTGTATATATCACTGTGGCAAGGAAGTTGCCAGGACTTTTCTACTTTAATTTTTTATTCAGGCACGCCTGGGTGTCTCAGGGTTCTGCATCTGACTGCTGCCCAGAACATGATCTCAAGGTCCTGGGATCAAGCCCCATGTCAGGCTCCACCCTCAGCGGGGAATATGCTTCTCCCTCTGCCCTTACCCCCTGCTTGAGCTCACTCATGTGCTCTCTCAACAAAATCTTTCAAAAAAATTTTTTTAGACAGCATACTATTCTACCTTCTGAAAATGTAAAAGTAACCAAGAGCCTGCCACCCACCAGCTCTGACCTGATTAAACAAATCAATAACATTTTCAAGCATCTTAGCAGCTTTCCTTTTCTTATCTTCTAATTCTTTTGCTAGTTGTTTTATCCTTATTTCAGCAGCTTTACTAAACAGTACCTGCAATGAAAGCATAAAACAGAAAATCACAAAACACACTATCCATGCCCCAGGCACCCTAGCTAAACCACTTCTGAAACCCTCAATGACTGCAAAAACGGGAAAAATAATGGCAACTTTAGAATGAATGAAATTAGGAAGATCAAATCAGAACCCAAAAGATACTACTAGGGGGGGAAAATTTCCTTTATGGATTATAAAACTGGTTATCAAAATTTAAAGAGCTGATTACAAAGAAAATTCCACCCTAGCAGAGGCAAATGCACATGATGAGTTCTTTATGTTTGCCCCTCAACCAGCTGCATCACTTCTGTGCAACCTGATTCTTTAAGCCTATCTGTATCCATTTTACTTAGAAGAATATAAAATTCAACAAAAGTAGCATAGTTTTCTTGTCCTGAAATACTTTTACCTAGCTTATATCCCTAATAATAAAGAGATTCATCATATTTATCACATTACAGCAAATAGTACCATAGATGTTATACACATTATGTTCAAGATTCTTGTCATTTTAAAATTCTTTGCCCGTGATTTTAGTGCCTTCCAAGGTTCAATACCATAGTCAGCACTCTGGTCACTGTTTTTGCCCGACCACAGCCATACCCACTTACCCTACACCAGCAACAGAAACCTTGTAGCCCAATGACTAGAATACATACTATCTGTCTTTAAAATCATTTATCAATATCTGAAATAATTAGATCACTGCAGTTATAATTTAATTGCATTTCCTAAGAACTGATTTTTCTTATTTAAGGCCTCTAGAACCAGTTTGAAATTAAGGAAAATAATCTGACCCAAAAAACATTTTCTGTTGGCCACCTCCATTTATGAAATGAGGGGAGGTATAAAAATATTTTTTATTTTATTTTTTTTATAAAAATGTTTTAAAAAAACCCTGAATATTATGAGTATTATTACTAAAAGCCAGATAATATACTTCAAAATGTATAAGGTATGTGTACTATATTCTCAAACTTTTCAAATACTCTACCTACAAAAACCCTAAAAATTTTATATGCTTATGGCTAATTATACTCATTATAATGAGTTGTTCATAACTTAATTCTCAAGTGTTCCAACACTTGAATGCTACTGAACTTTTCTTTACACTGGTCATAAGTGGTAAAAGGAAAGATTTTTAAATGATATATAGACCACCTGCTTGTAAAAAAAATTAACTGCATTTTTTTTTTTAGGAAACTAAGAATAATGTCTTCATACTCAAAAATCACTATCTAAAAGAAAATAAGTTTCACAACATAGAAGACTATATTAGTTAACCAAATAATCTTCTTCTGCCATCATACTGATCATTTCAACAAAGGGGGCTTTAACGTAGTACTATCCAGATACAGAATTCCCATCATTAAAAAACATCCAGCTACAGCCAGCTGTAGTTGATTAAGAGAACTTACCGTGCCATGCCCATTTGCTTCAAAATAAACTCCAATGTCAAACTCTTGAGCTTTGTGGTGCAAATGTTTTACACCAGTTTTAGTACAATAGACAGGCACCTATGACATATTTAAAAAATGTAACTGCAGTTATTCAATTGGCAAATAGTTATTTTGTCCCTACTCTTCCCAAGGACAACACAGGGAACAAACCTCCTGGAGCTATCTAGTGAAGATGACAATTAAGCAATTAAAATACAAAGTGATGTTAGTGAGGGGGAGTGAAGGCACTTACAGAAGCCCAAAGCCAAGGAAAAAGCAAGAGAGTGTCACCTGATAAGATAATGCAGGATGGGGGGGGGGGGGGGGGGGGCGGGGCGGAAAGTGACATGATCTAATTGCAGAAAGCTTAGCTACAGTGTGGAATGGCTTATAGTAGGGGGTCTGCAAGCTTTTACTACAAACGGCCAGATAATAAATATTTCAGGCTTTACAAACCGTATGATCTCTGTCACAACTGTTCACTTCTGCCACTAATGTAAAGCAACTACAGACAATACAGAAACAAGTGAGCATGGCTGTATTCCAATAAAACTTTATAAACATGTGGCAGACTGGATTTGGTCCACAGGCCACTATTTGCTAACCCCTGGCTTAGAAGGTTAAAAGAGCAAGAGGGTTCTAGGACTAAGCCCGTTATGAAATTACAGTAGTCAGACTAGCAACATTTGGGTGGCCTAAATCTTGGATGGATCTAAAAGAGAAGAGTGGTTACGGCTGATGGTGGCAAAAGTGCAGAAAAGATCAAGATCAAAGAAGATTGGCATTTAACTGGATGTAAAAACCTCAGGAAAGCTAGAGCTCAAAAGATTTCATCCATCCATAGGAGAATGGGTTGATGATTAACAGTTTCAGGTGTGTTCAGTTTCTTAAACAGGCTATCTTAACCTATAAGAAATTTTTTAAACAGAAAAATAAGAAAATACTGAAACAATAATCCAGGAGCTGAGAATTCCTGTGAAAGATGAAATGCCGCGAGTGTTTACTACAACCTTATACTTAAATCAGGTCACAAACTAGCAGCCTCCAGATGTGTTTCATTTTGCCTACCTATTTATTTTGAATTTTGAATCAGTTGCCAAGACTTAAAAAAGTAAGAGATTTACACAAAATTCAGATTTTCAGCTTCTCTTAAAGAATCTGACTAAAGGTGACAGCTGCTGGCCTGGCTGGGCACATACTTCTCTGTCCTCTTCCTCCTGCTGTACTTAATTCACCTCACCTACCAAGGTTCTACAAGAATTTGACTTTGCCATCCTTGCTTAAAAAAGAATGGAAATGCAACAAAAACTAGTAAAATGCAGAAATTTGAAAAGGGATACACAAAAGTTGGAAAATAATACACTAGCTAATGATAAAGAGGCAAATAGATCTAATTTTGTCTATGAACCCTCTAACTCTTAGAGATGATGTGGTACACAGGATGGTCATCTGGTGGATGTTGGGGGGGAAATTAGATACAAAACCTCCTACCAACCCAGAAAACTTTTCCACAAAAGAGTAAGAAAATAGTTTTAATTACGGAATAAGCATTAAGCCAGACTGATATACCAGAGGCAATCTGCTAAGAGAATGCAAAGACAGAAATCTCACCGTTGGGCAGCCCAGGTGGCTCAGGGTTTAGCGCCTGCCTTCAGCTCAGGGTGTGATCCTGGAGACCCAGGATCGAATCCCATTGTCAGGCTCCCTGCGTGGAGCCTGCTTCTCCTTCAACCTATGTCTCTGCCTCTCTCTCTCTCTCTCTCTGTCTCTCATGAATAAATAAATAAAATCTAAAAAAAAATCTCACCCTCATATAATAGAGCTGAAGCTAATAACAGACCAAACTTTCCCTGTGAGCCTGAACAGGTCCTGTCCTTGGGTGTCTCCCACCGTGCACTGTCAGCAACAATCTCCTACCTCCTAAAACTGATCAAAGTCCTCGCTCTATCCCATCCCCCAGGTAGTATGTAATCACCCAGGCCTGCCTTCAGCAGGAGTTCAGGTAGATTGAGCCAGAATCCTCCCTGATCCCTGATGACTGCTCAGTAATTTCCCATCTACCAACCACCCCCCCTTGCTCCTTGGCTACAAAATCTCCACTTTTCCTTATTGTATTAGGTGATGAACCCGCTATCTCTCCCCGTACTATGAAACCCCACGGCAATAGTCCCTATGCCTACTGAATAAGCCCACTTTGCAAGAAGACTTCACAGGGCCATTTGTCACATGTTTTTTGTCTTAAATTTACCTGATAACTGCGGTGGCCATCGATGTTTAATCCTTAGGAAAATAATAATAAAATTTCTCATCTCTCTATAACAAGTAGATAGGTGGCTGGCTCCGAGGTGTAACTAACATAAACTCAGGACCCTGGGAGACAGGTGCTATCTTCCCTGAAGTTCACATTTCAGTGCAGGGACTCCAGCCCCAGAAAACATTCCTGAGCCATAAAATTTACTTAGCCTTTAAAAAGATTTACATTCATTATAAAGGAGACAGAGAAGGAATTTACAAGTTTTCTAAAAGAAATGCTCTAAAAAAAGGGAAGGGGGAAGTCTCTTTCCCTTTTCACATCAGGGACAATTTCTTTTCCTATTTTTGATTTCCACTCACCTTTAAATGGACAACAGCTCAGTTTCATGTACTACAAGCTATTCATTTATTCATATAAGTGAGGGCATTGTTTTCCTCAGGGAAAAATCTTAGAACATAATAATTAAGAAGCTACCAGAAAATGGAAATGGTTCAATACCTTCATAACTTCTTCAAGATACCGTGTTGAACTTCCATTTGCATACGCAGTTTGTACAACACCAATATTCAAACTTTCTCCAATCTAGATAAAAACGATAATTGGCCATCAAAAGTAAAGACACTAACTTATAAAAGCAAACATGTAACGAGAGTTCCAAAGGATGACAAAGTCATCACCCAATTCAGCTGTGTCTTAGTTTATGCAATAAAAGCTGTAAATAAAAATTTACATGCATGCCAGAAAAAAAAAGCTAAAATACTTTTGATCATTTAAATTCCATAAGGAATCTCTTCTAAAGAAGCTTGTGATTTCTTGCTAATTTTTTAAATAAAAGTATTTACTGAATTCTTAAAGTATACCTTTTTCCACATTATAATAATTACTTACCATTACATTTTATACTTAAAGCTGGCCTAAGATTTCCAAAAGAGCAAAACAGAGCATACCTCTTACATTATTAAGTATAATACAGAAAATACAGATCTCAGAAAATGAGATTTTCTGTTTAAACTTGAGGCTTTAGAAGTGATGATGGAATTCTCATTAATAAAGTGCTAGTTATGAAGAAACCAAAACTTCATAAAGCTTCAAATCACAACGTTGCCAATATAAGTAAGAAAAGAATACTTTCAGGTTCCAAAACCAGTGCCCCATGTTGAAATGACTAATATTACCATATCTTCTTATATTTTCTGGCCACAAAGGTAGGGAAGTCCATATGTATTGTGCCTCTGAGACATTCAAATGCCTGTTAGTCACCAGTAAGTCTTGCTCTGAAGGGCAGTTGATCACTCCACCATACCTCCAATAGGAGCTCTTTAAGGAAGCTGCTAATTAGTGTTGCTATCTTGTCTCCATCTATGAGATGAAAGTGACCATCTACATCAAGGTAGTAATAAACAATTCTGTCTGCATCTCCATCAAAGGAACAACATCTTTCGTTAGGCTTCATTTCCATTCCTAGCACACAGAATTTAAAAATGGATTTCAGTCAAAGAAATGGGAATAAACCTCCATAAGAAGGTTTTTCTCTTACATTAGTTACAAGGGAGAAATATTTCACTAAAGTATGATCATAATTGGCCTTATGTGTTCCATCAAATCATGTCCACTATCACTTTTCAAGAAGTACTTAAAATTATCCTTCCAAATAAAAACCAATGCCTTAATCTTTAATTAGTATAAGGGTTTATTGGTTGTTTTTACAGGGTAAGCTCTTTCACAGCTAACTGGAAAAGAAGAATTCTATGCTGAAACGATGTAATATTAAAATAAAATTCTGTTCTGTAAGCTACTTGGTTTGGCAAGACAGGGTCCCATAGTTTTTTGTTAGCTACAGATATTTGTGAAAGCAACTGACCTAGTACTATGATGTCCTTTACATATAAAAAATAATCAGCAATAGATGAGGTATGTGCTTTAATTCCAATAGAACTGATTCTTATTTGTTCACACCATCAGTAACAAGAAACACTGGTAAGTTAAAAGCAAAGAATTATAACATGTGAGAGAAATATAGCTTGTGTAATTTGCATAAAGTTTTCAAAACCTCAGCAACTGTCATGTCCAACTTATTACAAATTCTGCTATTCCTTAGCCATGACAGCAGCAGGTGGACAAATCCAATATGAGGCTTCCATGAGGAATATTTTTTTTTAAGATTTATTTATTTATTTATGATAGAGAGAGAAAGAGAGGCAGAGATATAGGAGGAGGGAGAAGCAGGCTCCATGCCGAGAGCCTGAAGCAGGACTCGATCCCGGGACTCCAGGATCGTGCCCTGAGCCAAAGGCAGGCGCCAAACCGCTGAGCCACCCAGGGATCCCCTCCATGAGGAATATTAACGTAAGGTTGACCACAGGGCATAACGCAAACTTCAGGAAAGTGAGAGGGCCTTTAATGGTTTTGTTCATACTGCGTGATGCAGGACCGCCAAGCTCAACAGTGAAGAAAGAATTCTTGAGATATTTTAACGTGTAAAAGGTGCTTTTATTATAGGAGGGGAAAGGACCCACGGGCAGAGAAAGCTGCATTGGGATTGTGATGAGTGAATGATTATATACTTTTAAGTTTGCTTGGGGGGGTATGATTAGAGGGAAGATAAGTTTCTAAGGAATTTCTGCATGCTGAAAGTGAAGTTTACAGGACCTTCGAGGTCTGGTTATTGCCAAGATAAGGCTACTTTTAGTCTCTATCAATATACATCAACATGAAGGCAGCCATGAGTTCCTTGAGGTATAGTCACACACTGCATGTCTCAGGTATTAGTGGGCTGCAAGTTGTAAGGAGATTTAATTTTAGCAACATTTCTTTTGCGCTAAACATTTCTCATTACTCCTTCTCACCAGCGTCTAAAGCAAGGGAGCAGAAGAGCTCATTTTAGTGAATGGACAGATGAGGGACCCAAACCAAACTGTCAGTAAAAGTCACAAAAAGCAAGTCAATGAAAAGGAGTTAAAACTGGTTGATTCAACTAAAAATGTAAATGCTTACTACAGTGAGGCAGAATAACAAATGAGAGAGAGGCAACTGGATGAGAACTTCTGTGGAGTTCTGAAAAATGATGTCCTGTCTGAAGTGAGCAGGAGCTACTCCATGGCAGCTGATTATTGCCATGTAAGAATGGACATTTTCTGATTTTGGTAAAGAAGTCAGAGTATGTAATATTTAAGTAAAATCACAGTATTTTTAAATGGTGACAACTAACGCAATTAAACACACAAGCAACAGAGCAAACAAAACACATCTATCTGCCAGCCAATCATGGCCAAAACACTAAAGAATTTAGTATCTGTATTGCTACTGATACTCTTAGTGCAACTATAATCTCTTAGTACAACTACAATCTATAGTTTTCCTCCTGATATGCCAATTGTACAAAAGAGTGATTTTGCAGACAGTTATAATTAGGAGTTGCATTCCCTTTCCATAATGTGTATAATTAAGATAAGGTAAAAAAATAAAAAAATGCTACTTAACTATTGCTATCCTTTAGATCAATGATTCTCACAGCGTGGTCCCCAGACCAGCACCATTAACGAAGGTTAGGCACTTGACAGAAATCAAATTCTTACCCTACCTAAATCCTACCCCACCATCTACAAAATGAGAAACTCTAGAGTCTAGGAATCTACGTGCTAATAAGCCCTCTAGGTGATTCTCATGCATGCCACAGTTTGAGAATCACGGCTCTAAAACACCAATTTCTGATTTTGCTAACCCCTCACCCTCAGAGATTTCCTACACACTGTAGGAGTTGTGTGACTTACAAAGAGAGACCATGTTTTGAATGACACTGACAAGTAAGGAAATGCTCAGATGTCTAGAGCAGAAGCACCAGGACTAGCTACATGACTCAACTCACTTGCCCACCTCTGTCTGTAAATACGATTCATTTTAAAGAGCTCTAAAAACAAATTTTCTACATACCCTGTGGAGGCTTTTGATGACTTTTCACAAAATCAGCCCCACATAAATGGTTGAGTTTCCCTTTCGTCCCATCATTAAGTAGCTGAACTGACAGCTCCTGGGAAATGTAGTGTTCCATTTCTCTCAGCTTCAGGGCCCCTATGCCATTTGCACAGTCAACCTTAAGTGATCTATATTCATCTCCACTGCAGAAAGCCTTAAAAGGAAAAGACAAAAAAGAAAAATTTCAAGCTATAAGAGAGTGAAGCATAAAGCACATATAGGTATATGTAAACATCTTCCATCATTTCAGTTAACTCATCTATTTTAACCTGGGAAACAAAAGGGTACACATATTTAGATGAAAACTGTAGAAAACCAAAGTAAAATTTAAAAACCTTTATTTTGGACTGACACTAGAACAGTTTCACCAATTGAGTAACTTATGGAAATGGAGTTTTATCAGAATTTAGCCTCAATTAAGCAAGGTCCCTTCAAAATAATACTACAGCCTATGTTACATGACAGGCATTTAAATGTGGGAATGAGCATACAGACAAACGAGCAGAATGACATCTGTCACTCTCTTGATAGTACATAACACCACTGGGCATGTCTGGATTTTTCCTGTCAACCTCCTCTTTGGCCCATCCTTAGTTCAGAATATAAGTTCTAGGAAAACAAGGGATTTGGTCAACAACATGTACTCAATATTTGTTGATCAAATTAATTATACCCCCCAAATCTCAACCAGGGTTTAAGAAGTTAATCTTCCAGGAAAAAAATCTTTCTCAACAGTAGACACCTCAAGTATGAAGCCAACAGCATCTAACATTAACCCTACAAGAAAATTCATCTGTATGAATATTTATGAAATCACAAGAACCCCATGTTTTCTCAAGAAAATTCATCTGTATGAATATTTATGAAATCACAAGAACCCCATGTTTTCTCTTCCAATTATCTTAATGTACTACATGCATTGGCAAGTAAATACCAACAAACATTCAGCAGAATACAAGGATCAAACCTTGTGGAGCCCTAGAAAGAAAAAGGAAATACAGCACATTATTGGAAAAAGGAGGAGTAACAAAATAAGATAAATTATTCAACTGATGTTACTTTATTCATTTGCTTAAACCCTAACCATGTTCAAGAGATTTTCACCTGTTTGGTAAGCTCCGTAAAGGCTTTAGAGAGTTTCTGGCAGTAACCTTCTATGGTTGCCTTTCCATATTGGCCACTGGTATTTCGACAGTACACCATGTAGTGCAGCTGGGGCGTCGTCAACAAGCCGTAATCTATCATAGAAATACAAAAAGCAATTTGTCACATTTCTTAAGAAACAACAACAAAAAAGTTTAAATGTATTCATATCACATGAATTTTAGAGTGACAAATCTTTAAACAAAAAAAAAAGACCTTTCAGAAAACAAAAATGCCAACTTCCAAATTATTCAGAAATACACATAAATATCCACTGAAATTATTACAACTGCCACATTGCGATGTTGTGATTTATAATAAGAAATAGAGACTTGGTCTTTGTCTCCATTCTTGGCAGAGCTTCTAAACCCTTAGAATTTCTAAGTAGGGGATCCCTGGGTGGCGCAGCGGTTTGGCGCCTGCCTTTGGCCCAGGGCGCGATCCTGGAGACCCGGGATCGAATCCCACGTCGGGCTCCCGGTGCATGGAGCCTGCTTCTCCCTCTGCCTGTCTCTCTGCCTCTCTCTCTCTGTGTGACTATCATAAATTAAAAAATTAAAAAATAAAGATTTAAAAAAAAAATTTCTAAGTGATGAGAGCAAGGAATTAATTGTCTTTTATTACGCTAAAGAATGGCACTGGAAAGCTCCTTAAGCACACTAGGATGGGGCTGGTTGCCAGGGAAACCAACCACGTGATTAGAGAGTAGGAACTTACAGACTTCTCCCTTATTCCTTGGCCCCCTGCCACTCCAGGAAGAGAAAAGGGCTAGAGATGGCATTCAAACAGCAATGGCCACTTAATTAATTGTTCCTATGTAATGAAGCTTACCTAAAAACCCAAAAGGATGGGGTATGGGTTGGTAAACATGTAGAGTGGGGAGAGTGGCTGCCCAGAGAGCCTGGAAGCTCCATGCCCCTTCCTGCATACCTTGCCCTGCACAGCTCTTCCATCTGGCTGTTCTAAGTTATATCCTCCATAATAAATCAATTTAGCTAGTAAAATGTTTCTCTGAGTTCTGTGAGTACTTTAGCAAATTAACCAAACCAAGGAGGGGGTTGTCTGAAGCCCAGGTGACTGGATTCTGAAATGGGGAAGGGGTCATGTGGCACTGAGCCCTTTACCTGTGAGATCTGACCCTACCTCTAGGTAGATAATGTCAGAGTTAGATTAAATTAATTGTTTGGTAGTATTATAAAAAAAAAAAAACACACATTGGACACATACTCAATTCCAAAAGAAATATGAATGACTACTATTGATAATAAATAATCATTTAATATGGACAGGTAAGATAAAAATAGAGCAATATAGAAAAATAATAACTGAACTGTTTCCATTAACACTGCAAACTGTGTAATTCAGATGAACCCTCCTCTTGAAAACCAAAAATGTCAGACAAAAGTCTCTTTTAAAAAACCATTGCTGTGCCAACAAGTTTCAGAGGACTAATGCCAAAATCTCTGTGAAGAGAGGAACTTCAAAATTTGAGCTCTGGGAAGCCAGTTTTGCTTTGAGAGCATTCCTCTAAACCAGAAATTAAACTGCTTTCAGTGAAAAAAGTCCACGCTGACTTAAGATGAGAAGGAAACCCAGTAGAAGACCAAACCCTCATGAAGCTGAAGCCTCAAAAAACTATTCTTCGGTATAAGGGTGAGTCAGAAGTGAATTGGCCCCAGGTACCTACTGTACCCTACTCCCAGGAGAGTTGTCTTGACACCAAACAGAGCAGGAGATAACCCATCCTGAAGAGCTGTTACCAGAAGCACAGGCCTCCCTTGGGTTTCTAGCCCAAATCACATAACCACAGGGATCCAAAACTCCATCACCAAGGAATCTTGTTATCCACCAGTCAGGAAGCACCCTCAGGCACCCTGCAGAAGGATTAACCAAACTTTGCCACAGAAACAGACCTTCACCATAAACCTCAAAAAGTCCCACAAATAATTTCCTAATAAAAACAAACAGCTTATAATCAAAAATAGGTAAACATACAAGAAAAGCACCAAAAGAGCAAGACACAGAAGAAACAGCAGAGATGGACCAGTATCCAATAAATATTCTATAACTAAATCCATCAAAGGTCTTCAAAGTCAAGCACAAGAGTTTGGACTAAAGACAAAAAGTCATTTAAGCTACTTAGTCCCTGCAGTTATACAACAAAAATGGCATTCTATAAGGCAACTATGGCTCTGACACAAGGATCACATGGGAAGAGGGGGAGGAACTCAAAAAAGTGGATCAGTATTTAACCTAGTTTAATGGAGGGTGTATAAGGAAAGGAAAATGATATTCCAAAAGACTTACAACACAATGACAGAACAAAAGGATTTTGTAACCACTATCGACACTAGCAAATAAACATTTACTCAATAAATTTTTATCAATAAAAAATGACTATTATATAGAGTTACTCATCTGTTCCACTGATCAACTCAGAAACCTAGAAGCCATTCTTCATAGCTCTAGCCTCCTCATAGGTCACAAAATCCTGAAGTCAATACTAATTCAAACTTCACTTCTCTTGCTATCATCACCCCTGCATGAACTACTTGTACAGTCTCTTTTCCATTCTTACAACCTTCCTATCTCTCTCCACAAAAGCCAGAGTGAAAAGCCAGAATAACTGACTTAAAAGGGAAATGTGATTATATTCCCATGCATAAAACCCTTCCATGGAGTTCCCACGAATTTGAAATAAAACTCAAATCTTGGGGCAGCCCCGATGGCCCAGCGGTTTGGCGACGCCTTGGGCCCAGGGTGTGATCCTGGAGACCAGGGATCGGTCCCGTGTCAGGCTCCCTGCATGGAGCCTGCTTCTCCCTCTCTCTCTGCCTGTGTCTCTGCATCTGTGTGTCTGTCATGAATAAATAAAATCTTAAAAAAAAAAAAAAATACAAAACTAAAATCTTTACCACAACCCACAAGGCTTGGGATAATATGATCCCTGCTTACTTCCCTAACCTTATCTACTATCTTCCTCCATTCTCCTTATGCTAAGGCTACATTAATCTTCCATTTCCTCAAGTACACTAGGCTGAAGAGAGAAACAATGGAAAAGTCAAAAAAAAAAATTACTCTCAAATTTTTCTAGACTAAAATATTAGCAAGGTGATGGTTCTGAGCCAGAATGACAGTGCTGAAAAACCAATCTGAATACGGTGAAAACAGTAGTTTCAGGCCAGGTGAAGCTGGGATAAGAGCAGATCATTTAAGTGAAGGCCTCACTCAGACCAGTGCTTTACAAATTGCAGATCTGAGCCTGTCAAGGTTCATGGAATCCACTTGGTGAGAAATAACCAGCATTTTTGCATTTTCTAAAAATATCACAGATGAGGGACACCTCGGTGGCTCAGGTCATGATCCTGGGGTCCTGGGATCAGGTCCCACATCAGGCCCCCTACAAGGAGCCTGCCTCTCCCTCTGCCTGTGTCTCTGCCTCTCTCTCTCTCTCTGTCTCTCATGAATAAATAAAATCTAAAAAAAAAAAAAAAAAAAAAAAAAAACCCACAGATGAATGCAAGTTGTGCAACGTGGGTATTATTTACTGATAACATATGATGTATAACTTTTTTTTTATGTATAACTTTTGTGTCAGTTATACATAAAAGTACGCATGCACACATCATGATACAAAATGGGTTTCTTTAAGTTGTGACTGGCATGAAAAAGAAGACTCTGGAGGGTTATACATAGCAGGCAGTCAAAAATGTATGAATAAATGAATAATAATACACAGCTGGGGCTTTGGCAATAAAGACGATCATTCAGAAATCAAGCAGAATGATAGGGAGAAATAAGGAACAC
Organism: Canis lupus dingo; assembly: GCF_003254725.2. Classification (NCBI taxonomy): domain Eukaryota; kingdom Metazoa; phylum Chordata; class Mammalia; order Carnivora; family Canidae; genus Canis; species Canis lupus. The sequence continues at coordinate 43,782,395 of NC_064254.1, forward strand.
CCATATGAAGAGAGAAAGCTCACCCAGAAGACCCATATGGAATAGTGGCCAAAGTAGTAGAAGCCTCAAGAAAGAAAGGAGGAGGTCACAGTGTAGAGAGCTATCAAGACAGCAATTGAAATAAAAACTTCAAAATATCAATTCTGAAAGTTATTTTTAGGTCACAGATCCCTTTGAGTATCTGACAAAAGCAACAACTCCTCTCCCTAGGAAAACACTCTGCACACTGTATCAAGAGGTCAACCAGGTCCCTGCAGATAACCACATACTTCCCAGGGAGTCCTGGGCCCCAAGCTAAAAATCCCCACTTTATAAGAGCCACTGGATTTGGCAATTAGAATTCAGATGAGTGCTGAGAAAGACATTTCACTGACGGTGCAAAGGAGACTTTGCCTGCAGTTGGGCTAAGGAGTGACTAGAAGAGCAGAGAAGTAGGCCAGGCAAGCTCTTGGAAGAGGCCATTAACTCTGAAAGAAGACCACAAAGGAGTTGGAAAGGAGGTGAAAAGGTCAAGAGAAGATATTTTTAAATGAGAAACTAGGGAGACACCAGGGAAATTAACCGCCAAGCAAAATGGAGCTTCAGCATTCAAAAGGGGTATGACTGATGTGAGAAGAGGATCTTAGCCTCCATTTTTGGTCATGTAATTCTTCATTTGATAAAACAGAAAAAACGACCCAGCAAAACTTCAAATCAGATTTAAGTAGGCCAAAGATATTTGCCATCACTATTTGATAGGAAACAGCTGATTCCACATGTGATTAGTTTTTTGGGAATATGTGATACCAACAAAAGCTGCCTAGGATAAACATCTGCAAGTAATTTCAAAGGTTTTTAGATCAGGAACTTTGACCTTTTACTGAAGTAAAGAAAGTTAAGATCAATATTTCTTACATATAATTTCCTATAGCTAAAACAAAATATGCACACCCAGAAAAAAAAATGTTAGCCTTTTAGAATTTTTTTTAAAGATTTATTTATTTATTTATTCAAAGAGAGCGAAAGAGAGGCAGAGACACAGGCAGAGAGAGAACCAGGCTCCATGCAGGAAGCCCGACGCGGGACTCGATCCCAGGTCTCCAGGATCACACCCTGGGCTGCAGGCGGCGCTAAGCCGCTGCGCCACCGGAGCCGCCCAGCTTTTTAAATTTAAAAGCTAGTATTTTATAGCTAGTAGTTCTTTTTTTTTTTAAGATTTGAGAGAGAAAGAGAGACCATGTGCACTTGTACATGGGGGAAAGGGCAGAGGGAGAGAATCTTCAAGGAGTCTCCCCACTGAGTGTGAAGCCCGACACGGGGCTCAATCCCATGACCCATGAGATCATGACCTCGGCTGAAAACAAGAGTCAGACACTTAACTAACTGACTGAGCTACCCAGGTGCCTCTATACCTGGAAGTTCATTTTTTAAAAACTTCTTTTATCTGTATTTTCTAAAATGTTACTACTTTTACAATTTTCTTAAAAGATTTAAGTTTTTTAAAGATTAATTTAGATCAGGACAGCTACATACCATGGAATTGACCTTCTAAAACAGTCACACCATCTATTACAGACTGTGAAAGTTTCTCACTGCTGGGCCTAGAAAAGAAAAGGAAGAAAGTAACGCATCCCACCCTGAAACCAAGAGTTGCTAGTTCTGAAAGCAGATGTAGAAATTATGGGCTACAAATTTCAGAATAATAGGTTTGGTGTATTTGAACTAAAACCTGTCAAGTCTGAAAACACTGCAAAGATAATACAGGTAAAATATAAGCATTTTCTAGCAGCTTTCACAATATATTTCTTGGAAAGAGTTTGGCTCTTAATGAATTTAGAAAACAGATATAAAAATACACTAATTACACCATACCCAAATACCTTTTTAAGTTCAACTGTAACAATATATACATTACCTAAAAATAGTAGCAAGAAATACTGAATGCACACACTTTGCATAATGCAGTACCAAGAATATAGAACCTATTTTTCATTTGGAAAAGTCATAACAAATTATATATCTGAAAATAAAGTAGATCATTATAACTGCCTTCTGGAAAATGTTGTATATCATTTAAACTAATTAATTGGTAAGAGGCAATTACATGTGGGATGGCTTCACTGTGAGATAATAATTTGTTTCAGAACATAAGTCACTAGGCTATTTCTGATACCCATAAATCCACAATCAATGGTATTTAGAAGTCTCTCTGGTAACACACTAAGGATAAAATACTAGACATTGTCATATGATTAAGACTATGATGAGAAACTTTCTTTAGAAAGAATTTCTAAAATGAGATCTTACACTAAAGAGAATGCTTCTGTTTTAAGGCACACTTTTAATCTAACATTTTACAATACTTTTTTGTAAAGGAATGCAAAAGCTGCCAAATATGACAAGTAGTCCCCTCTTGTCCATGGTTTCAGTTACCTGAGGCCAAATGTAGTCCAGAAGCATGACATATCATCAAGTCAACAGGAGCCTAACACTATGTCACAATGCCTACGTGATTCACCTCACATCCTCTCTCATGCAGGCATTTTATCATCTCACATCAATAACAAGAAAGAGAAGGGGGAGTACAGTATAGTAGGATATGTTGACAGCGAGAGACACTACACTCCCAGAACTTTTTTTTGTTTGTTTATGGATTTCATTTATTTGACAGAGAGCACAAGCAGGGGGAGTGCAGGCAGAGGGAGAAGCAAGCTCAGTGCTGAGCAAGGAGACTGATGCGGGGCTCCATCCCAGGACCCCAGGATTATGACCTGAGCCGAAGGCAGATGCTTAACTGACTGAGTCACCCAGGTGCCCCTAACATAACTTTTATTACACTATGTCATTATAATTGTTCTTTATTATTTATTGTTGATCTCCTGTTGTACTTAACTTAAAATTAATCTGTATCATAGGGGCGCCTGTGTGGCTCAGCTGGTTAAATGTCTGACTCTTGATTTCAGCTCAGGTCATGATCTCAGGGTCATGAGATCGAGCCCTGCCTCCAGGCTCAGGACTGGGTGCAGAGTCTGCCTGGGATTCTCTCCCCCCGACATGTGCACACATGCACTAATAAATAAAAGCTTAGGGCAGCCCGGGTGGCTCAGCGGTTTAGCGCTGCCTTGAGCCCAGGGCCTGATCCTGGAGACCTGGGATCGAGTCCCATGTTGGGCTCCCTGCATGGAGCCTGCTTCTCCCTCTGCCTGTGTTTCTGCCTCTCTCTGTGTCTCTCATGAATAAATAAATAAAATCTTTAAAAATAAATAAAAATAAAAGCTTAAAAGAATTCATCTTTATCATAATTATGTATGTAGAGAGAAAAATATGGTATAAAGAGTTCAGTACTACCCATGGTTTGAGGTCTACTGGGGTCTTGGAATGTATCCCCTGCATATAAGCAGGGGGAGGGGACTATTGTATGTAGAAATAATATACATTGTTAATGTTTTCCAGTGAAATCCAACATGTGCAAATGATACCAAAAAATGAACCGACAATAATGCAGATTATTAGGCAAATCTCTATAAATACTGAATTACAATCAGGTATTCTTATTCTCTAAGAGAAAACAATTAACTTACAGAAGTAAAGGGTTGGGAGACATATGTTAAGTACTTCTCTCAGGTCAGGTATTTTGCATACATTATTTCATGTAATTTTCACAAAAGCTTTATCATCAACATTTTATAGATGGGCATATGGAAGCTCCAAAGGTTAAGTAAGCGATCCAATCATATAGTATTAGAGTTGGGGCTCGGACCCCAAAACCCAAGATGTAGGAGTGACTTAGCTCCTACATCCTACTAAAAATAAAAAGGCCAGGTAGGTGGAGGAGCCTCTTAGGGCAGTTCCACTTAATTCTTTCAGTTTATTATGGGTACTAAAACTGATGCAATCATTTAGGTCAAGTTCCCAAAGCTCCTTTCACCAATAAGTTCGATGGTCACCTGGTATCTCTACCAATCACTACGAAGGCATCTTGTTGCAGATTCACGGCTGCTTTCACACTGATGTCCATCAAAACTCTTGGCATATCTTGTTCCTCAGCATTTGCCAAACAGGTAGCATGTTCCTCCCAGGAGGGTGCCAACATTTCACCCAAAGGATCAACCAATTTTACCCCATTGTCTTCCTTAAAAGAAAAGCAAACAATAAGCCATCTGTGCATATTCACGAAGGGTGAGTTGAAGAAGTAAACTCTTAGCTGTTTTCCCCTAAAAAAGACATTCATGGCTGAGTGGCTTCACGTGTGACCGTATGGAATCCCAGGGAATGGACTGTTTTATATAAATCCTCACCACAAACATCAATCTTACTAATAATCCTATTTTTATTCCACTCTTACTTTGAAAAAAAAACAGAGATTTAGAGAAAGTAATCTGCTTATATTCATACAGCTAGTGTCAGTGCTGGTATTAAAACATCAAGTTGGGACACCTGGGTGGCTCAGTGGTTGCGCATCTGCCTTCTGCTCCGGGTGTGATTCCAGGGATTGAGTCCCACATCAGGCTCCCCATGTGGAGCCCGCTTCTCCCTCTGCCTGTGCCTGTCTCTTTGTATCTCATGAATAAATAAAATCTTTAAATAAATAAATAACAAAAAATAAATAAAACATCAAGTCTATATTACTCTTAAACCCACCAGCCACTATGCTTACACTAGTTTTTTAAAAAGGCTATCATCTGTGCATTCACCATCAATTACATGACCAGGGCATTACATGACCAGGACGCAAATGGAGCAGAAGGACACCAAGATATCCTCCTCACTATGACTCTGGACTCTTTTTTTTTTTTTTTTTTTTAAAGATTTTATTTACTTATTCATGAGAGACACAGAGAGAGACAGAGACATAAGCAGAGGAAGAAGCAGGTTCCATGCAGGAAGCCTGATGTGAGACGGGATCCTGGGACTCCGGGATCATGCCCTGAGCCAAAGGCAGACGCTCAACTGCTAAGCCACCCAGGCATTCCAACTCTGGACTCTTTAAGAACACACTGGCCAATATATCAACCAGTCAGTGACAGAAGCTGAAAATTGATTCCCAATTCCATTCTGCTCAAATGAAATAAAGGGGGGAGGGAAAAGGGGGAAGAAATAAAAATGTAATTCAGAGTGAATGTCAACTGAAGGAAATAGCTCAGTATTGTTTTAAGAAGTACTTCTAGAACTAGCAATAAATTTAGGCTTCAGACCACAAGATAATCAACTGTGGTGATTCAGACATTCAGACACACATTTTATAATGATCCACATTTACAAGTTGAACGAATAATGTCCTTTTGTGTGTTGGGGTCAGGGAGTAGAGGAAGGTTATACTCCTTCACAGATCTACATAGCTTTAATTTGCTACTGATTTAGCTACAATGACAAAAATCTCATGCTCTTGTAACCAAACAGAGGCATATTACTCAAACCACACATCGGTGAACTATATAGACAGTACAAAACAAAACAGCTAAACTGTGTCAAAAGGAATATTTTGATTAAAAAACAAAATGGAGGTGACTGAATGGCTTATTCAGTTGAGTGTCCAACTCTTGGTTTTGGCTCAGGTCAAGATCTCAGGGTCATGGGATTGAGCCCCACATTGGGCTGTGTGCTCAGTCAAGAGTCTGACTGAGATTTTTCTCTCCCTTTCTGCCTCTCCCAGGTTCGCACACTCGCAATCTCTAAGATAAATAAATAAATCTTTAAAAAATGTAATAGTCATAACACTAGAACCATCAATCCTCATCAATAACCTGCTCGAAGCTTACTTTAATATACGTGGAACCACCTGTTTGGCTGTTCATTCAGAATAAGAAACTATAGAAAACCAGTCTAAAAATTTTCAAAATCCACTAAACCTTTTCAAATGTTTGCCCCATCCCCAACCTTGCCTCCAATCTCTACTAAATTAACACAAGTAACATTTTTGTTATTGATACTGTCTCAATACAACTTGGAAGGACATTCTGTTATTTCTCTAATATGGACTTAGTCCAAGAAATGACTCTCATTTTCATTCTCTCCACACCCTTTAAAGTCATGAGCTAAATGATCATTCATCAAGAAAAAGCCACTTCAGGGTGCCTGGGTAGCTCAGTCAGTTAAGCATCTGACTCTTGATTTCAGCTCGGGTTGTGTGTTGTGCGTGGCCTCAGGGTTGTGGGATCCAATCCAGGGTCAGGCTCTGCACTCAATGGGGAGTCTGCTTAGGATTCTCTCTCCTGCTGCCCCTCTCCTCACGTTCTCGTTCTCTCTCTCATAAATCTTTTTTTTTTTTTAACTTTTATTTATTTATGATAGTCATACAGAGAGAGAGAGAGAGAGAGAGAGGCAGAGACACAGGCAGAGGGAGAAGCAGGCTCCATGCACCGGGAGCCCGACGTGGGATTCGATCCCGGGTCTCCAGGATCGCGCCCTGGGCCAAAGGCAGGCGCTAAACCGCTGCGCCACCCAGGGATCCCTCTCTCATAAATCTTTAAGAAAAAGCCATTTCAAATCCAAAGGCACTTGGGCAGCCCCGGTGGCGCAGCGGTTTAGCGCCGCCTGCAGCCCAGGGTGTGATCCTGGAGACCCGGGATGGAATCCCACATCAGGCTTCCTACGGGGAGCCTGCTTCTCCCTCTGCCTCTCTCTTCGCTCTCTCTGAATGAATAAATAAATAAATCTTTAAAAAAACAAAAAAACAAATCCAAAGGCACATAATGAGTAGGCACATTCCTAGAATCCAAATTTGTACTTCAGGTCAAACTGTTCAGACGCTAAGATGTGTTCCCGTAAATAAAGATTTGCTTTATCAGAGCACTAAAAGCATTACCTCGGGATTATGTGATGCTGTTACCATGACTCCTATTGTAGATTTTGTCTGTTTTGATCTCAGGACAGCTAATAATCCCATGCGAAACATGACATGATCAAGATGTTCTGCTTTTGTTCGAAAGCCAGCAGTCCCATACTGAAGAACGAGTCCATCGGGCTTGGCATGTAACGCTGAGTATTTTGTAATAGCATCTAAATCCATGTCTACAAAATTAAGGAATACTTTTAATCATAAGAAATCCTTCGAGGACCATTTGCTTCAAAAACTGCCACCCTAAACTAACAGATCTGCCTCGCTCTGAACCCCCACAAAGAACGTTTGAGAAAGAAAAGAACGGCAGAAAAAGTCCCAGTGGTGGTCACTGGGAAGATCCTGCCCAACTTGTATCCTCCACTCCAAGGCAAATAGCAGGTTATCCCCAAATCGTCTCTCATTCTGGCTCTGGGGATATTCCTTCCTGGACCCAGGTGGAACTTAAAATGGTCCACTCTCAACTAAAATGAAAGATTCCACCCATAGATTCATTAACTCCTACACAAAGATTGCCCCATTTTACAAATGGAAAAACCTAAGCCTAGGTCTCAGTTAAATAACCTACATTTACTTTGGTAGCTGGTGACAGACTGGGGCCCAAGGGCAATACTGTCAAATGAACTACATATCCCAAGTATCTGGGGAATCTGTCAGTTCTTTTGTTATTCCTCCCAGACCACAGAGACTTAAGCCCAAAGGAAAGGCAAAGGGCAACAGCCTCCTCTCCAAGGCTGCCCAGACCTCCTAATATACCTTGCAGTGGATTTTTCCATTTTCATAAGGAAGGATCAGGACACCCTTCTAAACTACGCTCTGAAAGTGGTAACATCTTCTTTTTATCTCTAATTGGCCCCTAGACCACTAGTACTTCTTCCTCTGGGATACTCCAATTTTAGGTGGAACTTGGCCTTTGTCCAACCTCAGCTGCACGTACTACTCAGTTCTCGGGTCAGTCTCATTCCCAACGAGCCCAGAGATGAGCAGCCGTCCTACCTTGTTTTCTTCCCTGTCCTTTGTTGCTTCAATGAACAAAAGTTAAAGGAAATGGTGAAAATTTTTTTGCTTTCGTCCAGCTGTATTAAAAAAAAAAAAAAAAAAAGGCTGGTAATCTGCAAGCTAATTTAGTTTGGCCCCAAGTGATCAAATCTCTTTCACAAGCGTGCGCACATTTTGTTAAAAACTGACCGTTCGGGAACATATCATGATTATTCCTCAGGGCGTAAACCAGTTCTGTTAAATCCAGGAAATCTTTTTTTTTTTTTTTTTAAGAAGATAAAATGCTTCTACCCTTCAAAGCGTTTTCAGTCTTAAAACTACGTTCCAAAAAAGAAAAAAAAAAAAATATATATATATATACTATGTTCAATAAAAGCGAACGTGCGAACGAACGCTTTTACTCAAAGTCCTTACAAGTCCAAACAGCGACCACTCTAAAAAAAAGTTGAAAGCATCCACCTTCTTTCCATTCAATTACCAACCGCTTGCTTGTTCGGCTTTCCTTCCAGCCCCCGAAGGCCGCACGCTTCCCGGCTCTCGACCCTGAGGCCGCCGCCCCCTCCCCCGCCCCCAGTCCTGGCCTCTGGTCCGGGGCCCCCAGTACGAGACCCTCACACGGCTCGGTGGGTCAGCCCGCCCGCAGGCCGAACCGCCACGGACAGGTGAGCGGGGCCCACCTCCCCGCCAACCTAGGGGCCCCGCTCCCTCCCCTGCGCCGGGAGATCCCCCTCACCTCCAGCTCGTGGAGCGGCGGCCCCGCGGCGGCGCCTCCTGCCCGACTGAAGCCCTCAGAACCCGCGGACGTGGCCCTGCGTGACTTCCGGCCCGTCGCCACGCCCCCGAGCCAATCGCGGCGGGGGAGGATCCGCTGGCTCCGCCTCGCCTCTTTGCGGAGCATGCGCAGCCCGCGCCTGCGGAACTGCGGATCCAGGCTCTGGGAGGGCTTGGGGCTGTTTCCCTTGAAAGACCGGGAAGGGTGAGGCCCCCGCGGTGGCCCGAGGGTTGGGGCCGAGGGTCGTGGGCCATCCGAGCAGTGCGACCTGCAAAGACGCAGCCCCCGCCTCCAGACCGGGGTCTCGGAGGGGGCACTCTTGCGTTCCTGGGAAGCCAGGGCACCTGGTGGTCCCGGATGGGGGGGACCAACGCCGAAGGGCCTCAGACAAGGTGGCCTTTTCCCGCATACTGTCCTAAGATCTCCCCAAACGTTGCCTCCGGGAGCCTTCTCGAGCCGCTGCCCCCAGCCCGTCTCCCCGCACCAGCTCGCACTAAGCATTTATGTACCTGTGAGCCCCCCCTCGCCCCCTCAGGCTGGGCCCCTGGGGCAGAGGCCAGGTGGACCCAAATCGCCCAGAGCTCTCAGGACGCTGTCCCGGACTGATGAGGCTCCCGGGAAAGCCCTAGAGGCCCGCTCGGGAAGGGTCCTTGGAGCTGGGGCCGAGGGACGGCACCTGGCGGAGGCGGCGGGGCCCTCCCGACCTCGGACCAGCCTCGCGGGACTGCGGGCCTCCCTGGCCCCGGGGCGCACCCCGCCCACGCCCGGGCCCCGAGTCGGAGCCGCAAGCTGGGCCCCTTGCCTTTCCCGGAATTCGGGCTTGCAGAGCATCTGCAGGTGTTTGCCAACCACCTACCACGGAATAATTTGGAGCACCTGTTGAACGTCCAGATTGCGGGATTTAGATGGGAAGCGGGGGTGCGGGCGGAGGTGGGGACTGCGGACTGCGAATCTGAGGGATTTTAACGAGGTATCTTGCAGGGATGTTGTGCATCTTAGACTTGGGGGTTGGGAGATAAAGCGAAGAAAGAGTGTAAACGTCCCGGTTTGTGCCCCTAGCTGTCGGCGCGTAGCGTTCCTGCAAAACGGCTTCCGCGGAAAGGGACCTTCGGGAAATTTCTCTGGACATCGCTGAAATTAACAAACCTAGTGGCCCCCGGACCCTTACGGATTTCCTGGCAGGTGGATTTCGAGGCAACATGTCTGCTTCTATGAAAGAATGCCTGCAGCTTCAGCTGCTAGAGATGGAAATGCTGTTTTCTATGTTTCCTAACCAAGGAGAAGTAAAACTTGAAGATGTCAATGTCCTGACGAATATAAAGAGATATTTGGAAGGCACCAGGGAGGCGCTGCCACCCAAAATCGAATTTGTGATTACCCTGCAGATTGAGGAGCCCAAGGTAAGTACCCTGAGTTGTTTTCACGCTGCTGGGTGCCCAGTTTTTAGTGGAAACACTTGGAATGTGAGCTTTCTGTTCAGGAAGCAAATAGAGATTATTCTAGATCTGTATATCCTTTACTTGTTTGAAAGTGAAATATGTAAAATTGTGGGATGCCCTGTAAACTGTCTTCAATAAATATCTTGAATTTTACATAGATATGCACATCTTTTTAAACAAAATATGTCTAATGGTTGTATTAAAAACATCTTGGAGACTCATACTACCGTTATTTTTCTCTTCACTTAACCAGTTTTAACATTCCAACTATTGTAGTATGTACTGTCTTGTACATATATCATGATTTTTATAAATCTAAATATTGCCTTTAGCAAAACTGACCTGTAGGAATGGATGAATGTTCCTTTGGTGGCACCATAACACAAAGCAGATACAGACAGGAAATCTAAATACTAAAAATGAATTTTCCTTCCTCTTCTGATCCATTGTCTCCACAACATTAGCATGAGTTAACAAGTGGACTAGGCGTTTGAGAACCCCTCTTCTTGGTGATTTCCTGTTCATCCTTCCACTATCATTCCCTCACAGAAGATCTCCTGGTGCCCAGACTGAATTCTATCTCATTGGTTACACATTTCAACAGATCCCTGTGCTTCTTACCATTGAAATGAAGTACCTGGATGTATAACTATTAGTTTAATAGCTGTTTCCTTCACTAAGCTCTAGTCTTCATGAAGAGCAGAAATCATGTCTGGCTTCTTCACTTATTTATCCTAGCATGGGGTCCCTGACACATGGTGGGTGTTCAGTACATACTGGAAGTCATGAATGCCTAAGTGGAGGGAGTAATGTCTGTTATGTTCTCAGTATAGTCTCTGGCCCAGAGCTGACACTTAATAGTAGCAATGATTGTTATATTTAAGAATCATGTAGTTGTCACTGATAAAGTAGCTTAGGTGATTTTATGGTACTTACTTAAATCTATTTGATTTTCATTTTAAGGTGAAAATTGATTTGCAAGTAACCATGCCTCACAGCTACCCCTATGCAGCACTGCAGCTGTTTGGACGGTCGTCGGAGCTTGACAGACAGCAGCAGCTACTTCTCAACAAAGGTCTCACTTCCTACATAGGGACTTTCGACCCAGGTGAGCTCTGTGTATGTGCAGCAATCCAGTGGTTACAGGACAATAGCGCCTCCTATTTCCTGAACAGAAAGCTTGTTTACGAACCATCTACCCAAGCAAAGCCAGTCAAGAACACATTCCTCCGAATGTGGATCTACAGTCACCATATATATCAACAGGACCTAAGAAAAAAGATTTTGGATGTCGGGAAAAGGTTAGATGTGACTGGATTTTGCATGACAGGAAAGCCAGGCATAATCTGTGTGGAGGGCTTCAAAGAGCACTGTGAGGAATTCTGGCACACAATTAGGTATCCCAACTGGAAGCACATTTCCTGTAAGCACGCTGAAAGTGTTGAAACCGAAGGAAATGGAGAGGATCTGCGCCTTTTTGATTCTTTCGAAGAACTACTCCTTGAGGCCCATGGGGACTATGGATTAAGGAATGACTATCACATGAATCTGGGCCAATTCTTAGAATTTCTAAAGAAACACAAAAGTGAGCATGTTTTCCAGATACTTTTTGGTATTGAAAGTAAAAGTTCAGACTCTTAGGAAGCTATTAAGAGGCCGATGCTTCACTAAGTCAGTATTTCTGTCAATAAGACCAAAACAAAAGGGCCAGTGGCTAGGTAGCGTCATCTGTGAGACACCTAGCTCCAGAATTTTTACCTGGTGATGAAACACAAAGGCCTTTAAACTTTATAACAGTGCAATTGTGATGTTACCTCTCTGTTCTTGTGTTAACTGAAAAGTATTTAATTGTACACTAATAAAAAGTCAATTTAACCAGTGGAGCTGACTTGATTTAAGAGGAGTCCAAATCCATAGTTAATATTAAGCTCTGAACTCATGAATAACATTCCTCTCTTGGATGATATTAGCACATGATGACACACCACATTTTCTTTTTTTCATTATTGGAGAATGAATTCGAAGTCTATTTGAAGTGAGAAAACCACATGTTGACTACATTTCTTACTTTAAACCTCCTATTTATAGTTTTTTTTTTTCTTTTAGTAAAACCAGATCCTAACTGTAATGGCAGAGGAATCAGAGCAATGAAATCTCAAGAGTAATGAAGATGACATGTAATGCTATGTGTTCATCTGGCTGTTTCACCAGCTGATTAAAGATACTAAGGATAAGGATACCAGTATTCTTAGTTCTCCCCAAAGAAGATGTGGTTTCTTGCCTCCAAACTGTTCCACAAGTAGTGCAGACTGTCAGCCTTTGCCTGTGTACCAGGACACATTGCTTTGTAGGGCAGGAGTGTTGAGGACCACTGTGGATGGCTCTGCTCCATCACCATGGGGGAGAATCAACCTCTGCATTTTGAGAAGTCACTGCTATTTCCTCTGAAAATTCTTGGCTTCAACAGCCTTTGTCAAAAATCAGAGTTTATTTTGATGACAGTGACCCCTATTTAACTAGCACCTGCCACACCTTTTCCTTTTCATTGCCAAGGATCCACTCACCCCAGGAATTTCTACTAGTCTTGCCTGTGTTAGGAGATGTCCTGAGCTGACTCTGCAACTTTCTCTGGTTTCAGTGGTCGCTCTTTAGCCCCTACTGCCTTTTCGCAGAGAGTGTTTCATTCTCCTACTGGACTCAGGCCCCCCACTGATGCCCTGGTCCCCTCAGGATGCCAAAACTGATGTAACTTGGAGGGGAATGAATGCCTCACTCCCTATGTTGTGATACATTCTCTTAGATGCCAAACATTACCACATGTGCTGGGGAGCTGACAGGATTTTTCGTGAAACAGTACATTCTGGTGTTTCTTTCTGTCTAGGATACAGACACATGTCCTTGAGCTAGAGCAAGGACATAATGTAACAGCAGACCCTGCACGAAGCTGACTATCTTGACCCTGCGGCCTTGGCATGTGGTCTACTCTGCCCTGCCCCACACTAGTAGATCAGAATGAGTTGCTTTCAAACCAAGGCTCTCATCATGGACTGGCCCTGCCAGATGATCCAACATGCCCATTCATGTTTTAATCCTAGCCATAGATGTGGCTGGGACCCAAGCAAGGGCCTTATACTTTACCTTAACCTATATATGCAAAGGGAAGAAATAGGATTTAAATTGCCAAAGACTCATTTCTCAATCTTTGTCATGACTGGAAAAATACAGTATAGGAGTCAGTATCCTGCATAATCTCCCCAAGACCATCAGTAGCTAGCATTCACAAGTTTTTAGGCCCAAATAGATGTGACTCTTATTTTTTTTTTCCCATATTAGGTGCTATCCACCTAATATGTGCCTAAACCTCTCATTGAGGGTTTTTTTCCTATGATTAAATTAGCAGAATTAGTGATGGAAAGATAAAGAAGCTTAACTATAATAGGGATAAAAATTATTTGCATAATTAAATAAATGAAAGGAATAACTTATGAACTCTTTACTGCTTATGGGGCTATTTCTGGTGGTAATTTTTTAGAATTTATTTTTACATGCTTGTTATTACCATGCAGCAATACTTTTTTTCCTATCAGAAACACTAATAATAGACATTAACTATGGGAATATAGGTCTAAAAAAAATAGACATATATGATAATTCAAAGCTCAGCTTTGTATGTATAGTAGACTGCTAGTTTTCTTCGGCCAGCCTGGTAGGAGCATGGACCACCTTCCTCCCCTAGCAACCAGCACCCAGCCCCACACACATCCAACACTTACTCTGAGGAGCTGCCCCTTTCTCTGTATGGTTTGGGAGAAGTGATCAGAATCAAGTCACCCTCTGGCAGCCTTCTGGAGAGATGGTTTCGAGCTCTTGCTGCTTAAATCCATAGTGCCACCCTCATTAATGACCATTTATTTCTGACCTGAATATTCAGTTGTTCAACACTTCTTTTCAGCTACGTGACATCAGCCCTTTTTTTCTTAAAAGTCAGAAGTCTGAATTGCTTGACATTTAAGAATCAGGATATTGTACACATCCTATTTTTTAAATGGTTATTCGGAAAGAATGTTCTTTATAAATATTGTCTTTTTAAAACTTACGGAATTAAATAAGCCTTTCTTCAAGTATGTTCTGTGCTTCTCATACCTTACTGGTCTATTATGTGTCAGGCTGAAGGTTGAGGCTAGTTGCGTCATGGACTAAGGAGTGGGTCCAAGTAGCTGATGGACATAATACAAGGACCTCTAAAACATCCCTATATTAAGTATGTTGCTGGTGAATTTGAACTTCCATCTATGACTTTTACATGCCAACCATCCCTTCAGAGAACTTGCAAAGGCCTGAGGGAGCCTATCTGAGGTCTTCACAGAACTCTTTTGAACAGGACAATTTTCTTTCATTTGCTTTTATCTTATATAGGCCAGTAGTAAATTGAAAGAATAGGTATTTTCTGAAGATGACATGGTTTGCTCAAAAATGTTTGTTTCACACAGAATCCTGATTTGCCTCAAAATTTCACCCATTGTGTCTCCCTCATAAGTGCTACATAGTAGAACTACTTTCACTGCAGCCTGGGCCAGCTTGGAGCAGCCTTTTTCTGAGCCCAATTAAAGCTAGCATTTGAATCAACCCAGAAATCAGTTTGAGCAGTGGACACAAATTTCAAAGAAACTGAGGCAACATTGAGAGACCGCCTTAGTCATAGGTGGAACAAAGTACACTATTATTCGCTATGGAGGTAACATCCTAACATGCATCAGACATTCAACCTACACAAATTTGGCTGAGGCAGCAGACTCTTGTGCTTTCATGAGATCTTAGCAAGTATTTGGAAAATCTAATGATGTCTGTGCTCTGGGTACTATGAACATATCATTATCAATTTATTGGACCAGCGTGATGCCCTATATAGCAGCGAGATGATCAAGGTCTGGTGACAAGAATTATAATCTGTAATATTGTTTATTGATAGCACAAACTGTATCAGTAGCCCTCTACTTAATGGAATATTGGAAAAGCAAAAGTCATTGGCCTAATCACTAGCTACCTATTGATTTGCTCCAAGAAAGAGAACTTGTCTGTCAGCTGCAGTTGGAATCACCAGCTGATCCAAAGATCACACTAAGTCAAGATATGATTAGAATCACACCCCTGCATCTTTTAAAGTTTTTGATGGTGGGACTTACCGCTGTTAGTCCCTGCCAGAATAACTCTATTTTTGTGTGTGATTAGGGATCCAATGTGGTGATAGATGATGAAGAAATTAATTCTAACTCTTCACTGAGAAAATGACTAAATGGTGGAATTGTTCCTGTATACTTAGTCCTAAACATATGCTGAGTCCTATAACCACAGTAATTTTTGAGACCCTAGAAATTTGTATTCATTCAGAGCTCTGTTACCAAGTGATTTCCAAAAGGACTAGAGGTTTCCTTTCTGCAATGCATTATTATTCTGTAAATGGAACCTCAAAGGAAGATTTTGGATATTACAGAATTCATCACCTTCAGGGTCTCTCATTCATATCTGTGCAAGGCAATTTGCTGAAGGCCTTCACACTCTTTATTGGTGGCTCCAGTCAGGTTTTTCTGCTCTTGTTGTTATACATATCAAATAGGCCCTACATTGGGTTGCCCACCTACTTGGTCCTAAGCCCAGATAATATTTAACGAATATACACTGGTGTGGTTGTATCAGTTGTATACACTGGCACTCATTTTCTTGGTCAACATCTGTGCTGCCCTAGTTGTTAGATATTCCAACATCATTTCAGGCTATGAGGCCCAAAGATTTCTGTAGGCCAAACTAAGCCAATGACAGTGGACCAGCTTCCTATGATAACAGTTTCCATTGTGTCTCCAGTTGTTAATTGCTGCAAAGGACTGCTATTCAGCCTCTGTCAACCCCAAGATTCTGATGTCTCCATTAAAATAGGGAGCCCATTTAAAATAAATAAAAATAAATAAATAATAAATAAAAAGTAAACAAAATAGCCCATTTTTGACCACAGCATTTCCTACAAGTATCCCAGGGTGATTAAAATGTCCTTAATTAAAAAAAAAAAAAAAGTCCTCAATAAACTGCTGATTCCCTCAATACATTAAAAGGAGGGATGCCTGGGTGGCTCACTGATTGACATCTGCCTTTGGCTCAGGTCATGATCTAGGGTTCTGGGATCGAGGGAGCCTGCTTTTCCCTCTGCCTATGTCTCTGCCTCTCTGTGTCTCTCATGAATAAATAAATCAAATCTTTTTAAAAACATTAAAAGGATTATATACCATGAACAAGTGGGATATATTTGAAGGTTGCAAGGAAGGCTCAACATCAGCAGATCAGTCAATGTGATACATCACACTAACAAAATGAAGGAAAAAAATCATATCATCTCAACAGATGCAGCATTTGACAAAATTTAATATCCATTTAAAATAAAAACTCTGAACAAAGTTTATGGAGGGCGTAATAAAAGCCACATATGACAAGCCCATGGAAAATATTACACTCAATGGTAAAAAGCTGAAAATTCTTCCTCTCAATCAGGAATAAGGCAAAAAATACCCATTCTTACCACTATGTTATTCAACATAGTATTGGAAGTCTTAGCCATAGCAATTAAGCAAGAAAATAAATAAAAAGCATCCAAATTAGAAAGTAGTAAAACTGTCTCTACTTGCAGATGACATGATACTATGTACAGAAAACCCTAAAGACTCTACCAAAAATCTTGTCAGAACAAATGAATTCAGGAAAGTTGTAGTATACAAAAATCAGTATACAAAATATGTTGCATTTCCATACACTAATAACAAACTATCATAAAGAAAAATTTAAAAAACAATCCCATTTACAAATGCACCCAAAAAAACCCCTAGAAATAAATTTAACCAAAGAAATGAAAGATGTGAACACTGAGAACTATAAGGAATTAAGAAATTGAAAACAACAAAAATAAATGAAAATAATTAATATTGTTACAATGTCAATTACTGCCCAAAGCAATCTACGGATTCAATACAATCCTTATCAAAATTCCAATGGCATTTTTCACAGAAATGGGAAAAATAATCCTAAAATTTGCATAGAATCACAAAATAATCCAAATAGTCAAAGCAATCTTGAGAAAAAAAGAAGAAAGCTAGAAGCATCACATTCACTGATTTCAAACTACATCACAAGCCATAATGATCAAATAGTATGGCACTGGCATAAAGACAGACACATAGATCAATGGAATAAAACAGAACCCAGGAATAAACCTACATATACAATAGTCAATTAATTTACAACAAAGGAGTTAAGAATATATAACAAGGAAAGGACAATCTTTCATTAACTGTTGGAAAAACTAGAAAGCCACATGCAAAAGAATGAAACTCAGTCACTCTCTTACACCAATCACAAAAAACAAATCAAAATGAATTAAAGATTTGAATGAAAAACCTGAAACCATAAAATTCCTAGAAGAAAGCATAGGCATTAGCACCTTGATATCAGTTTTGGTAATGATTTTTTGGATTTGACACCAAAAGCAAAGGCAAAAAAAAAAGTAAAAATAAACAACTGAGACTACATCAAAATTAAAAAGCTTCTACCCAAAGAAAGAAACCATCAACAAAACGGAAAGGCAACCTACTGAATGGAGGAAATACTTGCAAATCATATGTTTGATAAGCGATTAATACCCTAAATATATAAAGAACTCATACAACTCAAAAGAAAAAGAATCCGTAAAATGATGGGCAGAGAATCTGAATAGACATTTTTTCAATGAAGAGTGCAGATGGCCAACAGACACATGAAAAGATGCTCCACATCAACAATCAAGGAAATGCAAATCAAAACCACAATAGATATCATGTCACACCTGGTAGAATGATGATTATTGAAAAGAAATAACAAATGTTGATAAGGATGTGGAGAAAAGAGAAAACTTGTGCACTGTTGGCGGGAATGTAAATTGATACAACCACTACGGAAAACAGTATGGAAATTCCTCAAAAAATTAAAAACAAATACCATGTGATCCAGCAATTCCACTGTTTGGTATTTATCCCAAGAAAATGAAAATGCAAATTTTAAAAGATACCTGCACATCCATGTTTGTTGCTACATTATTTTCAGTTGCTAAGATATGGCAACAATCTACATGTCCAATAGCAGATGAATGGATAAAGAAAATGTAATTAGTGTGTGTGTGTGTGTGTGTGTGTGTGTGTAGTTCAGTCATTAAAAAACAATAAAATCTTGCGATCCGTGACAACATGGATGGACCTTATGGGCATTATGCTATAGTGAAATAAGTCAGAGAAAGACAAATACTGTGTGATCTCTCTTATATATAGAATCTAAATAAATAAATGGGAATGTTATGTACAGCATGGTGACTATTGTTACCAATACTGTACTGCAAATTTGGAAGTTGCTGAGAGTAAATCTTAACAGTTCTCATCACAAAAAAATTTTGGTGATGGATATTGACTGGACTTATTGTAGTGATCATTTGCCTTAATATATACAAATACAAAATCATGTTGTATATGTGAAACTAATATAATGTTAATTACACCCCAAGTTTTTAAGAAAATGCGTTTCATGGATGCTGCTACTCCCATCTCCAATGTATTTCTCCAGGCTTTAGTGAAAGGAGCCTCAGTGATAGGTTTTCTTGGGAGACTTAGGAGATCACCAGGATTAAAATGGTCTGATTGACATGACAAATCTACTCCAACCTTCCTATCATTGAATCTTTTAATTCCTTTACATTATTTCAAGGAAAGTTTGCATTTTCAGTTTCATTTAATGTGAGCCATTATTCAGTCTACATTTCAATCAACTAACTGAACAACAAGTAGAATGACTTTCAGTTGCCTAAAGCAACACACTGAATCCAGAATCTTTGGCAAGTGCACCCCTACCAATCAATTCTATTCAATCCAAAATTGTACTTCTCCTTTCTCAGTACATTTTCAGAATACCGTACATTTTCACTCAATTTTTGCCAATATAAATAAGCAAAGTCAAGAATTCTTTTGGGGAGTCTTCTTCTGGGTCTCCCTTTATAACTGTATCCACCACAGCTCCTCTCTGGAATCTGATATTAGTGTGTGGAAGAGGAGCAGGAGGTAAACTGAGGGAGCTGATTATAGGATCTTCAAGCAAGGCAGTTAACAAACTAACAGGAAGAGCTCCCACTTTGATTAGCAAAGGAAGATATGTCAATTCTCTGTTTTCCTAGGGGTCGAGAGGTTCTCTGGGACACAGGGCTTTCAGTATTCAAACCTGGATTATTGTACACACTAGCTTAGGATATCACACATCTTCCAAATATCCATACCCATAGATCCCATTCCAAATCAAGGTCCTCCTGTTTCTGATCAATACTCTCAAATACAAGATCTGGTGAAGCTGTGAATGCAGCTCCTGGTGGAATTTTGCAACGAGTAGGATCAAACCTGACCTTGTTCTCAGTGATTTCAACCTGACAGCAAGACAGAAAAGATTCTTTTGGCAAAAACATAGGCATTTTTCTAGTTTTTACACCATGACTTGAGCTGAGGATTTAAGCCTTTGAGCCCCGATGATCTCCTTCTTGATTAACCCATCTCTATAGAATCAACCACTCTCATCCCACAGTCCTGGATTTCCACTCCTTTAACACTGTTTGGGAGTGGCAGCCATTTGTCGGCCCAAACTTGCCCATCCTTTGATAGTGCGTTCCATCCATTTTTTGCTTCTTGTTTTTGAGGTCCCAAAGATATTTCATTAGATTAACTTTATTAACTATATTTTTACTATTTATATTTACTTCTTTAACCCATCCGAAGTCTCCCTTTTTACATGATATAAGGTATGGTTCTAGTTTTAATATTCTCCATGTGGTAGACCGGTTTTTCCAAGCCTTTTATGAAAAGCCCTATTACTTTCATCTGTTGATTTTCATCTGTTGATTCCTTTCATCTGTTGCTACTTTTGTCATTCACATATTTAAGGAGTCTGTGAGCTTCCAGGACTTTGATGTATATGCAAATATCTGGATTCTGGAGGCTAGTAAACGGTAATGTAAAATGTTTCATTAATATTTTTATATCAATTACGTACTGAAATAATATTCTGGAAGTGTCAGTATTAATAAATAATACTGACATATTATAATAATATAATAACATATTATAATAATAAAGTATTAACATGGATTCTTCCTGTTTCTTCTTTTTATGAGGCCACTAGCAATTATACAGGTGGCTCACTTTCTTTTTCTTTTAGATGATGCTATATTCTAGACTGCACTCAAGCGAAGAGAGACTATGAAGCAAGATTAAACACAGATTTACAACCCACCTCCTTCATGAATTAGCTCTGTGCACCTGGTAAGTTCCTTCAGAAAATACCTACTTGGTAAAGAACTTATGGGACTGCAGCAAATAATATATACAGAATACTTGATACCTAGTAAGTAATCATCCAGTGCTTGCTTTATTCTCTTCCTATAAGGATAAGGAAGTAGCTCATTTATCATAGTATACAGCAAATATGACTACACATTTTTTAAATGAAGGTCAAGCTAAAATCAGCTATTAGAATATTTTTAAAATTCATACCCTGTCACATCACTGCCAAAACACAGCATTATCATTTTAAAAGGTGAAAATATTTTAAGAGAAAAAGACAATCATAATTTTATTCATTCACTTTTTCTATGTTTTAATAAATCTTTTGCATAGGTAAATACATTTAGTTAGAGCTACAAGACACATGAAACAGACAAGAAATCAGCATTCTGGATCTTTTCAAAGTAACTATATTGAGGAAACTTTTGACTAAATGTTACTTTCAGAAATACCCCCCAATCCCTTCTATTCACACCTAAGTCAATCTGTGTAACTGTCAACCTTTAATAAATCAGTTTATAGTATGGTTTATCTTGAACATCTTATGCTTTTTGAAAGCATTATTTCAAAAACAAAATTCTCCAAATAATTCTACAAATAAATAGCAAATGTTATTGCACCTGAGCTTAAGAATTTAAAATTGTTTCCACTGGTTCAGTTATTAACTTCTAAAGTAAAACTTGAAATAAACATTAACGTCTGGGCTATAACTACTGATGATAACTAGAATATCTCAATACCTGATGTCCAAATAATTTCTGATATTGGGGAATTCGTTACAAAATTTCCTCCAAACTCAGAGGAAAGTGAGTTTGTTGTAATAGAGGGAGCTCCTCATTACCTGAGCTAATCAAGGAAACATGGGCAGGTCACTCGTGGGAACCCAGCTTGTCTGGGAACCATACTCTCGCTCCTGACTTTGGAGATCTCTGTTCTAACAGATAGGTTCCACTGGCAGCCCTTTCTCAAAGAGATGATCTGCTCTCTCTCAGCTCTTCCCACAGCTTGGACTATGCTAAACTAAGGGTACCAACCTCAGGACAGGACCACAGTCTACAAATGCCTGGCAGCAATAATGTGGAGGACAGGGACATTCAGTCAGGGGCAAAAAAGGTGGTTTGGGAAAGGATATCTGACTGAGGACCAAAGTGATAAGTCACAATGGTGAAAGAATATTAAAATCTAAGGCTGCACAAGGCACTGTAAACAGCAATGATCTTTATTAGAAATGTTAGAGTTCAGTTGCACTAAAAGAGCTAATATAATCTAGGATTGAAATAAAAATACCTGAGAAGTTATTTTTCTCTAGGCAACAAAGTAAGTGTTGTTTCTGTTTTTAGCGAAAGTTCATCGATGCCTTAATTCATTTGTCTTCATAAAAAAAGAGTAGATTTTTAACAAAATGTTCAACAAAAGAATTATGGATCTTAATGCTGAGTATATCAATTTACTACTCATTTTGGTCTTTCCATTAGTTACCTATATAAAAATGGTGTGTTTCTCAGTAGCAGGTACAACAGCTTTTAAAGAGAACTTAGGCAAAATAAGAGAGAAATCATAAATATCAAGAAAGTAAATGAAGCAAAAATGTCTAGTGTCATGTTCATCCTAAAGTATATTAATATTCTTCCTTGGATTTTCATTATTAAAGTAAAATTCTTAGTCTAATGAATTATTACAAAAGATTCCAATCTTTAAAAATGATGAAAGACTTTAAGATCTCATTAATGGAATTAGAAATGTCAGTTATTATGCTACTGGTCAAGTTTGGTCTGTATTTTCTGGGCCTCTTCAGGCCAAGAATAACAATCAGGTAGGATCTGGTCATAATCAGTATCATACATCTGAGAGCGGACAAATGCCTCCTTGTTTGGGGGTTCAGGATAAACTGTGGCTGTCTTTTCTTGGTAAGCATCTTTCACAATCTAGGAATAAAAAAAGAATATTGATTAACAAATAGAGTTGATGGTAAGTACATGTCAGTTTTTATCTGTTTTGAAAAATTAATTTATGTCACCTGTTTAAAAAAATAGGTTAGATTATGATAAAAGCACACATACACAAAGAAGGTTTAAAATGAAAATGCAACTTTAAATCATATAGCTGGAGGAGAACATGATGTCAACAACCGAAAGTGAGAATAGAAATGTATTATATGTGATCATAACAGGATTTAGCATATAATCCAGTGGTAAAGGTCTTGAAATGACCAGAATGATAATTAACTTGAACTAAATACCTTAATATTCCTGCTAAGTCTGAACTCAGTGTGCAGCTTCAACAGTCCCTATGCTGACCACAGCCTCTTACAAAATGTCCTTATTTATCCCTGCTCACCTAATCAGCTGGACTCTGTCCTCAGTTTCAATGCTCCTCGCCAGTATCACAGGATCTCCCCTCCCTGTCTCCCTGTCAAACTCACCATCTTAGCCCCCAGCCTGGTGGGGGGGACCCCAGTGCTGGCTTTCTTCCTTCATGGCTCCCTCCTGCGATGTCATACTTTTCCTAACTCTACCTGGGTCACACATTATCCTTTTCTTTGACAAACAAAAACACTTTCTCTCCTAGTTACCACAGGCAGTTGCGAACCTTCCTCCGTCACATCTGCATTTGACTCTCACCACTGTACTGAGAACATCCCAGTTTATCAGAGAAAACAATCTCAATTTCCCCTTCCATCAACTCAAACTATCTCCTCTGTATCTTTAAACATTCTCTCTTCCCTTACTTTCTTTGAAAAGAATGGATTCTTCCTCTTGTCAAGATTAATCAGTCTATACATGTTCTTTAACTCACTCCAGTTGTAAAAAAGGCAATCACTGGCAGCTATTTATGTAATAGAGTTATATGGATAAGTCTGATTTTGAAGACTATTGAAATGATCAAGTATCTTTTCTCAATGAAAAATTACGCATTTATGAAAAAATATGGTTCCAAAGACTGACGTTTTATGGAGAAGTGTTTATGAAAAACATGAAATAGATGTATACATCCATGATTATGAAGATGTTAGCAAAGCAAGCAAGCACATGAAGAAAGACTGGAGGTGAATATACCAAAATGGTAAAACTGCTTATGTTAGAAAAATACAGTAGCAGGTAATTTCTTCTCTTTTTCCCAAAGTATCTATAATTTGGTATTATTACTTTTTAACAGCTTTTTTGAGGTATGATTCATTGACTACAAAATCCCAACATATTAAGTACACAATTATTTTTGTAAATTCACAGAGTTGTGCAACTGTTAGCACATCCAGTTTCAGAACACCTCCATCATCCCAGAGAACTCTTATGCTTTCTGCAATGGCTATATTTTATAATAAAATACATTGTTTTATTCCTGACATAGACCTCTGGAAGTTTACTCCTCTTTCTGCTCCCAGGACACACTGTATCAATGATCCCCTCTCTCCCTAAGGTCTTTACTCTGTCCTTGTCAATGCCAGACTCTGCAAGAGCAATTTGTATTGGCTGCTTTCCTAATTCTCCCTAGATACAACTTCTGTGCTATGGAAACTTTTGTAAAAGGTTCTGGTCACTTTTAGGTACTAAAAGTTCATCTGTTTCTCACTACCCCAGCTGTGTTAATCAAAACTTCCACTCCCATCCTGACACTATCTTGTCTAGTTTCTGACATGGGTTTGGTTCTGAGTCTCTTCTTAAAATGCTGACTTCTCCTCTTCCTGGCTTCTTGCATCTGTCTTCTGGACAAAATAACAAACCATGTTCTATCCTTGGTTCTCACTTGTCAATACTTGCTGTCTTAGTAGCCCCAACCACTCCTGGCACCTCCCCCGTTACCACCGGGAATACAGCCCACATCTTTGTATCTGGCATCTCTTTAAGTTTCAGTCATTTCCACCGACTTGCTGGAACTGTATGGATTGTACATGAATGTCCTCTGAAAGCTCATACTTTGAGTCCACTTAGACCATCTTCCTCCCTTCACTTGTTTCTTTGTCTTGACTTGATATTCTGCATTCTGTGCCTTCCCATTACTCTAGGTGTAATATCTGAGTCTTTCTAAACTTCTCTGAGGTTCCTTGCTTTTATTCTTTCTCCTCTAATCATAAGCTAACACCTTCTCATTTAAATCTTCAAATTGGGGATGCCTGGGTGGCTCAGTGGTTCAGCATCTGCCTTCGGCTCAGAGCGTGATTCCAGGGTCCCAGGATTGAGTACCACATCAGGCTCCCCTGCAGGGAGCCTGCCTATGTGTCTGCCTCTCTCTCTGTATCTCTCATGAATAAATAAAATCTTTTTAAAAATCTTCAAATTAAACTTAACATGATAATGTGCTGATCAGTGTATTAATAATCCAAACTTGGCAAAAACTAGGATATAAAAATAGTAGAACGTAGGATACTCATTTATGGATAGGTAACCAAGCAGACCATCTAGTTTTTTGAAGTTTTACGTGGTTTTTGAAGCATGTGCCCTCAATCAACAAGGCAAATAGTGACATGTGAGTCCTAAATGTCATATCGCTTTGCTAAATTTGCTAATGGCTTTGATTTTCAACCAACAGTAATTCTGCCCCTGAGGGGACCCTTGGCAATGTCTGGAGACATTTTTGGTCATTACAATTGGGCAGGGGCTGTGGCAGCCCGTGGGTAGAGGCCATGTACGCTAAGTATTCCATAGTGCCCAGGATAAGCCTCACAACAAAGAGTTATTCAGCCAGTATGTGCATAGTGCTGAGGTTGAGAGACCCTCATTTAAAGAAAACATATAAACATAACCATTATGGGCTACCTATGTCACCAAAAATTCATTTGTATTAATCCCCATTACTCCAGAGTGTGATATTTGGAGATAGGGACTTTAAAAAGGGTAATTAAATTAAACTGAGGCTGTCTGGGGGTCTCTAACCCAAACTGACTAGTGTTCTTACAGGAAGGGTAAATTGGGACAAACCAAGAGAACCAAGGATGTTTGTACACAAAGAAAAGACCACAGAAGGACACAGTGGAAAGGCAGTCATCTACAAGCCAAGGAGAGAGCCCTTGAATAAAATCAAGCCTCTACCGTCTTAATCTTAGATTTCTAGCCCCCAGAACTGTGAAAAAATAAATTTCTGTTGTTTGAGCCACCAGGTCTGGTATTTTGTTATGGCAACCCTAGTAAGCTAATATGATTATACTGCAAAAAAGTCAATTTCCCACTCCTCTTAATGAAAATTTCTGTGAGTTTAGGTTCTTCTGGATTAATTATTTCAAGAGCTCATCTGTCAGCCCAACAGTTCTGAGTTGCTTGCCCTCATTGTATTTACCCTCTGCCCGGTGTTATCAGTTATGATCTTTAAGATGCCATGCATCCAGCAACATGGTTAAGACGGGTGATTCAAGGTCTAAACATTAATCTACCATATCTGCAGCATTTTGGTGACCATTGCCAAGTGTGATATGGAGAACAATAAGTAAAAACAAAAAACAAAAACCAGAAAAAAACAAAAACGTGAAGCTGGGGAAACCTAACCGAAATGAGACCCTGCTAACTTTTTTAGATTGTGGAAAAGAATGATGGGGAAACTAATGATTCATCCCAATTCTTCAATTCCTAGGTATGAAATGCAGTTCCTAAGCTCTGCTGAGGTACTGTGGCTCATTTCTCTAACTTCCAACAAAATAAGTTGATACAAATATGCATTTCAAGGGAGTTGATTTGTAGTAACTAAAAATGCCTATTTAGGAACAGAAAGAAGGAAAAATAATGAGACTTAGACACAAGTGGTTTTACCTTTGCTGCAATTTTCAGAGAAACATCTCTAATGGTGTCCAAAGGAGGATAAAGCCGGCCCTCTTCCAAGTGTTTATCTGATACTTGCTGGGCTATAATCTTTCAAAAAAAGAAAGACAAAAATGTTTTTATTTCATACCACAAAACATTTCCTTCCCCTGTCAATGGGAAACCTGAGTCCACAGACACTTGGGGATTGGTGGGATCACACCATTACTAAAGTTGGGAAAAGAATCTTCATTGTCCAACTCTCTAGTTCCTTTTCTACTATGCCATGGAACTGGAAGCTTTTCCCTTCTGATCTACTAGTGGAATAGGAGAGAGAGGAGCAAGGAAGGCAGAGGAGAATGATGCAAGTGATAGTACAGGAGGAAAGGGACTCAGGGATGATCACACTACTTCTTCCAGATCACATATTCTGGCACAACAGGTAGAGCAGGAGGCTGAGAAAGCCATTTTGGAGTCACATTGCAAGTAGGATTTCAATTTACCCAGATTCTGGATTATCTGAATCACCTAACTGGCCCTGGCATTTGGTATCCCCAAGCCCTTCTGTATTTCTAAATCAAATGGCATACACTTAAAAATTTGCTAAATGTTCTCTCTCTCTCTCTCTCTCTCTCTCTCTCTCTCTCACACACACACACACACACACACACACACACACAATAATAGAGAAAACAGGAAAGGACTTTTGGCAGTAATGGATATATTTATGGCATATGTTTTGGTGATCATTTCACAGGTATATAATTATCTCCAAACTCATCAAGTTGTATAATTAAATATGTACAGCTTTTTGTATGTCAATCATACTTCAATAAAATGTATTTTTTAATGAGACAGACTGACATTATATGCCTCCTGATGTGGTGCACCGAGAAGAGTGCAATTATTAGGCATTTAGTACTCCTAACAAAACCACATACCTTGAATTCAATCATGAGGAAACAATCAGATAAACCCAAAGTGAGGAACATTGTAAAAAACAACTGGCCTGTATGCTCCAAAATGTCAGCACCATAAAGGAAAGACTGAAATATTCTTGCAGATTAAAGGATTAGTCTAGGGGTTATAAAGGATAACCTTTTTTTTGGTTAATTGGAAAAATCTAAATTATGGATTTTTTTTGGATATTTTTTATGGATAATTGGAAAAATCTAAATTTGGACTATGCATTAGATAAAAATATTATATCAGTGGTAAAGTTCCTGAATTGAAAATGGAACAGAGATCACATTAAAAAAATGTCCTGAAATATCTAGGGGTAAAGGGACATAATATTGTAAGTTGCTCTTGAACAGTTCACAATAAAGTTCTATATGCTAAGCTATTTGCTAAACTTCCTGGACCACAGAGGTAGACTCAGCAACTTTGAAGTTCCCTTCAGCTCTAAGACTTTGATTAGGTATTCAGTGTGGCAAGTCTAAACCAGTGGGTTATGATTTAATGGAGCTGAGGATGCAGAGAGGAAGTAGAAAATCTTCCTCTTTTGAACACTTTGAATAATCACCCGCTTATTTCTCAGTATCTCGTAATATCTCTTAGATTTTTTTAAATCATGAAATTATTTCTGCAATTGTTTTACTCCATCAGCATATATGAAAGACACTGAGCGTCACATCAAGAGAGGTTAAAAAAACAGCTCCTGCCTTTGAGAGAGTTGTAAGTTAGTGACGGAGAAAAGAGAATGCTGGAGGGGAGGACAGTCTTAGCTATAGGTGACATGTAGAGTATTAGGAAATCCAGAGGAATATTGGAGGGACCTGGAGTATGGGACAAGTTAGACAAACAGGGAAGGCATGGGCACTCCAGAAAGTAGATTCAGACCAATGGCAGAGATGTAGGGGCTGGACTCAGTGAGCCAAAGTGTCCTGATCTTGGGGAGCTGAGGGGTGATCTGCATAGGGAATAAGGATTGGGGCACCATCACTGCAAATTAAGTTCTGGTGGATGACCGAAGACTTCTCAGGCAGGGTATTCAGGCAAGGGTTTGCAGTGGAGGAGAGCAAGATGAAGTTACTAGTATAACTGCTATGTGATTATTACATTGCATATTATGCAAAATATAGTGTAAAATTATATTAATAGAAAGTCGATCACAAGGAATTTCATAATGACATTGCTTAACTCATTTATTTCTTGCCTTTGTAATGGGATGCTGAGTAAAACTTTTCCTTTGCCCCAGAATTGGTGATCAGAGCCCCCTCCCCCAGCACAAACAGACAGAACTGTTTTTACAAACAGAACATTTTAATGAAGCCATCCAACAAGTGAGGACTACCATCTCCCTCAGAACTGAAGAGGTGGTGGAATCAGCCCTGCAACCCCCATAAACACAGCCACTCCCCTTCCCAGAAGGCTGGGATCAGGAGAATCAGGGAGAGTCACCAGAACCATGATTTGGCCTAGTGGGTAATGCAGTGGCTTGTCCTTCCTCTTTTTATTGCATGCTGTCTCTGCTTGAAAGCTTCAGGTGCCCTCAAGAAGGAGAGACTGGTGTTCTATTCCCCACTTAGCCTGAGCAATTATAGACGTTTATATAAGTAGAGGTGAACTGAATGAGAGTGGGGGAGAATGAGACAGAAAGGGGGGATTGCTGCAGATCAGTCTGTACCCCTCGGAAGGCATGAGCTTCCAAAGTTGAGTGACCACTGCAGAGGATGATCCAACAGGCTGGGTAAGCTGAGGAAGGGGAGGGAGGCTGAGCTGGAGCCACATGTCTCACATCCTGCCCAAGAGGGTCCCAAGAGTCCTTTAAGCTCTTGTACACATGCCCCATGAGAAAGCCAGATTTTCACCCTGGCCTCATACGGTTTAATGGCCTAAAAAAGTGGAGAGTTAATAAAACACATTTGCCCTTTTCTATACACATGTGAGGAAATAGGCCTTAATGAGGCAGGGAGAGGTTTTTCAGAGCCAAACCAGTTTCCCCCAAACCACTCATGGTGCTGGTATGAGAGGTTGGGGTGGGGGGCAGTAAAAGAGAAGGTGACTCGCTGCCAGCTGTTGCTGCAGGCTCTTGCACTGAAGGGAAAAGATATCTGAATTGTATACAAATTCTGAAGTAGAGAGTTGTTTAATCATTGTTCACTGATGTATCCCCAGCACCCAGAATAATGCCTAGTATATAGTAGGTACTTAATTAATACTCGTTAGAAGAATGAGTAGAAACAGAATTAAAAATTACTTGAGATGCCATTAAGAGAAAGAAAAGAGGGACCTTATGGGGAATTATTTCAAACGATGACTGAGCCAAAATAAAACCATTTTATGTTGACTGAATGAATTGGGCTGCTTACAAAATCTTGTTACTCCTTGTACTGCAAAGATTTTTTTAGCACATTTAAATCAGTTGACATTTCTTAGATGTTAAAGCAAACACTTGTATGGAGAGGCAGTATTGTTATTTAACTGGATAGAGAAAAAATAAGCACAATCATGAAAGGATGTAATAGCACAGTGGTTGAAAGCTCAGGCTCTGATATGAGGTAGGTCTGTATTCAAAGTGTAACTGCAATAATTAGTATTTGCTTGAATTCAGGCAAATTAATTAACCTTTGTAAGCCTAGTTTTCTCTTTGGTGACAGAAGACTAATAACAATTCCAAATTCATGGGATTAAATGATATAAATACCAGTAAGGAGTTTACCACATTGTCTGGGAAAGTAAGCATTCGATAAATCTTAGCTATTTTACTTTTCAAAGAACAGATGGCAGCCAGCATGGCAGAATGGAAATAAAATAGCTTTTGGGGTCAGATCTTGTTCTACAACATATTAGCTCATTAGCTTTTTGACTTGAAGGAAACTTATATAACCAACCAACTGCAAATTATTTCTATGAGATAATATGTATACCTCTCCTCTCACCATTGGCATATGGCTGGTATCCAACATCATTTTTTTTTCTCTAGAATGTTACACAGTATCATTTTAGGGAGATCTGGGACAGTTAGAAGACTTCTGAGTAAAGAAGAATCAGTCTGAATCTTTGCTTTCCATGTATGCCTGTCAGATAGACAGGGAGCCAAGAAACTGTAGAATAGCTTCAAGTAGCAAACAGGTAACAACAGGGAACCTTACTGCTAGGAACCAAATCACTAAAATGGAATGGAGGAGTGTCCTAGGGGAAAAGGAAGGAGTATAAAAGAGTCTTGGTGTCATTCTCACCTAGTAGCTCATTCACTCAAAAATGATTTGCTGCTCATGATTTGCCATTGGTGTCAAACTACGTTGTGTCCACTTTCAAATGACCTCTCTTCATTTCATTTTGGCAATGTTACAACAGCTGGTTTTTCAATTATCCAGTGATTTAAATCAATCAGTTTCCTCCAGATGCTGTTGTCAGTGGTGATCATCTCGTGTTCCAGAACAGACATTAGAAAGGGGTGGGGTGAGGCAGGTGAGAGGACGTGAAGCAGGTGACTCAGGCAGAAAGAACAGTGTAGGGATAAGAGGCCAAGGCTTGCCTCTTAGATGTGGACAAGAGATGAGGGGTTTATTTCCAGGCAGCTGTACAGACAATGCAGAGCCATAAGGCTGATCCAGCGGAGCAGTAAGTGCTCCTATTTGAGGTCCAGAAGGCTGCCAGAGTACCAGGAAAGCTAGAAATCTCTTTGTTATATAAAAATGCCCAGGAAATCTTCAGGATTGATGCTTATCCATGAGATTTCTAGTTCCAAAAGAGACTCAACTATTTAAGGAAATAATCCTTAATTATTAAATTTTGGGTTGCCAAACAAAAAATTCACCTAGATCTCCTACATGTAACTTTTGTTAACTACAAAATATAATCTAGTAAGGACTTCCTTCTTTGGTCCCCCTAGCAGTGAGCAGCTGTGATACTGTATTTATTCTTCTTGATAACATAAATGCCTAGTTCTATTTAGCTCAATTCAGTAAATATTTACAAAGTTTCTTTATGTGCTTTAGCATTGTGCTAGGTGCTAATGGAGTTCTTGTTTTTTTTTTTTTTTTCTAATGGAGTTCTGAAAGAAGTATATGAAAGACTGTCTTTAAAGAAGATAATCTACAATTTAATTGTAAGGCAACATTTAACTGTTTGAAATATAAAGCTCTCAAGAGCATAATACAAGTAGAAATTAAACTAAATGTCAAGGTGTTTGATAAAGACAGCCATGGCTAAACAAAGATCAAGATGAGCCACGGTAGTCACAAAAGGAGTTAGGCAGTGACCAGAAGGTTAGGCTTAGCCAGGTGGAAAACAGTTCTGAGTTTTCCAACCAGGATAACAGAGCAGTTATGCAGGTCTATGTGTGTACCATGTGTTTGAAGCTTTGAGATTAGGGAGAATGAAAGAATGTCAGGTTTCTAGCCTTTAGAGTCTGCTTAGAAAGGGATGTCACTAATAGCAATGCAAATATTGAGGGTAAGGGAAGATGAGAAGTAAAGTTTTATGCATCTTGAGTTTAAGGAAACTCCGGCATTAAGCAAGCATTAAGGAAGCAGGCATTTCTGTGGAAATATCGATCAGACATAAGAAAAGATGAGACCAGAGATACATAGATTTGGCCACTTAGAATTAAGATAATGGAAACTAGAGAATGGAGGAGATCCCCAAATTCCCCCAGATTCATAAGAAAAAGGGAAGAAAAAAGTTAGGACAAAATAAAAAGGATGCTAGAAAAAAAAGCTCTTAGGACAAAATAAAAAGGATGCTAGAAAAAAAAGCTCTTAGTTAAAAGGGATTTGAAAAGAAGACAAAGAAAACAATGAGGTGGTATAAATAACAGGAATGTTGTGTGGAAGCCTGAGAGAAAAACAGGGGAAAGGTCAAAAGATTTAGCTGGAGAGATCACTAGCTATGATAAGAATAAGACTATTGACATTACATTTTATTTCTTTTCTTCATAGTTTTTTGGTAGTGATTATTATTACTACTTTGCCTGGAAAGTAAATGAAAGGATTTTTTTTTTTCATGAACCTTGTCACTAGATGGTGCTGGAGTTATTCAGGAAAGCAAACACAGGCTACAATGAGTAAAAGATCTCCCCCGCCCCCCACTGCTTTGATGTGTCTATTATATAGAACAATGATTACATTTTCCTTAATGTATAAACAGCTTTGAAAAGCTCTCCTAGTAATTAAATATCTATTTATGTTTAACAAGATTTTTTTTCAAAGCTCGGAGGGCACCTGGCTGGCTCAGCCAGTTAAGCATCTGCCTTCCACTCAGGTGATGATCCTGGGGTCCTGGGATAGAGCCCCACATTGGGCTTCCTGCTCAGTGGGGAGCCAGCTTCTCCCTCTTCCACTATGGCTCCCCCGGCTGTGGCTCTCTTTCTCTGTGTCAAATAAATAAAATCTATATTTTAAGAAAAGGAAACTGAGACATCAGCTGTCATACTTTTACTGCAGTGAAGAGAAAGAAAGGAGCAAAACATTATAGCCTTCAGACTTCAGAATATTCTGTACTCACAGAATGATGCCAGGTTCTAAGCACTGATATTATAATCCTTAGATCAAATCAATAGCATAAGACTCTTTATCTGTATTTTTAGAGTTCCCCTTCACAACAGAAATAGCATGTTTGCAAGATGAAAATATTTGAATTTTAATAAATTTTTATTTAGCTCAGTTTAGTTATAATGTTGGACAGTGGTTTAACTTTAGAAGAGATTCACTCAAATTTCTCATGAATTGGATCCTGTTCAAACATGCTATCAACCAGATGAACATTCTGATTGTCAAAAGCTCATGATTTTATAAATATGTGCCTGATATTGTATCATCCCCCTGAAGTTTGAGGGTTAAGGGGAAGTGAAGGGAAGCTGAAGTTTATGGTACCTCTTGCACCATAAGTAATAAAGTACTTTGTTTCTGACCTAAGAGTTTTGTGTCTTTTGCCAGCATCTATGAAACCATGGCAGGCTAACTTGTTGGCTTGCAAGAAGGGTAAAAACTTCAGATCCTTCAGTTCTTAAGAGTTCTTACCGATCCCTCATGAGTCCATTTTGTGATGTTCTGAGGATCTTTCCTGAAGGCCCACACTCAAACCAACATCTGTGCTTTTAATAACTTTATAAACATTAATTCCTTGTTTTAATTTTCTTTCCGCTTGAAATATTAGAGTAGTTTCTATTTTCTGCCCTGAATCCTTAATGATAAGTACTTTCTAACGATCCCAAATGACTTTTATTTTAAACCTTCAAAATGCTGTTATTAAGGAAGGACTGGAGAAATACCACTTCATTATGATTTGCAACAGTATTTTTGTGTCACTACTGTCACAGAATTCGATTGGAAGTGTGAAGACAAAAAAAGCTTTCTTGTAAGAGATCAGAAGTTTTCTACTGGCTACTGATGAACAGTCTTTTATTTAGTGACTCAATATGAACCTGCTACCCACCCCTTACTGTCCACTAGGAGAGTTTCTTTCCTTTTGACTTTGTATCTTATAGGGAACGAGCTGAGATTTTATATAAAGAGATCATTAAACAACCAACACTGAGCTCACTTGGAGTTTTATAGCCTTGGTGAACACAGAGTATTTTACAATACCTCAGCAGTTGTGAGAAAAATGTTATCTGTGATATGTCTCAATCCACATGCCACGACACCAAGAGCGACTCCAGGAAACACATAGGAATTGTTTCCTTGGCCAGGATATAGGGTCCGTCCATTTGGAAGGGTGACCGGATCAAAAGGACTGCCACTGGCAAAAATCGCACGCCCCTACAACACAGACATGTGGCTAGCTTTAAAAAGAAGCATGATATTTTCAAACAAATGTATCATAGCAGAACTACCCCATAGTTACATTACTGAGTGTTTAGAGAGAAGGCTAATTTTTATTTACTCTCTAATAAGTCTGGGCAAGTTTTTATGATGTTGGCAATAAGTTCTGAGGTGGATGATTACTGTTGTTCTCTGCCTCACTCTCCTTAGGGATGTGTGCAAAGCACAGGATGCCCCAACATCACCACTCTCTTCTCTGCAATGGTCCAACCAATAAGCCTACCAACCATTTCTATAGGGGCTTCAGATTATACACTTCTAAACATTAAAAAAATGAAAGATTAACATTACAGCATTGGAAAGTATGACATTTTAGGTTAGAGTTTAGAGATCTACACATTTCAACATAATCACTGGGACAAATTTTATGTATTTCCATATTGTGGAGAATTATATAGAAAATCACATAGAAACAAACTCAATAGCACAAATGGGATTAGCAAATAAGAGTAAAGTTAAATTATCAATAATTGTCAAAAATTGTCATTTTTTCATATTTTGTTACACTGTTTTTGAGAAATCTCACATATTGCATGCCTTAGATGGCAGTGACTTAGGGCCTACTAGGTGCGGCAAATTCATACTGCTAATCAAAAAGGAAGAGGGGCACCTAGGTGGCTAGTAGGTTAAATGCCTGACTCCTGATTTCAGCTCAGCTCATGATTTCACAGTTGTGAGATTGAGCCCTGCTATAGGCTCCACACTGTGTATGGAGTCATGGAGTCTGCTTGGGATTCTCTCTCTCTGTCTCCCTCTGCCCCTCTACTCTTTCTCTAAAAAAAAAAAAAAAAAAAAAAAAAAGGTTGGGGGGAGAATCTGATCGGTGGAAATGTAGCTGAGAATAGTCAGGCTTCTAAAATAGTTATAGGAAGCCCTTGACAAATAAAGCGTCACAATCTAAGAAATCCATTTGAAAAAAGCAACATTTAAATAGTGACAGTTTTTGCTGTAACTTTCATCCCTATTTAGGATCTAAATTCATTATAATATTAATAATATTAACTTAATATTCATTTTTAACAAAGGTCGTAATATATTTTTGTATACAGGTAAAGTTGTATAATGATTCAACCTTCATCAGGGTATAAAAAGATGAAAACAGGTAAGAAAGAAAATAGAAATTGTCATCTAGATGTCTATAGGACACATGTTTTATAGAACATTACATTTTGTTTTCAGACAAGTCTGATAACTTCAGCTGTTTAGCAGATAAAATATTTTATTATAAGGAACTTTCTAATGTAATTTTATTATTTGAAATATATATATATATATCTTCAAAAAATTATAGCTGAGAAAAAGACCTACAAAACGATATATATGCTTATCTCCTTTCTCACCTCCACTTCCTGCCTACTATTTTATAATCATCATTTTAAGGAGGAACGACACTCAATAAATGATAGCTACCATTCTCATGTACATGGACTGTTAATATGCAGAAGAAAATCTCTCCATACTTTTGGATTATAGTTCTTCATGATTCAATCATCTTTCTGTATTTTCTATTTTTAACCTTTCCTAATGACATTAGACCTTTCCTAATGAAGCAGCAGAGACTTATCCAGCACAGATGGACCTTTGCTTGTGCTGTAATCCTTTGGCCAAACCAGTATTTAAATTTTTAGCCTCAAAATAACCTTCAATTTCATTTCAAATTTTTTAACAACATAGAACATTAGGTAAAATGGTAAGAATTAGGCCATTTGTATCAGACACATTCAAATTTAAAAATACAACTATAAATTTGGCCAATTTTGTATGAACAAAATTCATATTTTGTTCAATTTTGTCTATTCCTGGGGAATCTACAAACTCTTCACACCTACTGAGATATATGACGAAATAATTACATAAACATTTATTATGCCTAATGCACCATGCTAAAATCTTATTTCCCAGAGGAATCTGTTTTCCCTTTTAAAGGCTTAAGGACTACTGAGGAATGTCAGACAAATTCCTCAATCTAAAGATGGGTTGAAAATCCATCTTTAATTAATCCATCTAATCCACAAATTCTCAATCTAAAGATGGGTTGAAAATTGAAATTATTGAGAACACTGATGTCATCACAAATCAGAGAGATAAACAATGGGGTAGCTCCTTGCCAACAAGTTCATTAATTCTAATAATGAGCATTTAATGTTATAATGTTAAAGGACCAGTGCCATCAAGCTCTGATTTGTGCAGAGTGACCTAACTTTGTGTCATATTTACCTTCTCTAGTTCATTTTGGATTTATTTCCAAAATAAAAGTGCTAGATATATATGATCCAACCTCTATTTTGTTGTAATGACATTTCAAGTCTTTCAAGGGAAAATAGTTCCAAACTATTAGTCAAATTTTATATTAATACAAACATAGTATAAAATAAGCCACTTTTTTTTTTTGGAAATAATAAAATCCTTAACCTCTGAGGATGCCAATCCCAACCTGGCTGGATGTCAAAATAGCTGCCCAAATGTACCACCATGCCATCAAAATCCAAACCCAGGATTTAGCAAAGCAAAAATAAGATTGTGGTCTTACATCGTTTGCTTCAATGTTCAGAAATAGCTAATTAAGAGTTATTTTAGTAAGCATCTAGAATCACACTTTTTCCTTTTTAGCTTTCATATTTAAATCTTGGAGACTTCCAAATCACTGGAGAAAAACTATCAATAAACATTACAAAGTTTATTTTGTTTTACTGAAGAAGAGGAGGATTTTATACAACATTCTGGAAAAGGAAATAATTCTTATCCCTTCTAACTTATTCACTTTGCTTTCAATCTTGGTTGTTTAATTTTTAAAGATTAAGTGGTAAGAACCTTAGATATCCTTGGCTCCCCTATAATGAATAAGAATTAGATTATAAAATATCAAAGTCTGTGCCAGCATTGGTGGAGCTGGGGAATGGAGGAGGGGTAGAAATCAGTTATACTTTTGCTTTACCTTGGTTAGTTTATAGCACTGCTCTGCAGTACATTCTGCTTTGCTAGTTGGATTACTCAAAGCAAAAATAATAGGCCGTTCATTGAAGGCAGCCATATCTTTGAGAATTTGTTCTGAGAATGCACCACCAATTGCAGCAACTCCTAATGTAGAAATGAGAAACCAGTGAATAGACTATCATTGGTTAATTAATCTAAGAAGTCCATGCCCTCAAACAACGAGACATGTCAGGTCACTTTCTAATAGACCCTAAACAAAATACAGAATATTTGCATTAAAGTGACAAAAAGAGATAAGTTCATTAATGCCAATGATTTATAGGGTTACAAATCTACAAGTATCTACACAAAAAAATCACAGATATAACATTCGGCTCATAATACACTGAGTTAGTGACCCACTCCCTAGGTATTTTGATTATAGACATTTAAATCAGGAAATTAAAATGTGCCTAAGATATATTATCTCTCTATAAACAATTCTATGAATATATTCCAGTCTCTCAGGCTATAATTATGTTTTATAAACCAGTGCTTGACACTTAAGACAATCATCCAATTCAACTGAAAAACTGAAGTATCACTCAAAGAAAGAATCCTCACAGAAGAATAAGGCAATTAGCATAATGGAAATGGAAAAATAATCAGATTCCTGATACAATACATTTTGTAAAAAACAACAATAAGAACTTATTATAGTTTCCGGCAGAGAGTATTTGCTTTTATTATGATTATCATCATTGTTCTCAATACTGTCATCTATTTCACAAGAGCATCTAGGAATGAAGTATGATACAAAACAAGGACTAACATATACACACAAAATATGGCATAAAGCTTCATAACTTCGGCTGCATTTTTTTAACCACATTAAATCTGACCATAGTAAAGATCATATGTGCACATACACTGTAAGCTACTGCATTAAGTGCTATGAGGAATATAAATATGGTCCTTGTCTTCAAGGAGTATCTAGTTAGTTCAGTGTTTCTCAACCTCTGGGATATTAACATTTTGGGTTGGATGATTCTTTGTTGGCAGGGGAGGGCTTTCCTATGTATTATAGGATGTTGCGCAGCATCCTCAGTCTCCACCTACTAGATGTCGGTAGCCCTGACACCCCACCCCCAATCTTTCCAAAGTTGTGACAACCAAAACCATCTCCAGACATTGCCAAATGTTTCTCTGGGGGCAAAATCACTCCCATTTGAGAATCACTGTCTATCTGGAGTAATCAAGCCTGGTAAAGAGTGGATTATGCCAAGGATTAACAAGCTGACAGAGTCAGCAAAGGGGGCCACACACTTTAGCTGGGATTGGTAGGACTGAGAGGGAAGCACTAAATTTACAAATCTAGGTGTCTATGGGGTACTGCTGATTCAGTGAATGTGTAATTTTATTTGTGAATTCCAAAGGTTAAATTTTCGAAAAGCTCAATTATGCCTCAAAAATCAGTAAGAAAATGAATCAGGCCAATATGAGGTCAGGGTGGGGTTTATGGGAAAAAGGGAAAAGTTTACCTATGAGGGCAGTTGGTTTTATTTCTTGAACAATGGCTTCTAGGTTCTTCATTTCTTCATGTTCATGGGCAAATTGCTCTTTCTCTTGTGTTAAGGCAGCACGTCCCTAAGTAAAGCAAATAAAAAGAAATGTTAAATCTGCCAAACATATGTGAAACAAAGACATTTTGGAATATTACACATATTACTGGTATTTGTCCTTAACATCTTCATGCATCATGTGTTACAGCTGTTCTTAAACTCTCTTCTCCAATTATTAGAGTATTCCTTCATTCAGTCTTTCAACAAATACTGTGTCTTAGACAATGTCCTAGGCAATGGGGATGTAACAGTGAACAAGCTAAAGTCTTTCTTTTTCTTTCTTTTTTTTTAGTCTTTCTTTTTCTTAACTGTTATTTAATACTAAAAATCCTGATTCTACAGACATTTGTGAGAAACTGGCACTAATAAATGGCAAAGCAAAATGTTTAAATATCATTTACTAAACAATATTTGTGTTAAATAACAGTGTTTTCTAATGCAGAGCTAACTTTAGCCACAGCACTCTCAATTTATGTACCACTGAGTTAAAAAATAGAACTTGATGCCATATTTATATCATAGTTTGATTTTCTGAATAAGCACTAGCTTTGTATATTTTATCTTAATGTTTTGATTATGAGTGTGTCATGTGTTATCTAGGAAACATGCAATTATAATTTTCTAGCTGCAAATTTTTAAGATTTTGACTTAAA
The DNA here is from genome assembly GCF_003254725.2 of Canis lupus dingo. Taxonomy (NCBI): domain Eukaryota; kingdom Metazoa; phylum Chordata; class Mammalia; order Carnivora; family Canidae; genus Canis; species Canis lupus. Next base: position 43,821,493 of record NC_064254.1, read on the forward strand.
ATCATAAATCACTGCCTAATGTTATATGGTACTTGATGACTTGCAAGTTGTTTTCATATATTTCATATGATCCCCTCAACAATTTTAAGAAGTAGGGCAACTAATATTACACTATGTGTTAACCAACTGGAATTTAATAAAAACTAAAAAAAAAGAAAAGAAAAGAAAAGAAAAAGGAAAACCAGTATTTAAATAAATATTATTCACAGTAGCCAAGACATAGAAGCAACCTATGTGCCCATCAATAGATGAACGGAAAGGGGGAAAACAAAACATGGCGCGCACGTGTGCGCACACACACACACACACACAGAAGACTATTGACTATTATTCAGCCATAAAAAAATAATGAAATATTGCCATTTACAACAACATGGATGGACCTTTAGGGCATTATGCTAAGTCAGATAAGTAAGAAAAAGATAAATATCATATGATTTCACTTACATATTAGAATCTAAAAAAACAAAACAAAACAACTCCAACAATCCTGAATTTACAGATACAGAGAACAGATTTGTGGTTGTCAGAAGTGAGGAGGGGAGGGGCAAAATGGATGAAGGAGGTCAAAGGTACAAACTTTCAATTACAAAATAAGTAAGTCCTAGGGATATAATGTATGGCTTGGAAACTATAGTTAATACTGTACTGTATATGGGGATCCCTGGGTGACTAGGTGGTTTAGCGCCTGCCTTCAGCCTGGGGCGTGATCCTAGAGTCCCAGGACTGAGTCTCACATCAGGCTCCCTGCATGGAGCCTGCTTCTCCCTCTGCCTGTGTCTCTGCCTCTCTCTCTCTGTGTCTCTTATGAATAAATAAATAAAATATTAAAAAATAAAAGGTATAATACTGTACTGTATATTTAAAAGTTGCTAAGAGAGTAGATCTTAAAAGTTATCACAAAACCCCCAATTATAACCCTATGTGATGATAAGTGTTAACTAGAGTGGTGATCATTTTGCAATATACACAAGTATTGAATTATTATGTGTATACCTGAAACTGACACAAAATTATATGCCAATTTATACTTCATTCAGAATCAAATTTGAAGCTGTTTCATAGTCACTTAAAAGAACATTCTAGTCTCCAGTAGTATTAAATTGAATGTAGTTAGATCATATTCTTATTTAACTTGTTTATTAAGAAAAAAGTCAAAAGCATCACATAAATTATTTTTTTTTTACAGATTTTATTTATTTATTTGAGAGTGTGCACTGGAGAGCATGTACACACAAGTAGGGGGAGGGTCAGAGGGAGATGGAAAAGCAGACTCCCCACTTAGCAGGGAACCTAAACTAGAGATCTATCCCAGGACCCTGAGATCATGACCTGAGCCAAAGGAAGCCACTTAACCAACTAAGCCATCTAGGCACCCCCATAAATTCAGTTTCCATTTCTATCAGGAAGCATCTAATTGTTCAATAAACCCTATCTATTATCATAGGCTTTTTAGAATTAGTCATAGGTTCAACAACAAATAGTTTATGTAAATCTAGACTGATTTCATGAGTAAACAGTAAATATTCTGTTTTTTATTTATGAGACAAGATTTTTTTTAATTCCTTTTTAATAATATAAAGAAATCTATGACAATACTGAATGAAATCTTTACAACTATCACCAAATTGTGGGGAGGGGATACCTGGTGCCCTCATCCTCATCTCTCTTTGCTTCTCAGCCAGGAAATCTATTTCATTTACATATCTCAATTATAGAGATTAATTCAACATTATCCTAGTATATAAATAAAGGCTAGGTTTAATGATAATTTATTAATCACGAATGAAAAAAAAACAGAGGCATTTGGAGTACCTCAGAATTCCCTCCAAATATTTTGATAATTCAGACTTTGCCTTAGGCCCCAATTTCTCATCATCTATTTCCTGTGTCAATGTTCTTTGCACTGTAACTTGACAGTTCCTCCTACAAAAAGCACTTATACTTTCCAAGCCCTTGTCTTTGGACTTGAACATGTGATTCTTTAGTCAATAAAATGTACACTGAAATAAGAGTGTGTCAGTTCCAAAGCTTAGGTCTTAAGGGTAATTGGTGTTTCTACTTATTTTCTTGTGCCTTTACCATTTGTGCTTTAAAAGTGCATAACCTGAATAGCTGGCTGGTCCAACGAGGATGAGAACCTTGTGAAAAAGGCCTGGACCCAACCTATGGCTTAGAGCCACCCAGCCAACATCATCAGAGCTACTCCACCTAACCCTCAGGTATGTGAGAAATAAAGTATTATGGTTGTATGTCACTGAGATTTTGTGGCTTTCAATAAATATGCAATAGCTGAGTGATACAGGGGATAATTTATTTTTGATACAGGGGATAATTTTAATTTTGATTATACATTCCATCATTTCTTTTTACTCATTGTTCCTATCTGTTGCTTTGGGAATAAGAGGTTCCTTTTCCTGAAACAATTTAATGAAAGGAATGCTTTTGCAATCTATCTCCTACCTCAATGCTCTTAGTTATTTGCTTAGTTATTTGCCAAAAAAAAAAAAAAAAAAAAAGTTGCATTATTGGAAAGGAATGAAAAATTCTGGTCTTGGATAGGAATAAGAACTTGGAACCATTTGAGAGTTACAGTATTTAACTATCTAAATTATTTCTGAACTATTTCTGGAAGTAGTATAAGCTAAAATTCATGACTATTTTTGTTCTCGCAACAATGAAATTTCTAGGACAGGTACTAAATAAAGTTGCAGACATATTTCCTGGGAATAATAACTTCCAGATTCCAGCATTCTACACTAAACACGACATAGTTTTGGCTTGTTGCTCTTTCCCAGAAATGCATATACTCAATTTCAAGTATAAAGGCAAGAGGTTAAACTAATATCTATCTGAGGCTCTATAGGGCAAATACTATAGAACTCCAAATTGCTTCTGGTATGACTTCCTGTACATTTGAGGCTAAAGGGATAAACTAGATCTTGCAGCTAGAGTTTCTACTTTCAACCCAGCAGTCACCAAGTTGATGTACCTTCATAGGACTTTGAGGGAGAAAGTACACATCGTGAAGCATGGCCATATGGCTTTTCCTGAAGCTTGTGGTAGTGCTTGCTGGTTTTCAGGCAAAAGCAGTGGTCTCTATTGTCTAGCCCACCACCAACAGGTGAGTGCTAAGTAATGGTGGTGGCAGTGGCCACCATATTTGGCAGCTTTCCTGTTTGTGGCTGAGACCCTGATGCTCCAGTCCATGGCTACAGTAGTCTCCTTACTATAATACAGATATGCACAACAACTGAACATTCAGCCCTGTTGTCTACTACTTCTAAGATTTAGAGATTTGCATTTCAGAATGTTTTTATGGACAAAGGAACTTTAACATGTGCTAGGTTCTCTGACAGATAAGAAAATCTCAGGATAATTAGTCACCCACTCCAAACTGGATAGTCACCTCAACACAATGTTACATAATCTTGAGAAGTGCTAAGAAAATGCGTAACTCTTAGAGAAGACAATGTATTACAGTGTTTGCCTACTGGTCTTTTTGATTTTCCACCTGACAAAGTGTAAGTATTATGCAAATATAATCCAATAAATTTACTATAGTTTCTCAAAATGTCATATTTTTTTATTTTTTAAAATATTTTATTTTATTTTTTTAAAGATTTTATTTTTAAATAATCTCTACATCCAATGTGGGGCTTGAACTTACAACCCCAAGATCAAAAGTTGTCTTGTTTTTTTTAAATTATTGTGAAAACACAATATGAAATCTTACATTTTTAGATGTGTAATCCCTTTTTTAAAAAGCCTTTTTTTTATTCACTCTTTTTAAATAAGATTTCCTAGTTTTAGCCAATCACATTGCTGCCCAGGTGGAGACTGTACTTCTTAATCTCCTTGCAGCCTAAAGTGGGCTGAGACTATCTCTAGTCGAAAGGATGGGAAAGTTATGTGTGCAACTTCTGATGCAGCACCCTCCCCCTGTCCATTCCCTACCCCCTCTCCCCAGCTGGCTGGGACAGTGAGAACTGGAAAGCTGCTTCAAACCAGATGCCTCTCTTCTTCTGCCTATCTCTAGACTATTAGATGACACAGAAATAAATTTTAACTTGTTTAAGTTACCATATTTGGAGGTCTCCTTGTATAGCAATTTAACCTGAAATCTAACTAATGCTGATCTTTAGAGTAGCTTCATTTCATATCTGAAAATAGCACACACACTATCAGGAGGAAACTGCCTTGACAAGCCCTTATCATCTGGGAAGACCAATGACCAAACAGTAAAAACCAAGAAACTGTCTGTACTTTTTTAAAGATTCATAGCAATGTAAATTCTACCATTTCTCTATACTTTAACAATTATTTTTTTTACTCCCGAATTCCTGCTTGCTGCATTTATACAATTTCTTTTTGTTCAATTTTGTATCACTGTCCTTATACACTCTTTTGTGTAGGGGTGGTGTCTGGGTGGTTCAGTTGGTCAAGCATCTGAGTCTTGATTTTAGCTCAGGTCATGATCTCAGGATCCTGCGACTGAGCCCCACCATGAGACTCTGGTGCTCAGCACAGAGTTTGTTTATCCCTTTCCCTCTGGTCCCTCCCCCTCACATGCCCTCTCCCCCGCCCCAAATAAATAAATACAATCTTTTAAAAAATATTTTGTGTATGTTAAAACAGATACTGAATCATACTATCTCCTTTCCCAGGTGAGGAACCCTGATGTTTTTAATCTATTTTTCTACTTGAATCTATCTCTCTTCCCTATAATTGGTTAGTGGCTCAACAGAACTCTCAGATGCTCTTGTTCTGCTTTATATGCCACAAAATTGAAAACTATATTCCATGAAAGGAATAACCAATGTTGAACATGGTCAAGGAAGATCATACTTCCTAGATCTGTCTTTAAATATTGTAATACTGCATTCTAGTATCATGCTTTCTTCTTTAATAACAGTAAAACATAATTGGTCTTTTCCTGTGGTTTACTTGAAGTAGAAAGAAATCCCAAAGAAAGGATGGTGAGAGAAAAGAACATTTATAAGATTTTCAGAATTATCATCAGAATAAGAATAGGAAATACTATAAAAAAGAGGAAAATATGCCACTGATTTGTTTATTTTAAAAATTGCTTAGGCCCATCAAACAGTAAGATCCCACACAATCCATGGAAAAACAGTCTGCCCAAAGCATGAAGTAGAAGAATCAGGTGCTCACAGTGAAGGCTTGCTGAAAGCATCTAATGTTCCCAGTCCGAGAAAACAACCAGTTATTGACTATTCAACTACTGACAAACAACATGACAATGCAAGTAGATCCAAACTGTTTCTGGTATACAGTTTAAAATAAATTCACATATGATCTCCATAAAAATGGAAATCTATTCATTTTCATTACATCACCAAGGCAAGTAGCCTCCCACATAAGAAAATAAAACTAACTTAAGAGCAAAAGTCTTAGAAATGATTTTCTTAACAGCTGAAATAACTGAATCCAACCTGGTATAGTATGAATTGTGTGGCTGCAAAATGCAAACAGAAGGGGGTCTAATCTGTTTATATTTAATGTGAGCCTGCAAAATCATGATGTAAACGGAGTTTAGAAGATGCCGAGTAATCTGAAAGTGACAGACATGATCCCCATTTTCTTAATTCAATGACTCAAAGTAGTTTCCTGAAAGCAGTGTCTCAGTTTATCCAAAACTGTAAATTTAAAAAAATTTTAAATGTGTTTTACAAGATTGTCCATACAACTGCTGATTGTTGTCAATATACCATTAATTTGTGATAAACTTTGTTGGCTAGGGACATGAATAAAATCTCTGCTAGCAGAATGCAGTCTAATAGCCAACAGCAAATAAATTTGTTATTTCTGAAAATTTCTAATGATATTCAGAAAAGTAAAGAAAAGCGCCTGCTTGAGTGAGACACAGAAAATGCCATCTCCAAATTCTGGGGACAGAACATAAGACTAAGGCTCAGAATCACAGTCCCCAGGCTCTTCCCTTCACTCATGACCTAGGGCATGTCCTTTGATATTTCCATGGATATTGATTTCTCCATCTATAAAGGCAGTTTGGATTAGTGACGATGACAATGTGATAAAAGTGAACCAGATCTGAGCTTTCCAAAGCTAACTGAGCACCAGACTCACCTCAAGAAAGAGCGATTCCTGAGCCCTCCTTTCAGATATTCTAATTTAAGACCAGGATGAGGCCCTGGAATCTATGCATATTTTCTTTTTAAGTTTCCCAGGTAACTAGGATGATTACCAGTTTTGAGAATCACTGCGCCAAATGATTTGTCAGATTTCTACCAGATGCATTTTAAAAAGATTTGTGATATGTTTTCAAAAACGTATAAAATGATTTTTCCTTTACTAAAGAAGAAAAGCTGCAGAATAACAAATTATTAATCACAGATTTCTAGTACTGCTTTTTTCATGGCCAACTTTAGATATAATGAAAAATATTTAATTTGGTTTAAATCCCCTAAATATCCGGGAATGAGAATCAAATTACAAAGAAGATGGATAAACATCTTGAAAGGCAAAGATGTATGTTTTCAGCATGAACACTTTACTTTCTTAATCATAGATAGCAACAGTATCAGCAGCTCCTAGCCACTGAAGCCAGATCCTGACCAGAAAACATCTACCCAGTAAGAAACAGATGACCCACAGTCTCTCCCGGAAAGGCTTGATTCTTTTTTTTTTTAAGACTATTTATTCATGAGAGATACAGAGAGAGGAAGAGATGTAAGCAGAGGGAGAAGCAGGCTCCCTGCAGGAAGCCCCATGCAGGACTCAATGCTGACTCTGGGATCATGACCAGAGCAGACGCCCAAACACTGAGCCTCCCAGGTGCCCCAAAGGCTTGATTCTTGACAGTTACTTAGGAAGGCCAGGAATCATGAAATGTAGTACTAGCACCTCTGAAAGGCTCTACTTGCCCAAAACAGAAGAAATTGGAAGACAAAAATAAAGGTCTCTCAAATATTTTCTATACCATTTTGAAAATTAAGCTGATGATCTGGTTTAGATAAACTACTGGAATGTGACCTCTAGATCTGGCGATACTAAGGTGACTGCCTATACTTTTGGACTTCTATTTTCTGCACCAATGGCTCATTTTCTTCCTCCTTTCAAAATCTGAACTGGAATCCATATTCTTTATACTACCCATACCAGTTGGATATGGATATAGAAGATTTTTCTGTTCACATTCTCCTTTCCAGGATCCCTTACTGAAATGCTTTTTGCTTTCTTTTGGCAAAGTGCACATGAGTATTTCTTATCTTAGAAATCCCAACTTCTATGTGTTTTTTTTTTTTTTTTAAGAGTCTGTAATTAAACCACATGTATTATGGATAGCGGAAAATTCTTTTGAACGTTATTTTTTTCTTCAATCGTCCCTTCCCCCTTATTTTGTACCGGTTCTTAGACAAGAAGCGGCTAACTGTACTGAATTACTACCTTTTTCTTTTTCTTTTTTTAATTTTTATTTATTTATTTATGATAGTCACACAGAGAGAGAGAGAGAGAAAGAGAGAGAGAGGCAGAGACATAGGCAGAGGGAGAAGCAGGCTCCGTGTACCGGGAGCCTGACGGGGATTCGATCCCGGTCTCCAGGATCGCACCCTGGGCCAAAGGCAGGCGCCAAACCGCTGCGCCACCCAGGGATCCCACTACCTTTTTCAAAAGCACAGATGTTCTGGTGCAGGTGGAGAGGATATATGGCAAAGACCATCAAGATTTGGGGTTAGCATTTCATGACCCAGGACAGGTACAAAAATGAACTATAGATTGTTACTGATAAATATTTATTTCTGCGTGTACATAGGCACTAGAAGAACTCTTCCACAAGTGTTTTTGTTGGCCTTCTTTTGGAATCCATGCCTACTTGGACAATTTGCACAAGTGTGCCATGCTGGTTCTACTGTCTGGTCATTATTTGTTAGAGTTGAATAGGGCTCCTCTCTGCATCTATAGAAAGGGCCTTCTTAGCGGACTGCCAGTGCCATTTCACTGTCAGAAGAATTAATCATCTAGTCTGATGAAGATGTAACTCCATAAATGAGGCAATCACACAGTATGCTTTTTAGTTTCTGGCTTTATGTCTTTAAAGAGTGAAGGGGTTTGGTGTATTTTTATGTATTATAAACAATTACATAACAAGTTAATAAAACTAATAAAATGATTCTTATTGGTTCTTTTTTTAAATTAATTAATTTATTTATTCATGAGAGACACACAGAGAGAGGCAGAGACACAGGGAGAGGGAGAAGCAGGCCCCATGCAGGGAGCCCGATGTGGGACTCGATCCCCATCTCCAGGATCAGGCCTTGGGCTGAAGGCGGCGCTAAACCATTGAGCCACCCGGGCTGCCTGATTCTTATTAGTTCTCAGGAGAATTTATGAAAGGATTAATGATAAAGGACAACACCCAAAAAAACATGTAAATTTGAAAGCAAGATTATATTAATTTACTAGTTGTCCTAAGATTTATTAGTTCCGCAACAAAAATCAACATAGTAATTCTGACTTTAAAAACCTGAAAGGAAAAGTGGTTAATTGAAGCTTCATGTTCCTTTTATATTAAAGAGTGCACAAGCTGTTAAATATATAACAACCTTTTAAAATGTAACTTTATCTTGGCAAGCAGAATATATGTGGTTCTTTATTTTGGCAAGTAAAAGACATAAAGTAAGAGTGACTGATTAGGTCTAGGCAACAAACTGCACAGTTATTCCAAGTATTGTAATCCATGGAATTTTGAGTCTCAGTTCAGTAAATCTATGCTAAAATTATCTGACATGCTAAAATCTGTATATTTTATAATGATTTCACATAAAACATGTTACTAGAAATCACAGAAGAAATCTATAGTCCCAGACTTTCACTTTTTTAGATACATGTATCTAAAGTACAACACTATTTGTATAGCTTTTCCCATGGCTCCAACTTTTTACATGCATATATCACTGAAATCTATCTCCAGGAGCCCAGACCCTTATCCTGAGCATCAGTCTTATATCTCTGATTGCCAAGGAGACATTTCCATGAGATGTGCAAAGGTACCTTCAACTTGCTATGTCCAAACTGGATCGTATTATCTTTCTCTTAAACTTGGTCTGTTCATCATTCCTTTTTTACAGTAATGGCCATATCATTTATCTAGATACCCAAGGAGTCCTGCTAGATTCCTGCCCATACTCTACACTTCTCCTCCTTCCATATTTAGTGTTTAGCAAGTATGCCAATACTATTTGCTAAACATCTACTGAATTAAATGTCTTTCACTTACTCCAATAATCACTGCTTTATTTCAGACACCAATTAATTTTTATCTGTATTACTACAATAGCTTTGTAACTAGTTTCTTTTACTCAGTTTTACCTCATTTCAATTCATCCTCCACAATGCCTAGAGTGACAAGACACAAAACTCCTCTGCATAAGTTTCTTCAATTGCTCATTGTCAGGATTTATAAGAGCCTTTGTCACTGGCCTGTCAGCTGCTTCCTTTCCAAACTAATCCCTAAATGCCTCTTATAATGAAATATCATCTTTTGTAAATGCTGCTCTTCTGCCTGGAAAGCCATTCATCAATCAATTAATTTATTAACAAAATATTTATTGTCAATTATGTGCTAGACATCACATAGGGCTTTGAAGACACAGAGATTAAATACGTGATCCACAGGTTCCATCATGATCTCCTAGTGAACTTCTGATTATATTTCCCTTGACTCACTTTTAAATAGGAGACATTCAAGACATCCACGGATACTCAAGATAAACTCCTAACTTCCCTTTCAAACTGAGGTGAAGAGACACTTTTTCTAGGAACTCTCCTCAGCACTCCCATTACTCTCACCAGTGCAGTTGGGAACATTTTCTCCAGGGCATCCCTGGCACCAAGGACCCATTTCTATAACATTTTCATGCAGAGATGTAACTTTTGGCTTGTCTGAGTTTTTCCCCACTAGTCTCTGAGGCTCCTGAGATTAAGGGAATTACTGAATCCCACAGTCTACAAGGCCTACCTAGAGTCAATTTTATTCAGTAAATCTCATTTCAAAACTATTATATATTATATGGCCACAATGTACAGTTTTTTCTATTTATGCTGATTCTTCAAAGCAATAGAAGTTTTTAAGCCAAGACATTTTAAACTTTACATTTTTCTAATATGTTATAAAAAATTAAATTGCAAGGTAATAAAATGATTATTATTTGATTCTCAGGAGATATTGTAAAAGTAGTTCCTATCTTGTTTTCCTTCCTTATAGATTCTCATTTGCCACAAAAAGTTATGCATACAATCTTTCCTTAAGGCAAAATTTGTCTATACTAATTACAAATTTTTTCTAGTCTATACTAATTACAAATTTTTTCTAGCTTTATAAGAAAACAATTTCTAAGGAGAATTTGGAATACACAAAAAGGCATTAAAATAATGTAATTTTTAAACCACACATATTTTACACATTTACTTCTATAATTTTACATGCAACTCAGTTTTTTTTTTTAGATTTATTTATCTATTTGAGAAAGAGGGTGCATGCAAGCAGGGATGGAGGGATGGGGCAGAGGAAAAGGGAAAGAGAGACTCTAAAGCAGACTTCCCACTGGGTGTGGAACCCAACACAAGGCTCAATCCCATGGCTTCAAGATAAAATCAAGAGTCATCTGCTTAACCAACTAAGCCACTCAGATGCCCCTGCAACTCAATTTTTAAAATAAAATAGTAATATATAACATGTTGGTTTTCCTTTTTTCATCTAACATTATATTGCTAATCATTTAATGCTATTTGTAGTTCTTTATAAAAAAAAGACTGTATATTTCTATTCATTTATCTACTCCACAATTACTTCACAGCTATCCTTTATTTAGGTAAACATAGCATATTACATTTTTTCTTCAGCTAAGACAGCATATTACTATTATAATGACTGTATGATAAAACACATCATTATTATGAGTAATGCTGTGATAACATTCTTAAACATAAAATAACTGTGACTGGCACAAAAACAGAGACATAGATCAATGGAATAGAATACTTCGTTGTCAATTTTTGACAAAGCAGGAAAGAATATCCAATGGGAAAAAGAGTCTCTTCAATAAATAGTGTTGGGAAAACTGGATAGTAACATGCAAAAGAATGAAACGGGACCACTTTCTTATACCATACACAAAAGTAAATTCAAAATGGATGAAGGACCTAAATGTGAGACAGGAAACCATTAAAATCCTAGTGGAGAACATAGGTAGTAACTTCTTTGACATTGGCCATAGCATTTCTTACTAGAAATGTCTCCTGAGGCAAGAGAAACAAAAACAAAAATAAGCTATTGGGACTACATCAAAATAAAAAGCTTCTGCACAGCAAGGGAAATAAACAACAAAACAAAAAGGCAACAAAACGGGAGAAGATGTTTGCAAATGACATATCTGATAACAGGTTAATATCTAAATTATATAAAGAACTTATAAAACTCAACACCCCCCAAAAATGAATAATCCAATTTAAAAATGGGTAGAAGACATGAACAGACATTTTTCCAAAGAAGACCTACAGATGAGCCAATAGACACATGAAAAGATGCTCAGTATCACTCATCCTTAGGGAAATACAAATCAAAGCTACAGTAAAGTTATCACCTCACACTGTCAAAATGACTAAAGTCAACAACACAAGAAACAACAGGTATTGGCAAGGATGTGGAGAAGAGAGAACCCTCTTGCACCGTTGGTATGAATGCAAACTGGTGCAGCCACTCTGGAAAACAGATGAAAATTCCTCAAAAAGTTAAAAAGTAGAACTAGCCTATAATCCAGCAATTGAACTACTAGGTCTTTACCCAAAAAATACAAAAAGACTAACTTAAAGGGATACATGCACCCTGATAATTATAGAAGCATTATCTACAATAGCCAAATTATGGAGCCCAACTGCCCAGTGATAAATGAAAGGATGAAAAAAAATTGTGTGTGTGTGTGTGTGTGTGTGTGTGTGTGTATGTGTGTGTGTGTGTGAGAGAGAGAGAGAGAGATGGAATATTACTCGGCCATAAAAAGAATAAAATTTTGCCATTTGCAACAACATTGATGGAGCTAGAGAGTATTATGCTAAGCAAAATAAGTAAGTCAGAGAAATACAAATACCATATGATTTCACTCGTGTGGAATTTAAGAAACAAAACAAATGAGCAAAGGGAAAAAAAGAGAGAGAGAGGGAGGAAAACTAAGAAAGAGACCCGTAACTATAGATAACAAACTGATGGTTACCACAGGGGAAGTGGGTGGGAGGTTGGGTTAAATAGGTGTGTACCTGTGATGACCACCACGTGTATGTAAGTGTTAAATCACTATATGGTACACCTGAAACTAAGCTTACACTGTATGCTAACTAACTAGAATTTAAATAAAAACTTTTAAAGAAAGAAGAAAGCAAAACATTGTTACATCTCTATCTCTTGTAAGATATATTCTTAAAATGGAAACTATTGGATCAGAAGCATAAACTTTTAAAGGTTCTGGATACACATAAGCCATTTTTCCAGAAAGTTTGTACACATTTCACATTTGCTTCTATATTAAATTCCTGAAGTCTATGCTTATCACTGGTTATTTTAAAAGTTCATCTTCAGGTAGAAAGAAGATTTACAAATATTTTCTTCTGTCAGTTTAAAGAAGAGTGACTAATGTGCATAGATGGCAGAAGTAATATTAATGCCTTACAGCCATGTAGCAACATAGTCAACCTACCTAGTCTTATTTGGTTCTCACAATAACTTATGAAGTAGGTCCTGTTATCTCTATTAGAGCTGGGAAAACGACTTTGTCAGTTAACACTGAAATAGTCATTTTTAAAAGCACTTCTCAGGAATTCCCATTCAAACTCTCAAGAGTTTAGTTGAGAGAAAGTAGCAGGCAAAAGGGTAGCTATTTCATGGTTTGTTCTTTTTTCCTAGCTATTGTGCAATTTGCCAGATAACCTTTAATAAAAGGAGCTACCCTTAGGTGTTTCTGCTGTATCAATATAATACTGCCTCATCCAGAAACCAATTTAAATGGACTAACAACCCATAGAGTAGTAAGGAGCCAATAAACTTCATAGGCCAACCCGATTTGGTAGCTGAGCCACTCTTCTTTTTCAGAAGAGTATAAGTATTATTGTATGACATGTGGTCATTCATATACAACAGTTTTTCTTTCAACATAGTGTTGGGGGTATGGTGAGTGGAAGCAGTAGTAGTCTTTGAGATGGGCATCCAGAATGGCACCTTAATTTTTATTCAGTTAAAATTGGCAAACTCTGGGACACCTGGGTGGCTCAGCGGTTAAGCGTCTGCCTTTGGCTCAGGGTGTGATCCCAGGGTCCAGGATCGAGTCCCACATTGGGCTCCTGCAGAGAGCCTGCTTCTCCCTTTACGTATATCTCTGCCTCTCTCTCTGTCTCTCATGAATAAATAAATAAAGTCTTTAAAAAAAAAATTCTTACCTTGACTATTAATCCTTTTGAGTCAACCAACCATATGTTTTTCATGGCCTTCTCTTTTGGTAAACCTTCTTTTTCCATGGCCATAACAATTAGGTGTGCGATCCCTAAGGCAGCCTGAGAAGACATTATAAAAACAAAACTTTAAAAAGTTGTTCCGCATAATAACTTATCAAGAGTTACGTTTCACTCCATTTTATCTTTGTTAATAAGAAAGAACAAAATGGCTCTACTGACCTAAACAGTTATATTCATTCATTTATACTGGGAGCAAAGTATTTTTATCACATTTGGGGTAAGCTAAAGGACAATTATTTACTCTTCTTATCACAACAGAACCACTATTATGTGGCCTGCTCTTTAGCCACAGATAAATCAGTGATATCCTTGATTGTCATCATCTTTAATCCTGTTAATGCAATTAAGATTTGCTCCAACGAGAAAATATTGAACTTAAAAGAATGACCTGGTCAGCCTTGCTTATTGGACTGTATTGTTTATTGTTGGGCTCCAGCTCCTCTATTGAATTTGAAGAATGAAGCCTGGTCATTTGGATGGGAACTTGACCAATTAGGCAATAGAATAAAACACATAAAATCTCTGTCCCTAAGCATTTATTTACTCTATTAATTTGGACAAAGAAAGTACTGTGAAATCTCTTTCAAGATTAAAAGCAATCAACTTCTTTGGTATTTGATAAATTTTGTGATAATCTGTGAATGTCCAAAACCTTTTCAGGGACAAACAAATGCCAGTTTTGAATCATCCAACCATGAATACATCTGCCCTGCTGAGTATCAAGAACTGACCTGTACCATTCATCAAAATCCTTTGGAAATTCAGAGAATTTGAAATAGAAGAAGCTGACTAAAATTAAATACAGCATGTAACCTTCATCCAAATAAAAAACTCAAATTTTAATAAGATGTAATTTAGCCTTGATTTTTATTTTGATGTGAAAATGAACTTGTGATTTATATTCTGAATACTTTGACATGTTTACATCTTGGCATTTAAATTCTAGCTTTGTGAATTTCATTTTAAGAACAAGTAAAATCAAAACCAACATAATATATACAGTTTCTACTAGTGTAATACATTTGTTTATAATCATATTCAATTTGAAAATTTAAAGGTTCTTTATATATAGCCACGAAGTATTTCTTCTTTCACTCCATCCTACAATTCTAAACAGATTTGGGCAGTTTTTTCACAAGAAGCTCAAACTCAATTGACATTTGAAGTCCTATTTTGGGGGCATGAATTATCAGTGGAGTCTAGTTTTCTTCTTCCAAATGATTAACTCACAGCAGAAGAGAACAAAAACAGCCTACTTTTACTTTTGTCTCCGTGCCTTCTCCTTCCAGCAACTGTGAATGTTTTGGTTCTTTTGCATGTGAACAGTTATAATGCACAAGTCTCCAATTCAAATATGTTTTTCTTAAAAACTTGAATATAGTTATATATGTGTACACTGATTTGTGAATCAAATTAAGAGAACTTTCATATGGGACACTGGAGGGCACTAAAAGCATCAAATATAATAGCTTAAAAACTTAAAAGCTTTTATACATAATCATACCTTGGAAACTTTTTTGTTCCCACAAAACACACAAAACAAAAACCCATGCCACCATTCGATAATCTCAGAAATTTAAGACGTGAAAAGTATCACTATATCTCTATGCTAAAGAGTCCTATGATAAATGAATATACCTCAATACTTAACTGGGGAATCTTTCAATAAACAGCTGCAATATATTGAAAATCTGAAAAAATACCTTAAATTTCAAATTAGTGAATAATTAAGATAAATTCTGTTCATCACTTTAAGATAATGTAAGTATTGTATAAGGCAAGTACCTCTCCAGCTCCTTGGAAGAGTATTTTTTGATCAGACAGTTTGTTTTTGGTTATTCGAAGAGCCGCAAGAATGCCTGCCACTGCAACAGACGCTGTTCCTGTAACAAGAAATAGCCTTACATGATCCTCAAACAGATCCTGCCAAATTCAAAGCCTTGAATCTTTATTTGCCTCTTGAATTCATTGTACAACAAGGTAACTGGTACAGAAAGGGAACTTATGGTTGTCTGACCTCATGCTCACATATGAGGTGAAATTCTCAGGCTATGGACATCAATATTTTAACACAGCAACTCTCCACTATTCTTGATGACTTTCCAAAAAGATTCTATGACTTAATGTGATATAATGAATAAAAGCATGGGGTTTGAATTCTTATGTGGATTCCAGGTCAACCTGTTTACTAGCTAGATGAATTTAGAGAAATTATTTTTTTTTTTCATTTTGGGTTTTTTAAAAAAGATTTTATTTATTTATTCATGATAGACACAGGGGAAGAGAGAGAGAGAGAGAGAGAGAGAGAGAGAGAGAGAGAGAGAGAGAGAGGCAGAGACACAGGCAGAGGGAGAAGCAGGATCCATGCCGGTAGCCTGATGCAGGACTCGATCCAGGATCACACCCTGGGCCAAAGGCAGGTGCTGAGCCGGTGAGCCACCCAGGGATCCCCTCATTTTGTTTTTTTAAAGATTGTATTCATTTACTTGAGAGTGACTGAGAGAGAGAGAGAGAGAGAGCATACAAGCGGGGAGAAGAGTAGCAGGAGAGGGAGAAGCAGACTCCCCACTGAGTAGGCAGCACGATGTGGGACTCGATCTCAGGACCGCAGGATTGCAGGATCATGACCTGAACCCAAAGGCAGGTGCTTAACTGAATGAGTCACCCAGGTGCTCCTAGAAAAATTATTTTATCAGTTTCCTCATATGTAAAATAGTTGTATTGTGTGAGACAAAAGAGTACTAAGTGCTATTAGATTCTTCCACCTAATTACTCTAGGGACCCTGAAACCTACTACTAATCCCCTCTATACAAAATAGGTGTGCAGTAAATTCTTGCTGATAATGGTTGTGGTAGTAATGACGTTTCCAATACATTTGGAATTTGATCCTTAAATCTTTAATTTTAAAAACTGACAAACAATAGCAATTAAAATCTGATGTTATTGTGTCCTTTAATCGGCTATTACAATTAAACCTATAACAATCATTGGTGGATCCCAAAGGTGCTGGACAATATTAATGTAAAATTTATTTAGGATAATAGACTGAGTTTTCCTCATCATGCCCCACAGGCATAGAAACTTCACCAGTACTACTTTTACTACTTTGGCATATAAGCTTTCACAGATCACAGAACAGTTGTCTTGCTTTTAAACATAATTTCATAGCTCAAATTCTTTATTGGCTCAGGTCTGAAGTAAAACTTTGCACCCTCTTGCAGTATTTTCCAGCTCTGTCATCTACTTTCACTCCTCTACATAACACTTTACCTATAATGGTTCCTAGATCACTCACCTAGGTAGCAAAGCTTAATTAAACTTTAAACATCCATATTTGGTGTAAAAAAATAGATTTAGACTAGGTCTGATGAATGACACAATGATGAAGTGTCATATATGCCAAGTACCAAGGATGAATGAAGCATTTCACCATTAGTATGTTTGTTCTTTTCAATCTTTTGGTTGTTTCTTTCTTGTAGAATCTGGTAGTCATAAATAAGATCACGATAAACAATAATTATTGAAGACCTGTGTCACTTGCATGTTTTTTTATTTAGAAACACAACATAAATCACGAAAATAAAATGCTTGAATTTTGAGGCATCATTATAATAAACTGGTAAGTGATACATTATGTAGAGACAACTCTCCTATATAACATTTAAAATGAAAGCCTGTTTTCTTTGGGGAAATACTTAGTAGTGGAATTATTGAATTATAGGGTATTTATGGTTTTAGTTTTTTGGAGACTCTCCATACCGTTTTCCACAATGGGTGCACCAATTTGCATTCCCAGCAACAGTGCACAAGGGTTCCTCCTTCTTCACATACTTGCCATTCACATACTTGTTATTTCCTGTCATTTTGATTTTGGCCATTCTGACAGGTATAAGCTTATATCTCATTGTGTCTTTGATTTGCATTTCCCTGATAATGAGTGATGGTGAACATCTTTTCACTGTTGACCATCTGTATGTCTTCTTTGCAAAAATGTCTATTCAGATCCTCTACCTATTTTTAACCAGATTATTTAGTTTTTATATAAGTTATTACACAAATAAGTATAAGTTATGCAAAATAAGTATTATTTGTAGAAGTTCTTTACATATTTTGGATATTAACCTCTTATCAGATATATTTGCAAATAAATGAAAACACCAATTCCAAAGGATATATGCATCCCTATGTTTATTGCAGCATTATTCATAACAGCCAAGATATGGAAGCAACCCAAGAATCCACTGATAAATGAACGGATAAAGAAGATGTCTATGTACACACACACACAAACACACACAATGGTATCACACAGGTATATAATGAGACCTTGACATTTGTGACAACCTATATGGACCTAGAGGATATTAAGCTGAGTGAAGAAAGACAAACAGAAAAAGACAAATACTTATGTGTGGAATTTAAAAAAATAAATGAGGGATCTCTGGGTGGCGCAGCAGTTTGGCACCTGCCTTTGGCCCAGGGCGTGATCCTGGAGACCCAGGATCAAATCCCATGTCGGGCTCCCGGTGCATGGAGCCTGCTTCTCCCTCTGCCTGTGTCTCTGCCTCAATCTCTCTCACTCTCTCTCTGTGACTATCATAAATAAATAAAAATTTAAAAAAAATAAAAAAATAAAAAATAAATGAATAAACAAAAAGCAGAATCAGATCTATAAATACAGAGAATGAACAGACTGATGATTGCCAGAGAGGGAAGATGGGCAAAATGGGGGAAGGAGAGTAGGAGATACAGGCTTCCAGTTATAGAATGAATAAGTCACAGGGATAAAAGGCATAGTAGAGGAAATATAGTCAATGGTATTGTAATAGTGTTGTATGGTGAGAGACAATAGCTACACTTATAGTGAACACAGCATAACAAATATAGTTGCTGAATCACCACATTGTACACCTAACACATAACACTGTATGTTAACTATATTCAAATAAAAAATAACAATAAGTAAAATAAAATAAAAGCCTAGGTAAAAATATGGCTGATCTATGTAGAAAAGACATTACAATAGGATCAGAATGGTTTGTCTCTTACATCCATGGTACTTACAGGACCTATTAAATAGAAGAAAATAATTTTAGAGAGGTATAAGTATCCAGTCACTACACAAGTAGCTATTCACTAATACTAGCTCAAGTTATCTCATTCTCAGGCTTTTTGAAGTAAACTCACCAGAAGCTTGGATTTGAGGGACTCTAAGCTCCCTTCCAACTCTGAGACTTCCATCATTTTAGGGTCTCTATAGCCTCTATCAGAACCACAAGATTTAACCAGCTGAAGAATCAAAGTTTGAAGCAATCACTGTATTTGTATTATTGTTTTGACTTTAAATAGAACTGGGCATTTAAGAATAGTAGAATAAAATCTTTCAAAAGATCCAAACTATAATGTGGTGACATTTTTATATGGTTATGCTGGATCACTCTGTATTAAAAGCCAAGATGTTTTAAGTTTGTACATATTATCTCAAGTAAGGTAAAAGACATCTCTGTTTACATTAGATGTTAGTGCCTTCTATTTAAATATATATTCCACAACATCTCATGAGGCAATAATGAAACATCTAAATTTCTCTTCATAGAATAAAAATAAAAAAGATATTTTTAGCACTGTCAAAAAGCTAATTTGAGCATGATTCCTTTTTTTTGACATGTTAGCTGAAATTTATTTTTTGTAATAATTACATGTATGGGTTTTTTATTTATTTATTTTTTTAATTGAGCATGACTCTTGCATATGTCCTAGTCCTACTTCCTGGTACGACTTTGATTTAAATCAAAGTCAAGGGAGTAAATGTGGCAGGATGATATCTCATAAAAATGCCGAGTTTTTGTAACAAATTATTCCAAAATAATTTTTGAGATTGAAAACTAAATTTTTAGTAAAGCAGACAAAGACAGGCTGAAGTTTATCTTTGTACTAGGACTTTTAGAGTACTTAATATTTAACACTGATGAAAGAATGACCTCTACTAATACAGTAATTTGTTAAATCTGATTAGAATTACTATATATAACTAGCAAAGGAGACTGATAAGTAATCAAGTTAAACTCCTCATGTGCTACTAAGTAAGTAGTTCAGACAGCACCAGAAGCAAGGGGAGCAGGAGTAACTTTTTTGAGCAGGGCTACAGCATTAGGAGTACGTGCTACTCAAGCATAGTATTAAAGAAATAATGTGAGAGGTCCAGGATTTCTGACAGGGCAAGCATGACACGGAAGCAGGGAGGACTGGTCAAAATGGGGGATTGAACACATAATTTAGTTTTCCCTCTCCCCAGTAAACTCTACTAAAACAACAGAAAGGAGATTAAAAAAAAAAAAAAAAAGATCAAGGAACCACAAGAGGATAGCAACAAAATTGCTAGAAGCTAGAAGGCAGATGGGCAGATAGCAACAGACAGTGGATGCGAAAAGGCTGAGTTTTTGGCCAGCCATGGAAATGCTAAGAAACAATCGGAGTGAGAAAGCAGAATTATCAAAAGGCCTGGCTACAGGAGGCACCAAATACCTCTGAAAGTGGGGATTTAAGAAGAGATGTAAAACATGAGGCTACTCAAAAATCTGTGAAGAAGTAGTTATAACCTAGATCCATTTTCCTGACCTTCTAGCAGACAGCTGACCCTCCACACTCTGGAGGTTTACTTAAAAAACCAGAGGTTTATTTTCTAGAGACCATATCTGGATTGTAAGACATGAGGCACAACCGTAAGGCATCAGGGATAATTGGTTGCAAGGGTGCTATACCTTGAATCAAGGTTAAATGCCAGTTAACATACTCAATATAGAGACTTCCAATCTTCCCCTACTTGGCTCCAAGAATACTGGCAAAAAGCTCATCCTAGCAGAAAGCTAACATCAAGAGAGAGACTGAAAAAATCTTTTCTGTGGAATCTGAGCAGTGTAAGAGAAAAAACAAAACCAGACTGCTAAGGAGGATTTCCTTAAGAAAATGGCTCAATCAAGTATCTTACAGTAAAGACCTAGAATACAAGCTCCATTTGTTTACCAAGCCTTCCAAAATGTAAGAGAGAGGACACAGAACACATGTGAAACTGTAGGTAGTATAGTACTGCTGAAACAAACACAACTTACTAGAATGCTGCATGATATGATGCTTTAGTGTTGGATAAGATCATGCAGGCTCTTCCACTACATACTAATAATAACTGTATATATTGTTTTATATACATATAAATATATAATGTATACATATATCATATACATAAATAAAACTAAAATTATAAACTATATAATTATAAAATTATACAATTATAATTATAGGTAACATGGCTAAAAAATTCTAAATTCAGAGAGCAGTGGGGGAATAATTTGAGAGTTGGAGGCTGATGGCCACTGCAATTATTGAGGAGAGAGGATATTGCAACAATCCAAGAAAGAAGCAAGTTGAAAGGGAGGAAATAATTAAGAGATAAAAATCAACAGGTCTTAATGATTAAATGCATAGAATGGGTGAGTAAAAGTCCAGAATAATCATACATTTTCTTGTTTGGGTGACTAGGAATAAGTTTGCAAGGAAAATATGAGTTCAATTTTGAACTTGTGAGCTTGTGCTTCCTGTCCATGCGCTGCTTAGGGGGAAATGTCAAGAAGGTAGTTAGATATACAGGTCTGGAACTCAGCATAGAAATCTAGGTCAGAGATAAAAATCTGGAATTTGAAAACATGTAGTTGTATTTAGGTCATGTGGATTGACAACACTATTCAGTGAGTGGCTAAAGGAGAGAACCCAAAATAAATATAAACATTTAAGGAATAAGGGCAGAAGAATGTGATATAGGGGAAGATGGCCAAGTAAGAAAATGGTCAAAGAGGTAGAAGAAGCAAGAAAGCATATGGTACCATGGAACCAAAAGGAAGAAGTAGTGATAAACAGCAGAAAGGTTAATCAAGAAAGGCAATGATAATAACTACTGGATCTGACGATTATTACATCATGGTGACCTTTCAGAGAGCTATTTTGGTTATATATATGTTAGAGCCAAAGCTGAAGGGCAGCATGCTGAGGAATAAATAAAAGATGAAGAATAGAGACAGCAGATGTGGAGTATTCCTTGGAAAAGTTTAAATAAGAAAATAATGAGATGAAGATGGAGATGGGGGCAGGAGGGAAACAGGGCCAAGAAAAATATTTTATTTTTATAGGAAGAATGACAAGGACTGTTGGAGGAAAGAATGTTGGGTCAAGGTAATTATTTTAAAGAATTAAAGAAATTCTTAAATAAACCTAAATTTTCTTAAATTTTGGGTGTCTGGGTGGCTCAGTCGGTTAAGCATCTGCCTTCAGCTCAGGTCATGATCCCAGGGTCCTGGGATCCAGCCCCACATCAGGCTCCCTGCTCAGTGGGGAGTCTGCTTCTCCCTCTACCCCTCACTCTGCTCATGCTCTCTCTCTCTCTCTCTCTCTCAAATTAATAAATAAAATCTTAAAAAAAAAGAAAGCGATTTAAACATGATATAGCCTAATGGCAATAGAGACAAAGAAGCTGAAGTCACAGGAAAAGAAGCTACCCACTAATTCTAATGAGCTTTTTCAAACTGGTCTGGTTTCACCATTAGGAAAGCCAAGTATGTTTAAAAAATTCTTTTCTATTAAATCCTTTTGTAAAAATAAATAGATAGATAGATAAATAGATAGATAAATAAATAAATCCTTTTGTAGTAAGAATATCTGACAAAATATTCCTGCATTCTAGTTCATGTATTGATTTTTAAAAGAAATATTTGATAAAATAAATTCTAATATAACAAAATAGTCTGAATAGTTTTTGTCTCCTAGTATAAAGACATCTTAGCAGAAATGCAGGGGAGATCTGGGGGAGCCTGGATGGCTCAGTTGGTTAAGCATCTGTTTTCAGCTCTGGTCATGATTAGAGGCCCTGGGATCAATCTGTGTGTCAAGCTCCCCAATTAATGTGGAGTCTGTTTCTCCCTCATCCCTCTGCCCCTCCCCTTCCACTTGTGTCTCTCTTTCTCTCTCAAATAAATAAATCTTAAAAACAAAAAACAAAACCAAAAAAAAAAAAAAAAAAGAGAGAGAGAGAGAGAGAGAGAGAAATACATGGGAATGTAATTATGGTATCTAGATATAAAATAAAGTACTTCGGATTAATGTTAAATCAATTGAGAATTAACTTAGAATCTACAAATAAGAGGAGTGTCATCCGAATACTATTTTCCTTTTTTTTCCATTTAATTTATCTTATATGATACAGTTATATCTAATATTCCTTCATATAACTGGTATTAAGGGTAACATGAAAAATGACTCTTCTAAGAGATGACAGCAAATGCCAAATTACAATATAAAGTAATGACAATACCACTTTGAAAAGAACACTAATAGAAGCATTGGGTTTTTGGTATTATAACTAAAGACTATACTTTAGGTAATTTTGTGTTATGGCTCAACAACTCAGTAAAAAGTGCTATCTTTCTACACTTGAAAAAATGTATTCATAAATACATGCCCATTGTAACAAATGCATTAAACAGTTAAAATCCAGATTGACAAAGACTAAAAAAAATCACTTCTAATCTTACTGCCTCGGTAGGATCATTTTCAACATTCTGATGAATACTCGTACAACTGTTTTCTAGATCTGATATATGCAAATTAAAGAAAATTTTAATTTGCAAAAAATATTTCACGCCATGCCTACTATTTTAACATACTTTCTGACACTTAAAAATATCTTGTGACTACCATACAATGTTAATAACATTTTAGAGGGCTTCTCATTTTTTGCTATTAAAAACAACATTGCAATAGAGATTGCATTCCAGAGATAGCAATGGGTGGCCAGGACCCTCCTTGAGCCCAATCCCTTCCCCATCCCTTGCCTTGGGGGGGCAGCTGCGCCACCTGCCACCTGGAAAGGGATATAGGATCCTATATCCTAGGATATATCCTAGGATATATATCCTATAGGATATAGGTTTGTTCCTGTCTGGCTCTCAGTGCCAAAGAGCCAGACCCAAAATGTGGTGCGGATAGGCCAGGTTCCAAAGAAGTTAAATAACTGATGCTGGACTCACTGGCCCTGTTCCTGCCCTGCTCATGCTGCTTGCTCCTTGCTCCAGAATTTCCTGGGTATGGCACCAGGTATGCATTTGGTACCAGCTGAAAATATGTTTCTAAAATGCAAGCTCAGTTTAGCAGAACTCTTGGGACAGCCTTGCCCTGTCCTCGAAAATTGGATCATGAAGGTATTAGAAAAAACTGTTTCTGGATGTTGCTTCTAACACTTCGTTTACTAGTGGGTGCCGTGGAACACAAAGAAATATCAGAACATGCCATCAAGTTGCAGCTTAATGAGGCAGAGGGGCAGCTAGAACTCAGAGGAAGCAGTGGGTCCTCCATAGTTGCAGAAAGCTGCCTGGGCTTCTTCACTAAAAAACTGTGGTTCTTTACTAACTGAAAAGGGCCATAGAGAAGTGGGAAAAGACGCTGGCCTATGGAATGAAGAAACAATGTTCTAGGGGTACACAGTTGTAATTTTCCAAAAAGAGCTGAATGAAGTGAAAAATCATGGTCTCCTAGGCTACATATGGCCCTAGAGAGCCCTTGAGAAGAAAGAATATGTGAAAATTCCAGCAGCAGGAAAACATCAGGGTGACACCTTCAAAACTACACACCATCAAAACAGAAGTTTATCCATGTTGATGATATTCTCGAAGATGGGAGAAAGGCAGCATATTGCTCTGAGGAAGGCATGGAAGTACACACTTTTAATGACAATAAATGAGGCAAAAAAAAAGGGTCAATTTGAGGTAGTTCTGAAGGTGGGAAGAAGAGGTCAACTCTAAACAAAATCTCACAAAATGAGAAACGGAGTAGGATGTAGGTCTTAGCGTGGTGACTCTGAAAACAATGAATATATTTTGACCAAGAGATACAACAATCCCATATGCATTTCACCACTTTCTTTTTTTTTTAAGATTTTATTTATTTATTCATGAGAGACACACAGCGAGAGGCAGAGACACAGGCAGAGGGAGAAGCAGGCTCCATGCAGGGATCCCAATGTGGGACTCGATCCTGGGTCTCCAGGATCATGCCCTGGGCTGAAGGCGGGCGCTAAACCACTAAGCCACCCAGGGATTCCCCCATTTCACCACTTTCTAAAGAATACTGTGACGATAGGAATGTTGTCTTTACTGAGAGCTGGCTGTGCACAAGAGGACTGCCTACAACGTTGCGTTACACTAATTGTGGTATATTTGGGAACTCCAGGACTAAATAGGATTAAGTTAATAAACTTACAATCAACTTACTACGAGGGAAGACATTAGGAGAATCTTTTTCTTATTGGCTTAGAAGTTTTCCCAGCAAAGCTAATCCAGGTAGTGAAGACTGCCCTACCAGGACTGTGATATGTGACTCTATGAGTGATTATATTGGGCTTCTGGGGATACCTTTTACAGATCAGATCCACTAAGAGCATCTTTATTTCTACCTGCCTGTCCTTACCGAGCATACCCTTAGTGTCCAGATTCCTCATGGGTAGCACACAGGGTGAAAAAGAAGCACTGACCATAGCATGGTGCTGCTTGGAATAATGCTCATGGTGCCGGATGCACAGCTGGCATGCTGACCCTCATCCAAGCAGGAGCCAATACTTAGTTCAATATTCTCATGCTGTACTGTGAATACCGGCTTGTTGGTCAGATTCTTTTCTCCAGGCCTGCTGCTTTTATTCCATGTCTTATTATAAAGATTTACCTCATAGGGCCATATTATCTAAAGCTGTGTATGGAAAGCAATGGGAGTAAAAAAGCTCTTATCTTAGGAATCTCTGCTTTCATCTTTTTAATGTTAACAGTCATGGAGCTGTTGGATTTCTCCATGGAGCTAGACTGCATCCCGGCCAGAGAGCTCCTTCTTTTGTGAAAAATGTCTTCTATCAAATTTGATTTTGATCTTTTCAATTATCAAAGCATTTAGTATAAGATCAAGCTATATTTACCTAATTTTTAAAAAATCCTAACAACCAGACTAGTTCATTATGGCTAAACCTCCTATGTAAATAATTACAATGTCATGTTAGAGAGCAGCCATTCCAAGGAGGCCATTATGAGAACAACCACCTCTTTTTATAATTGATTTTAAATGATCAGAGGATGAGACCTTATTATTTTGATCTGAATTTGCTGAATTCTGATGGTCTGTAGATTATATTATTAAATGTCCAATTATTTATAGATTTAGCCAGCACTTTTTCAGCTAAAAATAATTTATAGTTAGACTGCATTAAAGTCCAAATCTCTATCCAAAACCAAATTGTCTATCATTTAAAATTATTTTAGGTCACTAATATAGAATTTTAAGTATTTTTAAAATCAAATACTTTTTATAAACTATCTTTAACGCATCTGTTAAAAAAAGAAAAGAAAAGTGTTCTCCCAAGAGTTTGGTGTGAAACATTTATTTACATGGTGTGGCTGTAATAGCTAAATAGCTACATAATTATTTTCCTTGGCATTGAAATGCAATTTTTATGCCCACAGTGGGGAAAGTATTACATTGTGGGCAAAATGGTAAAAACATAAGGTTAGAAAGGTAAAATAGAAACACATGGGGAAAAAGTATCATTAAAGACACTATTTTGGTATGGAGAAATGTACAGAATGGTTTGGTCATTTCTAATCAGAACCCCAATAACTTGCCAAAAGTTCTCTCTAGCCAGAGACTGGGCCCATTTTTCTCAAATCTGTCTTTTTGTTGGCTAAGTCAGAAATGCTTTAAAATTCCTATGTGTAAATAGGTAACTACGCAGATTATATTTTAGGACAGATTAGCTGGGGTGAAAAATTAAATAATTAATGCCTCCACATTGGTGACCCGCTGGGTAGAAGGGGGAATATTCTGTGGTGAATCCTACAGAACGACTCCACATGCAGTGCTATTTGGCCTTGGCTTAGCATCTGCCTCAGATTTCCTGTGCTCCTGACTTTAATTCTGATGCAGCCCAGACCTTGACCTCTAAATTCCTATTCCTCATTGACAGGAGCTCTGATCCTAATTACAAAATACTCATTTTGTTTGATTTGGATTTAGCATTCTTTTTATCTTAAACCGAACTCTGATGCCTATCAATTCTGCACAATGGTTCAAAAGTATGTAATATTGGTCTTTAACTTCTATATGGACATTTCTGTGGGGCCCCCAAAATTGAAAGATAAGAGTATTAAAGAAAGGACAGTTTGCTCAATAGTTTATGTGGCTATTTATTTATTTTTAAGTAATTTCTACACCCAACATAGGGCTCAAACTCCGAACTCCGAGATCAAGAGTTGTATGCTCTACACCAAACTCTACACCAACTGACCCAGCCAGGTGCCCCTAATATAGAGTATTTTAGAGACCACTGCAAAATGAACTGGTAAATGACTCAGACACCGGTCTACAAAATCTTTGTAGCACTGAAGGCATGCTATCATTATACATGTATCTTCTAGCAAGGTCTATAGCTCTGTAAAATTAGACTCTTACTACCCTTCTGAAATCTTCCAAATACTCACTTCTCATGAATAAATACTCAAAAAGAAATTTAATAACATGGAAAGAAAACAAAGTTGAAATAATGTAAAGCATCTTTGTCATGAAAATGGCACTAAAGTAATAATGTGATAACATCACAAAGGATTTGGGGAAAAGAAAGATTTGACCAATTAATTTAGTGTGCCCCAAAAGATACAGAGACTCATTATTTTTAAACACATTATATCTATATAGGTATGTCACACTATAAATTTAAAGCATAGTGAATTTTAAAAATTATACCTGTGAAGTACATTTTATTTCACAGGGTACTTTCACAAATGATTATTTGTCCTTAATACAAACTCTATGAATAGAGAAACATCATCCTCATTTAAACTTTTCTTTGACCACCTCTTTTAAACTTTTCTTTGACCACCTCATTTCCAATGGCACTCATCTCATTTCACTTTGGCTGTCTTCCTCCAAAGTTCCATGAGATGGTGCTTACTATCACTCAGATCTACTCCTTTGTGGTAATACTACATTAGAATACCTCACTCAGGCAGCCCAGGTGGCTCAGCGGCTTGGCGCTGCCTTCAGCTCAGGGCTTGATCCTGGAGACCTTGGATCAAGTCCCACGTCAGGCTCCCTGCATGGAGCCTGCTTCTCCCTCTGCCTGTGTCTCTGCCTCTCTCTCTTTCTCTCTGTGTCTCTCATAAATAAATAAAATTGTAAAAAAAAGAAAAAAGAATACCTCACTCAGGGTCTACAATTTCCCACCCTCCCAGTTGATTCAATTGTCCCCATTATGCTTATTCTTTAACTTCATGGGAGTCTCTGGGTCCTCCTGTCCTTATCTTCACTCCCCTTTCCAGCTTACCTTGAATATCATCATTGAATGTACAATATCGGTTTTGGTATTTCTTGAGGAGACGAAAGGCATTTATATTGGCAAAATCTTCAAACTGAATAAGGCAATTCATCCCATACCTATGGGACAAAACATTCACATGAGAAGAGGTTCTTGAAATAACATATCAAAATAAAGCTCAAAAAAAAAATTCTATCTTGCTACTTACTATAAATATGTAATACAATGTCTGTTCAGCAAATATTCATTGTATACTTACTACAGAAAAAGTATTGTGTTGGCACTGTGAAATAATATAAAAATTACAAAAATATGGTCCCTACCATGAAAGAATTTAAAATTTATTAGAAACAAAAGTACTTTGAAATAAACGAAAAGTAACATAAAAGTGGTATAAACAAGGAATTATAGATGTTGAGAGGACAGATAACACTTCTGGCTGTGACACAGACCAAGCAATAAATGAACTGAGTTTTAAAGAATGGCTATGATTTAAAAAATAGAGATGTAGGTTTTTACACGCTAGGTAAAAACTAGAAGCAACATAATTGAGGTGAAAATTGAGAAAGAAAACAGTCTTTAAAAAATAGCAAGAAGCCCTATTTGGCTATCATGTGGTGATACATGTAAGGGTATACTAAAAGATAAGGTCAGAATTTTATATGAGAACCATTAAAATTCTGGGTTCTGGTTTTTACTCTACAGCAATGGCCAAACACTGAAGGGCTTTGAGCTTTGAAGTATATTGGACAGATATTTACTTCTGATATGAGCAGCTTGTCTCACCCTTTATTTGTATGATCATCCACCTACCTAACCTATCCAAGGCAAAAGAAATTAACATTTTTTTTAAGATTTTATTTATTTATTCATGAGAGACACAGAGAGAGAGGCAAGAGACAGTCAGAGGGAGAAGCAGGCTCCCCACAAGGAGCCTGATGCAAGATTTGATCCCAGAACCCTGTGATCATGACCTGGGCCAAAGCCAGACACTCAACCACTGAGCCACCCAGGTGCCTGAAATTAACATTATTGATAACCCAAGATTTTTTTAAAATTTTTTAAAAGATTTTATTTATTTATTCATGAGAGACACACACAGAGAGAGAGAGAGAGAGAGGCAGAGACATAGGCAGAGGGAGAAGCAGGCTCCATGCAGGGAGCCTGATGTGGGACTCAATCCCAAGTCTCCAGGATCACGCCCTGGGCCAAAGGCAGGAGCTAAACCGCTGAGCCATCAGGGATCCCCAATAACCCAAGATTTTAAGAGTTGCCAGAGAAAGCCATATCGCCATGAACATCCTTGCCACTACAGATTTATGGTCTCCAACCTAGGCTAGACTCCCACTGCTGCTCTATATGTGATTCTTCTCATTTTTTCTTCATCAGCTTCCATTTCCATCACACCCAATGGTTACTCCTAATGTTTCCCAATCCTTTTAAATCTTGACTTCTCTACTTGTCTCCTACATGTGCATATGGTTTTCCTACTCTAGCACATACTGTGCCATTAATCATTTACAGTATTCCTGCTTGTTTTTATAAAAAGAATTTTAAATTTTTAAAATTTTTTATTTATAGTTGCTGCCCTTGATGGTATGCTTCTTACAGTCTTCTCCACAAACATTTATTTAAATATTAATCAAAAATTTCTTCTGGTGAGAGCATCGATTTAGGAAATAATCTGTTATCTATTTATTATTTTATTATTTTATTTATTTTTATTTTATTTTAAAAAAAGATAATCAAAATTTCTGTTTTATATATTTGAGAGTCCATATAAATAACTGTAATTAAAATCATGAGCGTAATTAAAATTCTACTAGGATGCACACACCCATACACAGTAGTCAAGGAGAGAGTAGTAGGAAACATCAATGTTTAAGTGCTAAGGATGCTACAAAGGAGAAAGAAGAAATGATCACATGTTTAGGAGAAGGCACATAAAAGTATGACACCCCAGAAGTCTAGGGGACAGAATTTTAAGAAAAAGACAAATCATCCAACTATGCCAGCATTATTTATTTAATAGTCCATCATTTCCTCTCATCAACTGTAATCAGATACTATATTATGTTATATAGTAGATTTGCTTTCTGTGCTTTTCCTCTTTTATTCTATTGCTAGAAGCAACAAAATTTTTTTTTCACTTTCTAAGTAGTATGTATGTGTCTGTATACACTTGCTTATTCTTTACAACCACTCTATGATGCTGGCAGTATTATTACTCTTATCTTACATATGAGAAAACAGGCACACCATGTTGATACTTCCTGGTAATAACAGTCCAATAGTAATGATTAGTGTATTAATATCTTTATCCAGAAAAAAAAAGCTTCTGTTTTAATTACTATGGTTTTTAAATACCTTTAACATTTAGTAATATTTATCTCTCATCTTTCTCTTTATGTATTTGCTTGGCGGTGGCAGTGGTTTATTTTTTTTTAAAGATTTTATTTATTTATTTATTCATAGACACACAGAGAGAGTGACAGAGACACAGGCAGAGGAAGAAGCAGGCTCCATGCAGGGAGCCCGACGTGGGACTCGATCCCGGGTCCCCAGGATCACACCCCAGGCTTCAGGCGGCGCCCAACCGCTGCACCACCAGGGCTGCCCCATGTGGCAGTGGTTTAAAACGCAGACTTTAGATTCAGAGTTCCTGGGGTGTAATCTTGTCCTCCTCACTTATTCTGTATTCTTAACTGTCATGTGATTCTATATCTACACTAGAATAAGTGAGAATAATAACGGCATATTATCATAAATTTGTTATCAGAATTAAGTGATATGTATAAGCTCTCAGTGTGCAAAGACTGACGCACGACTGCCCTATAATCATGAAGTATTTTTCACCTAATACCAACAATAGAAGCCATAGACAGTGCTTTAAAGGTCAAACAGAAAATAACTGTCGTCCTAGGATAGTATGTCTACCAAAGCTACTCTTCGAAAGCAAGGTTGTAATGCAACTATACTTCTTTTAAAAAAATGAATGAAAATAATGTTTTTTATAAGTAGAGTTGAAACAAAGACATCTGCAGATAAATAAAAATCGAAAGACTTCAACTAAAGGAATCTTAAAAATGTATATTTCAGAAATAAAGAAAATAATCTCACTAAAAGTCTATGATAAAATTTAACAGTAAAAAATAACAGGGAATTTTTAACCCATAAAATAGTAAAGAGGCATAGGCCTAACAGAGTGAGGAGGTTGAGAAAATTTTCCTCAAACACCAACAATAAAGCAGAACTAATCCTTCAAAACCACTATTTCAGGGTTTGGAAATCAACTAACGGCAATGTTGCAAAACTTTTAAAGTAAAATGTGGGATTGGGTTCAAATCTTGAATGGAACATAAAATCTTTATGCTCCTTATATATATGATGCCATTCTAGCAAACTCTTTAGCTAGCCTTATTAAAAATTACTAAAATGTTTTTAAGAATGAGTAAAAGCATTTCTATAGTTATAAATTACTACTTTTCTTTACAACCTTAGCAAAGAAGGAGAATCTGTGGTAGCAACCGATCACCCCAAACACAATCATCTGGTGCTTGGAATGGCTCCTTTCCTACTTCTCTGGTTTCCATACAGGCCTTTAGAGAGTAAAGGCTGTGTGCTTTCAGACAGCACCCTCATACAGTTTGCTCCTGATGTGTCATGTACTGATGATGGTCTAGCAGCATTAGACGATCTGTCATTATGTTCAGAAGCAGCAGAACTGTGTGGTTTCAGTATATGAGGACGAATCAGAGCCTTCTCAGTTCTATTTCCGGATCTACTACTTACTCGGGTCTTGTGGTTTTGGACTTGTTACAATTTCTCTGTGGTTAAAATGAAATCCCCACAGTACGGTTTGCCTTCAGTGTTTAGGACACAATGTGGTCAGGCTACACGTTTATAATATTTTCTAAGTAAAATCTAGGAATAGCCAGCCACAGGTACTAAAATGCTACACAAGATACTTTATCATTTACAAAAGTTTATTTTAGAATTGTTCCCTGGAGAATATTGTATATCTGTTTTAATTTCACAACTTTTCTCTACCTGGTAGTTAACTCTGATTTGATTCTTAAAGATTTAGAGAGAGGCATCCTGGATTCATTTTGTGATACAGCATCCTGTATCATATAATAAAAAAAAATGTAACAGATATTTTGTTCCACACTGAACCAGCCTTGTCACTATGAAATTATAAGTAGTAGAACACAAGGATGTTACCAATTCAATTCTACATAACTATGAAAAGAACCTACTATTTCATGATCAAAATAACACATAAAACAGTGGGTGTAAATGGTTTTAAAAGTTAACAGAAATACCACCCATAAAATTAGCCTGTGAAAACTGCAAATTTTATCTTGTGGCATTGTTAAACCACAGAAAACCTCATTACAGTGACTAATCACTACATCCAGCACTTCGTGGGTGCCAGGCGCTGTGCTCCACTCTTTATATGGATGTTGTCATTTAATTCTCTCAATAACCCAACAAGGAAGGTAGTTATTACCCATTTTACAGATGAAGAAATTGAAGCTCAGAGAGATTAAGGGCCATAGCTGAGTGCATACTGTTAATGAGTGGTAGGGTCTGGAATGAACCGCAGGGCCCACCATTTTAAGTACTATATATATACCGGGTCCCAAGAGCACCACTGCCATAACCAAGTCAATGAAGTGAACAATATATTTACAAATAAAATGATTGAATTGATCAAATAAAAGAGTTGTAATTTTATAAAACTAGCAAGATAGCATTTGTATGTATTCAATACCCTAGGTATTTTTATTATAGAAAATATATAAACAGGTAATTAGTGAAAACAATTAGTCTTTCTTTGATTATAAATTCACTGTAACCAGGTCAACCAAGCGCATTTTTATTTTCCCTAAGAGATACAGTAAAATGTGGTTCTTTTAGGATTTATTGCATATATGGCACTATGCAGTATTTGAGATCCAGAGCCCTTTAGTCCTGATGGGTTCCTCAAAGATAATTTATTACAAATTACTCATTCTTAATAATGTAACTGGAGTCTGAGGATGCTTGAAGAATTTGGCAGTAATAGGACACATGGATCTGGTGTTTAAAATGCTTACAGTCTCATTGAGAAGATAAAGGATACAAGCAAAAATTTAGAGGTTCTGGTTAAAAGGAAAATCAAAGGTTCAAAAGAGATCAACTATAGGATTTAGGGAAGACAACATGAATTCGAGGAGGCTTCAGCTGGGCCCATGAGTAGAATTCTAGGATAGGTAATTTGAAGTTCAGTGAGGTTCCCTCTGGCCAAGAATCATCCGAGTTTTATTTTCCTTGTAGGTAAGAACTAAGAACAGAAAATTGTCCACTCCCTTGTTAGTTCATTGTAATATAGCCCCACTTCCTACTACCTTACATCTGTGTCATTGTGTAACATTTAAGTATTCTTCTCATTTCTCTTATCATCCCTTCTATTATATTTTGTTGACACTTCTTAATTATTCTCTGTGAGAGTGGAGACTATAAAGATCCAGCAGTAATCATCCATTCTTTCATTCTTTTCCCCTCTGTCTGTAATCCTCCCCTTATCAAGTTCACTTATCCTAAGGGATTTATCAGTCATCTTTATTTTTTTTTTAAAGATTTTACTTATTTATTCATGACAGAGTGGGGGAGAGAGAGAGAGAAGCAGGCTCCGTACAGGGAGCCAGACGTGGGACTCAATCCCGGGTCTCCAGGATCACACCCCGGGCTGAAGGTGGCACTAAACCACTGGGCCATCGGGGGCTGCCCCATCAGTCATCTTTAGACAGATGACTTCTAAATCTCTCTCTCTGTTGCTGATCTTTCAAAGAATCTCCAACTCTCTGTTGTCAAAATGATAGTAAAAAAGACTTGGAGAAATGCTATATTATGGATCTTTTTTCTTTAAATGAGAAAGAAATGTTGAAGATAGTGTTGTTATATATTGTCAACCATTCCTTTTCTTTAAAGATTTTATTTATTTGAGAGAGAGAAAGAGAGTACAAGAGAGAGGGAGAGGCAGATAAAGAGGGAGAAGCAGACTCCCCACTGAACAAGGAGCCTAATGTGGGGCTCGATCCCAGGATCTTGGGGTCATGACTTGGGAAGAAGGCAGACCAACTTGGCTTAACCAACTGAGCCATCCAGGTGCCCTTGTTAACAATTCTTACTCTAAAATGAGTTTCTGTGAAATTTTCTATAGTATCAAAAAAATTACAATTCAATTATCAAGGACAACCAAGAATCACAAGCAAAATGGAGTCATTTTGTTTAGGTGTTGACTACTAAAAAAAAAAAAAACAAAAACAAAAACAAAAAACAGCAGTTTGTGAGATTTTAAGTTCCTTAAAATTCAACAAATTCCAAAGCTGCATTTATAACTATAATTTCCACTTGGTATATGTTACTGAAAAGTATTTTAAAAGTTACTTCTTGCCTCCAA
Source organism: Canis lupus dingo (assembly GCF_003254725.2). NCBI lineage: Eukaryota > Metazoa > Chordata > Mammalia > Carnivora > Canidae > Canis > Canis lupus. Next base: position 43,855,879 of record NC_064254.1, read on the forward strand.
AATCAGTAAACTCTTATCCTTTATGCTTTTAATTTAACATATAAATACAAAGCTCCTAAAAATTCTAAGCTTTTTCCCTACAAAACTGATTGCTCAAACTTTCCCTATTTCTATCATTGGCGCCACCAATGCCAAAGCACTAAAAGCATTTTCTAATTTGCCTTTCCCCTCACATCCCGGGGTCAAGTTCTGTTGTGCCTTCTTCTTTCTTTCATATTCATTGTTCCACCTTCTGTTCTAAGGGCTTCAATTCAAGTTCAGGCTCTTTGGGCCACAGGATCACAACAGTACTACAATCTCTTGATTAGTCTCCTTGCTTTTGTTTTCTTTCCCATGGAAATCATTTACACGCTAAAAAAAAGTCTTGTCATGGTATTTTAAATAGGTACTATGTGATGAGATCTTGTCTAAGTTTATTATCTCTGCTATTCTCAAAAGGAAACTTTATCCTTCTTTCCTTCCCTTATTTACTCATCTATCAAATAACACACTGAGGGCAACGAGGGGTCAGGAATACTCTAAGTGCTGTTGACACATTCCTGCCCTCACAGAGTTTATAATCTTGTGGAGAATACAGTAAATAGGAGATTACAACACAGTGTGATAAAAAGTATAATAGGGGATATTTAGGGTGCCAAAATGCAGAGCAGGGGCACCTACCTAAAATTAAGGAGATTAGGAGAGGCTTTCCAGAGGAAGCTAAGGCCTGAAGGATTAGTAGGAACTTGCCAAGTTAAGAGGATGGGGAAGAATTTTCAAGGCAGAGAGAACCTACTCATAGGCCCTGAGTTAAAATAAATCAATGTTATGTTCTAGGAACTGAAATCAATTAAATATGATTGAATCACAGTGTTTATAGGGAGAGACAAGAATGAAGACTAGAGAGGTAAACCAGGTCAGATTATGAAGGGCCTCTAACCTGTGTTGGGGGTTTATGCTTGACCCTGAGTGGGACATTACACAGGAGCACAACATGATCATTTCCACTTTAGACTGACTCACTTTGCACAGTCAAGATAAAGAATGGCTATCAGAAGGGCAGAACTAGAGCAGGAAGCTTACTTAGGAGGCTGCTGCAAAAACCCAGCCACGCACTTGGAAACAAGAACAGGACAAAGACAAGCAGACGGATTTGAGAAATATTTATGAATTAACAGTATCAGGTGAAGAGAAGCAGATGATGAGAAAAAAGAAATGAAGAATGAATTCCAAGTTTATAGTTTGGTAACCTGGCAAAGGATAGCTTATATTTTTTAAAAAGTAGAAAACCTCAGGAGAAGCAGGTTTGATAAAGAAGATCAGTTCAGCTTTGGATAGGCTGTGTTCCAGCAACTAGAGATATGTAAGCAACGGAAGTTGTCAGGAGACATTAAGATGTATGACTTTAGTATTTTAGAGTTTGAACAGCTGCAGGGAAAGATAAGGCCCATGAGAGGGTGTCTCAAGTGATGTAGCAGTAAAGGCCATTAGACATGAAGAACTTAAGAACAAGAAAAGCCAACATACAAGAAAGGTCACTGACATGAAAGTTAAACGGGGCTGAGAACAAGACTGAAAATGGGTGAGAATTGGGGGAGAGTAGTTTAAACTGGGAGAAGATAGAGAGATGATAAACCTAATTGACATAAACCTCAAAGAAGCATGTGTGTGTGTGGGGGGGGGGGTTAAATGAGGATGGAGGGCTCATAGTCTGAAAGAGACAGAGGAGAGAAGATATTGATCTCATCTCCCAATCCTAAAATGTTGTGTGGACCAATAAGCATCACTGAAAGTGCTACATGAAAAATGGGAGTCTCAAATGAGAGCCATGTTGCCATGAAGCAAGAATGTAAAGGGAACATCTACAGAGGAAGTGAGGACATAAGGAAGTCTTTTATTAAAAAGACAAGAAAAAAGTTTCAGAGGGAGAAGAGTGTTGGGAGTTTGGTTTAGTAGACATGAAACACAAAGCATGAAGTATGGAAAAGCATGAAGTATGTGAAAGAATATATGGAACTAGATAAATGACGTGTTAGTTTTACATAGTAACAATTCACATTTTAATAGACATGAAGCAGGTTTGCTAAGAATTGTGTCTAGAGGTCACTTGATGGACTACAAAGGTAAAATGTAGAGAGATGGGCATATGGGAAGGGTAGGTTGCATCCTGGGCTCTCAGTTGGAGGGCAGCACCCATATAGGCTGAAATGCTCAGGGCAATGATCTGTGCATATCTACATATCTACATAGCACTGTTTTGTGACCTTCCACTTCTAGTCTGTGTCATTTCTCTTGCCAGAGTGCCTTCATATAAAGGACTTAGAAAATGTTTTTATAAACCCCATCTGCAAATTTACCATAGAGAATTAAAGGTCTCCTCAATGCAAATTTCGGTAAATACCTTATCCCAAACCTCAATCATGTCATTTACTTCTACAGTTTGAATCACTAAATCTGTCTATGTCTCCTTCTCAATTTAGTCTAAATCAAACTGTTTATTTCTAAAAGCCAACAACTTCCACAAAACACTAGGAATCAAGTTTTGAGCAGCAAGAGAATTATATGTTATTTTGCTGAAGGTTATTAGAGTCATAAGATTTTCAAACTAGAAAGATCCTTAGACACCATGTAGCAACAAGTAATGCCCAGGAATGTCAAATAACACCCAGGATCACAGGAACAGACATACCTGTGAGTACTGGGCCTAAGAGAAAAGACAGAAAAATCAAGTACTTGGTACTTAGGATGCTAGTAGATAGTAAAATTCACTAAAATTCTAGTAAATCTACTAAAATCAGTTCCATTGTTTTAAAGTTCTTTCTTGTAGGTTATCTTCCTCCCTAATTCTTAACCAGCAATAATCGATTTGAACAAATATTTTGTAAAATAAGAACTAGATCCAAATATTGACTTGGATCAACAGTCTCATTTTTACTATTCCCAAGAATCAGTATCAGCTTCAAAGGGTTTTAGTTAAAATGTCATCATTATGATATTTAAAAGAATTTCTATAGGTTCTAACGATAATCTTCAAAGAGGCATTCCAAAAGTACTGTGAATATTAACAGTAATTATTGTACAGTGTTCCAGGGTATTACTTGGAGAGAGAGAACCCTCATTTGGATTTAGCTTTGTTTAAAAAAAATAAATAAATCACATTATTCTATAATGAAACCTCAAAATCAAAGTAAAAATGAAAGAATTTTTTGCATGTGTAATTCCTTAAAAACACTGAAAGACGATACACATTCTTGTGCCACTGAATAGCAGAAATCTATGCATATTATTCAAGACAAATCTGAGAACTCTACATTTAGAAATAGCTGAAGGCACAAATCCAATGTAAATTACAAGTCTGGCTTCTTTGGCACAATCATCTGGATTAATGTCAAAGTTTGAACACTAACCATCTTCATAACTAGAGCCCACCTACCAATAATGTGTCCTGAAGCTATGTGTCTATAATTCCATATTAGTGGCATTTCTTATGGGAGTATTATTGCCTAATACCAATAAAAATACCAAAATATCATGTTCCCTGCTTTATTAATAAGCTCTTTTCTTCCCTGGGGGCCTTAAGAACTAAGCCAGCATATGTTCCAGTGGTACTGAAGGTCTTTTAAACCCAAACTGGTTTAAAACTATTTCTATTGGCATCTGTATGGGTACATTTATCTGCATGTCAATGACTTTTTCTCTTTTAAAATACCTTAATAGTTGGTTGAATTGATGCAATCCAATATACAAAAATTAGATTTCTATTATAGAATTCCTACTTAGTTTTGAACAATTCTTAGGAATAAAATATAATCTAGTGCTAAGAACTGTTTAACTTTGTTTTGCATTAAACCATTTTTAAATGACCATACTTTTTTGAGTTAACAAGTACACTTACATTTAAGTTTAAATTTTCAAAAATGCAACTCTTTGACAAACTGACATATTTTCAAAATCTGATTAACAAAGCTATCTTTGTGTTAGAAGGGTAATTTTAGGTAATTTACTGAGTTTACTATAGGGGTGTGTGGAAGTATAATTTAAGATTTGTAAACTACTAATTTTATTCTGGTATCACTGAGAAATATAAGCCAAGACAAGTAATTTCTGTGCCTAAAATAGTACTTATTGAAAGGAACATTTAAAATGGAGTTAATAATCCAAGGGGCTTAGAATGTAACTACTTGGGTTTAAGTTTTGCCTTTTCACTTATAAACTGAATCTTTTAAGTCAAATTCTCAGTCTTTCCACTACCTGTCTTAGAACTTCTTTGTTGGCAATTCTAAATCTATAAAAAGAATTAGAAAAATATCAAATTAACAATTCAGGCCACCTACTAGTACATAAAATATTCAGTTTTTGAAAAAAATTGGACTTTGTTACCAATCTGATTCATGAAAGTGAGAAAATAAAAATCTGACAATTTTGCTCTCATTTATTTCTTGTCTTTTTTGATATTAGCCATCCTGACTAATGTGAAGTGAAATGTGAAGTGGTATCTCACTGTAGTTTTGATTTGCATTTCCCTGATCATGAGTGATACTGTTGAGCATCTTTCCGTGTGTCTTTTGGCCATCTGTTTGTCTTCTTTGGAAAAATATCTATTCAGGTCTCTGCCCATTTTTTTAATAGAATTTTTTGCTATTTTGGTGTTCAGTTGTAGAAGTTCTTTATATATTTTGGATATTAACTCCTTCTCAAATGTATCATTTGCAAATATCCCTCCCATTCAATAGGTTGCTGTTTTGTTTTGTTGATTTCCTTTGCCATACGAAACTTTTTTTTTTTTAATTTTGGTGTAGTCCAATCATTTATTTTTCTTTATTTCCCTTGCCTCAGGAGACATATCCATAAATAAGGCCAATGTCCAAGAAACTACAGCCTATGTTTTCTTTTAGGAGTTTTATGGTTTCAAGTCTCATATTTAGGTCATTAATCCATTTATTTAAAAGACTTTATTTATCTATTAGAGAGAGAGAGCGAGCAAGCTTGAGATGGGAGTAGGAGAGGAGGGAGAGGGACAAAGAGAAACAGACTCATTGTGCTGAGCACAGAGCACAGAGTCCGACATGGGGCTCCATCACAGGACCCGGAGATCATGACCTGAGCTGAAGTCAGACACTTAACCTACTGAGTAACCCAAGTGCCCCATCTTTAATTCACTTTGAGTTAATTTATGGTATAAGAAAGTGGTCCAGGGATGCAAGGGTGGCTCAGTGGTTGAGTGTCTGCCTTCAGCTCAGGACATGATCCTGGAGTCTTGGGATTGAGTCCCACATCGGGCTCCTTGCATGGAGCCTGCTTCTCCCTCTGCCTATGTCTCTGCCCCTCCCCCTCTCTGTCTCTCATGAATAAATAAATAAAATCTTAAAAAAAAAAAGTAGTCCAATTTTGCCAATACCATGGAGTAAAAAGACACCTTCCCCATGGCATATTCTTGCCTCCATCATCATAGATTAATTGACCATACATATGTGGGTTTATTTCTGGGCTCCCTAATATGTTCCACTGATTTATGTGTCTATATTGGTGCCAGTATCATACTGTTTTGATTAGTACAGTTTTGTAGTCTATGGGACTGGGATTGTGATAACCTCCAGCTTGGTTCTTCTTTATCAAGTCTGCTTTACCTTATAAAACTTTTTAAAAATGGATTTCAGTGAAATGGTATGAAGCTTCCTTGAATGTATTATTTATTTAGATCTATAAATAGGATGCTATGTGAATAAGGTTTAGATATGTACCTATTGTTTCACTACTAAATACCTATTTATATTTTGACAGAATATTTTAATCATAGAGAAAAGCATTAGAGAATAATATTAGCTAACATCCATGTGCCCCCTACACAATTTTGTGAAATGTTGACATTATGCCATATTTATTTCAGACTTTAAAAAATGGCCACATATCACTTAAAATCCCTTCTGCCCCTCCTTGATCCCAATTCCCTCAGCTAACTATTCTCTTAAATTTGATGCATATCATTCCGAAACATGCTATACTTTTACTACAAATGTATGCTACCCAAAAGCAAACTTGACATTGTTTTTAAGCTTTATATACATAAAAACCGTATATGAATCTGATGGGTGTTGAATGGTATCTGATCCTTTTGACATCTCAGTGCCATTATTCACAGCTCAGGGTGAGTGAATTGAATGGTCTCCTTTTGTTTGTTTGTTTGTTTTAATGGTCTCCTTTTGAATTTTTTCCCTCAGTTCTGTAATTCTTCGATATATTCATGTGGACATATGAAGCACTAATGTCATTCAATTTTTATGTGCTGTGCAATACTGTATGCTATATATACACAATTTATCAATTCTCCCATTGATGGACATTTAAAATACTTTAAATTTTTCACTACTACAAACAATGCTGTTCTGAAAATTTATGAGCATGCCTCCCTACAAATGAGTTTCTCTGGGGTGCAAATGCCATACAGTAGGTTATGATAATCCTAACTATACTGCCAAAGTGTTTTATGAATTTACATTCCTGAAAGCAGTGTAAGTATTCATCCCCAGCCTCACATACATTTGGCATTGTCAGATTTAAACATTTTTGGCAGTCTGATGGAGGTGACATGGTACTTGATATCTGTGAATTGGCTGTGTGGTGCTGGGCAGCCTAGGGAGTACGCTGTTTGGATTGCCCTTCAAGAAAGAACTTGCCTAAGAGTGCAGTTATAGACAGCTTTCTCCACCACAATGGTTTAAGATTGGAGATGCAGCATTCCATCCACAGCCACACTCTTCCCAGGGAGTCCCCAGGCAATTACTGAGCACAGCAGTAATACTGGGGCCAGGTCATTTATACTCAAGGTGAACTCATCTAACAAGCAATTTTGTCTCTGGAGCTTCCCATTAGGTTGGCTGAGACTTTGTCAGATATATATTATAGTCCAAGGTGCTCTCTGCCCAATTCTGCTTCCCAGATGTGCATTGTGGTCTGAAGGCTTTTTTCCCTGCCTTACCTTCCTTCTCTGCTAATGTCTCACAGGCATTACCCCTTATGTACTTCTTACACTTCAACACCATCTCAGGAACTGCTTCATGGAAAATGCAAACTGATATAATCTGTGGAGTTCAAGCCTTTACTGAATCAAAATCCTTATTACCTCTAGAAGTTGGGTGGGTTATTTAATTACTCTATACCTCAGTTTCCTCATCTCTGAAATAGGAATAATAGTACCTGCCTTACAGGTTTGAGGGAATTAAATTAATATAAGCCCTTGGAACAACCTCAAGCACATACTAAGCTCTCAGTAAGTATCAGTTTTTATTTGTCCAGTATGATTTCCTTATGTATCACAAGAGTTGTAATTAAGGTTGGGATATTTGAAAATATTACTAAGTAAACAAGGACCTGGGAATATTTATTGTTTCCTTCCTTGGATTGTGCATTTAGGCAAATGGTATTATAGCATGTGGGTAAAGGTAGGGCAATGTCAAAACACTCAGTGATAAATAGTTCTAAGTCTGATTATCTTTGTCAATGATAAATCTATATTCTAAAACTTGTTTCTCTACCATTTATATTCTGGGTTCTTTTTTGCTCATAATTAATTACATATACAAGTAACATTAAGGAATGCTAACTGTAACACTTAAATATTCTTGGGAGGCTTTGATTAGATGCCTTCTCTATCATACAGTATACATTTGGATTTTATAGTCTACAACTATTGAGACTATTAGTTCCCTTTGGGGTGGTATTAAGTCAAATATCACAAAAATTTCCTAAGATAAGGCAGAAATCAGAGCTAATATTCCTTTTTAAAATGATTTTCCCTTAAATTATTTTCCCAGAAATGTCCACCAGTTCCCCTTTAATCAATAATTTTTCTAAAATCTAGAGTAATTATAGCCCCAAATCAATGTATCTGTGCAGAAAGATCAAGAAAGCTCAGCAACGAATGCATTCTTCCTATAATCTTGTCCTCAGAGATCAGGTTAATGAGAATTTGGAAAAGCATTAAGTCTTTAAGAATGACCCAGTCAAGCATTTATTGTAATCAGATTCTTTTCCCCCTATCTTCAGTTTTAAAACTGGGAGTTTAGCCAAAAATGAATTTCTAGAATAAGCAGATGCTTATAAAAATAAAAGTCTTCATTAACTTTGTAAATGTATTTTCTGTCTCATTCCAAAATTCTCTATTTCTCCATAGCAAGAAAAATAACCTCTGTATTATTCCAAAACTCCATATGAAGTATATACACAGAGGTCTCAGTCTACAGACCTCTGTAATACATTTGTGAAAACAGATCATATATCCCATTCTTTAATTCACTCAATGGAAAAACAAGAACAGTATATCAGAAAATAGTACTGAAGCAAGTGGTGGAAAGAGAAAAAGATTTGTACTATCTTGTCAGTAAAATGAGTGATATCATCACCCTTCAATTGATTTGAATAATAAAATTCTATTGGGTTTTCTAAGACACATATGTTATTAAAATATATTTCTTGGGATGCCTGGGTGGCTCAGTGGTTGAGCCTCTGCCTTCGGCTCAGGATGTCATCACGGGGTCCAGGGATGAAGTCCCACCTTACGGGGAGCCTGCTTCTCTGCCTATGTTTCTTTTTCTTTTTTTTTTTTTTAGATTTTATTTATTTATTCATGAGAGAGAGAGATAGAGAGACATAGATAAAGGGAGAAGCAGCCACCAGCCCCCCCCCCTCCCCCCCCCGCAGGAGCCCGATGCAGGACTCAATCCTGCATCCCAGGATCATGCCCTGAGTCAAAGGCAGATGCTCAACTGCTGAGCCACCCAGTTTTCTCTATCCCTATGTTTCTGCCTGTCTCTCATAAATAAATAAAAAGTCTTTAAAAAATAAAATAAAATATATTTATCATATTGTATCTGCTTTTACATACTATAATTTAGCTCATCTTCTTCATTACCACTCTTCATTTCTTTTTTAAATATTAGCTAAATTTCAGAACAGTTCAGGTTCCAGGTTTCTGGATAAATGAGCAATGATCAAAATCCTTCTTCTCTCTTTACCACCCCCCCCCCCCCCCAGCAAATTTTAAAAAAAAAGGGCTTAATCTTTTGCAGGAGAAATCCTACTTAATCATTTAAACTTCCTCTGAGGAAAGTGATCACCACTTTGCCTAGTTATTAGAAACATCTAAGAAATTGAACTTTTCAGAACCTTGTGCTATAGTAGTATTAACTGGGATTTTGCAAAAATAGCAATCCTTGAGCAAGTGTTTTCAGAAACACTAGACAAAACAGGTCTCTTCATCCAGCATTTGAGTTCTTAGAACTCTAAAATACTATTCTGAACTGATAATCTCTGAGAAGAAGCTGCATATGTGAATTTATCATTCTTAATTTAACAAGAAAATACCTTTTTATAGCCCCCAAAAGAGGTGAAAAGAATACTGAAAGACCAAGCATGTACCACTGTTAAGACAGGGTTTAAGAAAGCCCTTAAGTTGTTCAACAGTTTATAATAAAGATCAAAATCTATGAGAAGTAATTATTATTCTATACTGGTAAATAGAAGGACATTTTTTAGAGGAGAAATTTTTTAGTCAAAATGAGGTAATATAAATCATTAAAGACAAAAATTGACTTAGTTTCAAATGAAGAGAAATTTGCAGCTGAGCTAAGAAGTAAAAAATAAGTATAACAAAGAACCTCTACACAAAATTTCAGGAAAGGACTTTCTACTTCTGGTAACGCAAAATAAAAAACATCCCAAGGAGAAATGGGCTTGTTATTTGAGGATATTCCTATCTTAGGATTATTTATTGGCCTAGCTCTCTTTTCAAAGCTAGATTTATTAAATAGTGAGAAACTTCACAAAGTTTCACAAAACTCAAGATGGATCAAAATTTTTAAGTAAGTCAAATACAGTTGATAGACATGATTTCATGAATTCACTTGGTTTTCTGTTCTGAAGGGCAGTCCTATCAGTTCACGAGAGAAGTACACGGAAGCAGAGCAGAAAGAAAGGGAATGTGGCTACAACTGAGTCACATGGAGGCTGCAACTGGTTTAGTAAAAGCTGGCAAAGCTTAAATCACAAGCATATGTAAAGAAATCTCCACTCGTTCTCATGTGAGCTGTATTAGTCACTTTGTTTTCCCACAAGCTGATAACAATAGCATTTTGTGGTGTCTAGAAAAAAAAGAAAGGTTTATATTTTCAAATCCCCAGTTAAGAAGGAATTTTTCAATCGAGGAGATTACAGATTTGGAGTGATGCTGGTTGTAGCTAAATATCAACTACGGGACATTCCAAATTCTTCACATACCAAGCAATGTAAAAACAATGTGAAGATCATGACTTGAAGGAAAAAGTTTTCAACGTCATAATCAGAATGTAAGACAGTAGGGACAGCATTTAAAAATGGGTACATCATTAAACCAACTCATTAGGATAGACTAAAGGACCTTAAAGACAGGAATATGAAGTACCCCTGATATTTCACCACCACATAAAATAAACAAATCCAAATCTCCTTTGAAGCCATGGTGTAAGAAAGTTTTATTTTTATTTATTTTTTTGTATATTTTTTATTGGATTTCGATTTGCCAACATATAGTATAACACCCAGTGCTCATCCCGTCAAGTGCCCCCCCTCAGTGCCCGTCACCCAGTCACCCCATCCCCCCGCCCACCTCCCCTGTAGGAAGGTTTTAACAGTCATTAATCCCAGCAAAGAGAAGGATTTTTTTTCCTGAAACATAATATGCTACCTTACACTTCACATTGCTGTGTGTTAAATTTTAAAAGATGCCAATTTCAAATGTTACAGAAGATAATCTGTGTTTAACACACTTTAATTGTATCAAAGTACAGTATTCTAGGCTTTAACACAGAAGTATGTGACAGATTTCTGAAATGAAAGTGAAACAAAAGATACCACGATTAAAGTTGGGGAGACTTCCATAGTATGCTTTCAAATAATCCTATGGTTCTATGTATCAGGGAAGCTGTGCTTCACTCCTTTTAGGGGTAATTTGAAATACAGTCAGCTACTAACTCTGACTGGCTTCCTAAATCTGAGGACTAGATTCACACAACTAAAGCCAAGATGAAGCTGTCCTTTAAAACTGAGGGCATACATATCATGCATTTACAAAATCAGTCTCTATTGATTTAGCATGCATATACTTAGCATAGTTATATGCAAATAAGTTTTATATATCTTATATGTTTTATATCTCTATAGTTCTATAAATCTAGAATTTATATTCAGGTTTATTTTTCTGTTTTCTTTACATGTAGATTAAATCTATAAAAGCAACTAATAGCTCCTTGAAATAAAGGCAAAAGCTGCGATATTAACTTCTAAAATGAGAGTTTCAAATGACCTCTTTTAAGAAGATACATAAAATAAGGTTTTAATATTCCTATGAGCAAATCTTTTGAAAGCTCCAGTTAAATATAAACAGTGACTAAATATATCATAGAGAAATGTTATTTTCTCTAGCTTGGATTCACAAGAGCCTTGGTTTAAAGACTGCTTTCCAAGTTTTCCGCTGTTATCAATTTTTAACAAAATATTTAAAAAGTTATAAAACAATCAAACATCTCAATTCAAAACATATTTTCAACAAAAACCCCTAAAAGTTAAGTCTTTTTCTGTGACCAAAACCAACATTCCATGACTGCAAACAACTTCTTCTATAGCAAAGTATTTTTTATCTAAAAAAAGACAGAGGTTGGTTTTCCCTTAAGCTCTCTAAATACAATTTACTAAGATGCAAATGGCTGATTTTAAGGTGCCAAATCAGGTAAAATCACTACCATTTTTGAAAGGAGACGCTGTCTGCCAACAACAAGAATGTTATTTCATGTTACGTGTTAAGAAATGAAAGTTATATGACACCATCTCTGCTGCTTCAGTTAAACCTTATTCCTCTGAGGCTTCACTCCCCCGCCTTTTTAAAGTTTTTATTTAAATTCCAGTTAGTTAACATACAGTGGTAATATTAGTTTCAGGTGTACAATATAGTGATCCTGCCAAAACTTTTTAAGTGGACCCACAAGTGTGCCTTCGTGACATTTCGTTAAGTGCCTATTAACCCCTTATGTCAAGTAGCCTGTTCTTATACTGAAAAAAACGTGAGGTTTTTTTTTTTTTAAAGATTATTTATTTATTTATTCATGAGAGACACAGAGAGAGAGGCAGAGACAGGCAGAAGGAGAAGCAGGCTCCTCACAGGGATCCCGATGTGGGACTTGATCCCAGGATTGGGATGATGCCCTGAGCCAAAGGCAGATGCTCAACTGCTGAGCCACCCAGGCATCCCAAGGTGAGTTTTCAATTGCAATTTTTTAATCCTTTCCTTGCTTGATTCACTGCTGTGTTGGTCCCTGTTAGTCCCTCTTTTCCTGAAACTCTTATCATTTAGCCTCACTGCTACTACCTTTCCAGCATCTGGCTCCTTTCCTCCACTGGGCTAATAGCGAATAATCTGCCAACATTGAAATATTGAAAGGGGGAATATAAAATTATTTTATGCTTACTACCTGATTTTTAAATTTCTATTCCCCTATGGTATTGATAGGTGTACATGTCTATGGTGACGTTAAAAAGAAGAATGGATGGAAAGTGCATTTTTCTTAGTTTCTTGATTGCAAAAAGTTCTATCTCTAACAACAAATTGCTAAAGGAAAAGAGGCTAAAAACTTACATGCTATATTTCTCTAGTTCTATGATAAACTGTTAAAAGATTTTTAGACTGAATTCCAGCACATTAAATCTTAAAACAACCATCTGTTTTGAAGTAAACTTAATCCCACCTCAAAGAATACTTGAGATGAATGATAGCATTCCTTTATAAGAAAATACAGCAATATACATTCTCTCAAATTTAACTTTTAATACAGCTTGTGAACTATGTAATTAAAATAGACAAGCCACTTAGATATCCATTACATTGCCTTTTATAAACAGAATATTTATATTCTTATATTCATTCTAAGAGACAAGATGTGCAGTGCCAACCACTTACTACCATACCTTTTTAATAGTGTGTGAAATTCAACAGCTTTTGAATCTGAGTTCTTAGGCCTCACTTTACTCAGAATCAGCCAACAATTCTACATTTGCAGGAAATTCACCTGAAAACCAAAGCTCACATTGCCCACCACAAGTATGTTAGTTCTGGGTCATGGATAATCAAAAGTCATGGAAGACTAGAGGCTTAGTTGGTCTTGTGGCAGAACGGGAATAACACTATGGAGTTTAAGGCAACACAACATCTGGATAAGATTCATACAGGATATGCTAAGGTAAGGCCACAGTTCACACCATCAAACTAAAACTGAGAACAAAACTTAAATTTGTAATTCAAATTAGTGTGCTGCAAAGCTCCCTCATCTTTTCGTATCTCCTGCCATCTGCATCTCAGACTTCTGAATCTAGGGTCAAGGTTTCTGGTCTAACACACAAACGGCTTGGAAGTTGATGCTACAGTCATCACAAGAAAAAGTTGAAAAAACTCAAACTAAATAGCTCTTCATAGACCAATCATACTGAACCAAAAAGACAAACAGGCAAATACAGATGATCACAGTTTACTGGAAGCAGAAGGGCAGGAGCAACCTGGCCACTGGAGCCAATATCTGTGCCAATGTTTTCAACTGTAATTGATGAATTGCTGGCAGCTCAGTGAAGACTAACTTGAGAGTTAAGAACTCCCGGGGTGCCCACTCTTGCTGGGGGGGGGGGGGGGTTGATAATCCCTTACAGTTTTATCCTCTAAGAACCTAACCAGGTTCTCACAGTGAAGATCAGAGAAAAATTCCCTTACGCTTACAGCGGAAGGAAAGCAAAAGTAACCATTTTGAAATACTCCCAATGTTTCTGTTCTCCTTGGAAAAGGCCCCTCTGGCCTTCAAGATGGGGGGAGGGAAATACACATCTTAGGCTCACTAAAGGCTGAGACCTAAGCATAGGACTACAGCATGCCTTCCCTCCCCCCACATCATTTTTTTTTCTTTAAGATTTATTTATTATATATAGAGAGAGAGCATGCATACAGAGAGGGAAAAGGAGAAGCCGACTCCCCACTGAGCAGGGAGCCCCACATGGGGCTTATCCCAGAATCTGGGGATCATGATCTGAGCCAAAGCCAGAGCCACCCAGGTGTATCTCACCCCACATCTTATTAACACGTCAACAGGGCTCTTCTAACAGGAGATTTCAGATAAAAGAACTGCAAGCCTCAGACTCTATTGAAGATGTAGGAAAATCCAAAGACAACAAGGGAGACAAAAACAAGGACACTGAAAAAATTTTGCCTCCTAACATCACAGCTACAGCAGACTGTAAACCCAATCTAACTCCTAGCCAGAGAAAAAAACCTTCACATTAAAGACCTGTATACTTATTCAGTCCCTTTTATATCATACATCCTATCCAGCTTTCAACAAAAAATTACAAGGTATGCTAACTCCCCTGCCTTTTTAAATAGAAAAATACAGTTGGAAAAGACAAAGCATGGGGGGATCCCTGGGTGGCGCAGCGGTTTAGCGCCTGCCTTTGGCCCAGGGCATGATCTGGAGACCCGGGATCGAATCCCACGTCGGGCTCTTGGTGCATGGAGCCTGCTTCTCCTTCTGCCTGTGTCTCTGCCTCTTTCTCTCTCTCTCTCTCTGTGTGACTATCATAAATAAATAAAAATTTAAAAAAATTTAAAAAAAGAAAAGACAAAGCAAACATCAGAATTAGATTCAGATATGATATAGATTTGGGGATAATCAGACCAGGAATTTAAAATAAATGAACATGCTAAAAGACCCAATAGAAAAAGTGGACAACATGCAGGAACATAAGGGTAATGTAGGAAAGAAATGGAAACTAGGAGAATCAAAAGGAAATCCTAAAAATCAAAATCGCAATAAATAAATATTGCATCTGATGGGCTAATTTGTAAACTAGATACAGGAGGGAAAAAAATAGTGGGCTCAAAGATATGTCAATAGAAACTTCTAAAACTAAAATGCAAATAGAGAAAAAGAATAGGATAGTAAAGATACAATATATATAAAATACAATATAATTTGTATACCAAGAGTAGAAGAAAGAAAGGAACAGAAGAAATATTTGAAGTGATAATGCTAAGAATTCTACAAAATTAATGACACATGCCAAACCACAGATCCAGGAAACTCAGAGAATTTCAAACAGATAAATACCCTACCCACCCCACCATCACCAAAAAATAAATAAAATAAAAAAATAAATAAAATAAAAATAAATAAAATCCATAGATATATCTTAAGTATAACCTATCCAAAACTGCAGACAATCAAAGATGAAGATAAAACTATGAAATAAACCTGACGGGAAAAAACACCTTACCTACAAAGAAGAAAGTTAACAATACATCACACTTTTCTTCAGAAACCATGTAAGCAAGAAGAAAGTAGAGTGAAATATTTAATTTTTTCTTTTAAAAAACCCAACACCTAGAATTCTTTACCAACCAAAATTATCCTTCAAAAGTAAAGGAGAAATAAGGCTTTCTCAGACAAATTAAAATTGAAGAAATCTGGGGCAGGAGACTTGCCTTGCAAGCAATATTAAAAGAAGTTCCTCAGAGAGAAGGAAAATAATATAGGTCAGAAACTCAGATCTACATAAAGAAAGGAAAACAGTACCTTTTAAAAAAATCTTAATTTATCTAATAGAGAACAGTTTGTTCAAAACAATAATGGTAATAAAGTATTTGGTGATTATGGTTTATAGATAAGTGAGATGAGTAACAGCAATGTTATAGGGGATGGCAGGAAGGAAATGAATTGGGAATATTGTAACATACCTAGAGTGTCCATGAAGTGATACAGTGTTATTTGAAAGTGGACTTGTATTAGTTGTAAACGTATGTTACAAACTCTGGGGCAACCACTAAAAGTTTTGTTTTTTTTTAAAGAAGTAAAAATGGGGACATCCAGATGGTTCAGGTGTTGAGCATCTGCCTTTGGTTCAGGTCACAATCCCGGGCCCTGGGATTAAGTCCTGCATTGGGCTCCCCTCAGGGAGCCTGCTTCTCCCTCTGCCTATGTCTCTCCCTCTCTCTCTCTCTCTCTCTCTCTCTATCTCTCATGAATAAAGTAAATTAAAATTAATAAATAAATCTTTAAAAAAGTAAAAGTGATGCACTAATGCAGATGAGGAAATGAATCTAAGGTCAGAACTTGCTTCTTTTTATACTAGTTAACCCCTTGGCCTTCCTTTACCTACATGTCTGTTACATGTGTCTTCTGGAGCAATGTGTATATAAAGTTTTGGATGGTCCAATTGCTCTATCTTTTTGCAGTTCATGTTTCAGCAACATGATGAATATATTAAAGAAAAAAAACAAAAAAAGCTGCACACAATACTGAAGAACTGATCCCACAACCACACTGACCAAACACACGGACGCATGTTGCAGAATTCTATTAAGCCTTGCCTCACAGTGAACATGTAACTAGGTAGTGGTCAGTTATAACAGAACTCTGTACAGATGAGTCTGATGATACTAGTAGTAAAAATGTATCTATACCAGTGCCTGGAACACCACCTGGCATATAGCATAAACTTGATATTTATTAAATGAATAAATGAATTGATGTAAAAAGGAAGAATATTTGATACCAGCTGACAAAATTTTTTTAAATGTTATTTATCAACTTGCTTCAACATCCATCTTAGAAGTAAAATGAAGTCTCCTATATTGGTTTGCATTTCTGAAGTCTAACTTTACACAAGTATTTAAGAGTATGCCTGGGAAAGATCTTACATCTGGCACATTAAAAGGTATTGAGATCAGGTGTCTAAGTGTTTAAACATAAAAACACTCACTTGTGGAAAAAATACTTTGAAAGCTTTCCAGGTATGTTTGCATATTTAGGCAGCCTTACCCCATGATTAAAGCCAATTTCATGGAAATTGAATATAACTTTTCAAAATATCTAGGGATGATGGTGAATCAAAATGTACAAAGTGAATAAAATATGCCCCTAATTTTAATTTCATATGGTTTGGCACTTAAGAAAAAGAACAGTTAATACTATTTTTTCTATAAAAGCTAGAAAAGACAAGTGAAATAGGTCCTCTCTGACAACTCATCTTCCCCACATTATTTATCAGGTACACTATATTCTTACAGCACCCTACCCTCATTTCCACTAAAGGTTTATTAAAAATGTCTATTTATTTATATATCTTCCCAATTGTGCTGAGTTCCTTAAAAGCATTTAGCAAAATGAATGCTTCAAATGTTCAATGTGTTTGTTCAATGAGTATATAATTCAAAGTACCCTAAAAATTTTCTTCAACTAAGTTTACAGAAATCATTGGCATGATTGCAGAATAGCTCTGGAAGACTAGACTAGTTTCTCTGTTTACTGGTCAATAATGTTTTTGTTTTTGTTGTTCCCTTTACCCTAACATCTATCTGTTTTCCATTATATCCATATAGCATACCCAGAGGGAAAGTATAACTTAGTAAAAATTATTGGTATGATTGTGAACCCACACCGAAGCACACATTCACATTACATCCTGTTTGGCTACAACATGCTCTTTTCCTGCATACAGCATTATATTGCTAAAATCGACCAAATTATCAAATTAAAGTGGCTAATTTTCTTTTTTTTCTTTTTTTTTATTTAAAATTAATAAATTTTTATTTAAGATATTTGACAAAGTTAATAAAATTTTTATTTAAGATATTTGACATGTGATTCCTTCTGCCGCCAATCACCATAGTTCCACCAAAGCCAGAGTGATGATCTTCAAAATAGCACTTTTAAAACAAACTTTTGTTCAATCCACAGCTGTCACTGTCCAGAGGTCTTCTCGGATCTCCACTTGAATATGGACATACTTCAAAAACTCCCCACTGTAATCTTTGAGGTCCAATTTCTTTAGAGCCCTTTAAGTCCAGACACTGTTTTCAAATGAAAAGCCTTAATATTCATATTCCTATCTCTTCCTTTTCAGACCATTCTATCCTCTGTCCCATGTTTTTGGATTTTGATGCTCTCTTTTTAGACGAAGCAGCTTCTTCAGTATATTCCTCTTGTCCTAAATACAGATTCATTTTCTTTGGTATTTCAGAACTTACTATGAATTCATTATTGTCCACCAATTTGATATCACATCCATCATCATGTTCAAGAGTTGTTGCAGCCTCTTCCACTGTTTCTGACTCTTCAATAGGAGAGAGAGATCCATCATCATCCAAGTATTTGTATCTACGACTGTCAAAATCTTCCCTTTCTAAATCTTCACCAACATTCATTTGTTTCAAGGATTCCTTGAGATAGTATTCATACTTCAATTTTTCAAGGTAGTTGAAAAATCCTCTTGCCACCGCTTGCTCAAAGCTTAAAATCTTTCTCCATGGTAATGGCTTTTTTACATTCTCAGATTCTAAAAATGGGAACCCAGATCCTTTGTCTTTAACTTGTTTCTTATTTATTTGGGAGCGTCTAGTGGTTTTTCTTCCTTCTGGTCTTCCCCTTGGTCTTTCTTTTGGCTTATATTTCCTCTTTTTACGTTTCTTTTTTTTTGAATCTTTCAAAAATAGCTTTTAAAGTCAGTGGTCTTGGTTCAAAAGAGGAGTCACTAGATGAATCCCTTGCTTCAACACCTCCAGATGAACGAACAAACTTTCTAATAGGGTTTCTTTGCCCCTGTTTTGGTAAGTAAGGGACACACTGAGTCTTAAATAAGCTGCTACCAGAAGAATTATCACTTTCATTGTCAATTTCTAGAGCTGAATTAGATGCCATTATAGGTTGAGAAAATTCGTTACTTATTCTCCCCCAAGTCCTCTCCAAATTGTATTCACCACTTGTTTGCTTCAGAGTTCTCAACAACCACGCGGAAGGAGAAGTGGCTAATTTTCTATTCATAAAGATGTCTGAGAAAATTTTTTACCTCTGTAGGCTGGAATTTAAAATTTCAGACAATGACTTTCTTCCTCATTAAAAAAATAACACATTGCTGTAAACAACATCTAATGGCAACCAATGCATAGCAGAGTATAAGGTGATTCTGAAGAAAAACAGCACTTCCATTCTTTTTATGTTTTTACAGAAATAACACGAATTCTTATTAAAGTGACATATAAACATTAACATAAATTGAGATAAAATTTAGGAACAAAGGCCAAAACACATGATGAATTCAAGGGCTTTATTAGCTGGATGAAATCTGCTTGTAAGGGAGAATACAATTTCAAAAGAAATCTATTTACTCTCTGTTTACAATTTAACATGCATTAAGTACAGGATATATTTGCTTGTTTTGTCTTAACATTACAATGAAAAAGTAGGAATGGGAGTAGAATAGATTATAAAACTAACAACCTTAACTATCGTAGTATACTAGATATTTAATAGTTATTGAAAAGTTACTATGTGCTAGGGACTATTCAAAACCAAGTGGATTGGCTCACTCAGTTTTGTTCTTTAACTTGCAACAAAAAGCATGAATGCTTTAATTCTGGTAAACTACCCAATAAATCTTAATGTGAAATATTTTGACATCAGAGAAATGTTTAATGCACTCAACAAGTATTTCCTGAGTGCTTCCTACAGTCAGGCTCTGGGGATACAGCTGTGAACAAAATAGACAGAAATCCTTGCCCTTCTGGAGTGTATCGTGCATTTGGGGGAGACAGACAATAAATTATAAATAAATTATATAACATGTTATGAAGTGGTAATCAGCACAGAGAAAAACACAAGACAGAAGGGAGACACAGAAAGCCAGCATGAGACATGCAATTTAAGACAGAATGATGCAGGTAGGCTTTAGAGAGGGGATAAATGAGGAAAGACTTGAAGGAGGGGAGGAAAAGGGAGAGAGGAAGGCATGCAGGTTCAAGAGACCAGCAAGGGCAAAGACTGTGAGGTGGGAGCACCCCTGAAGTGTACAAGAAACAGCAAGACTTGGAATTCCCATTGAATGAAACTCCCCCTGAATTCACATGCATTTCCTATTTGTTTATAACTCAAATACCAGAAAATATCATCACACAGTTTTGTTTAGAAAATCATATAGGGAAACAGAGAAATTCATAGTTTTCAACCGAATTACCTAGTTTTCAACAACTGCTTATTCACAGTTGTTAGGGTACTGCTTATCTTCATGGCTATCTGTTTAAAATTCAGCCAAAAGTTTACAGTTGTTTCTATTTTCACTATTGTACCAAAAGTTGCATTTGTAAGACATCTGTCCTATAGATAGATGCCAGGCCATTTGCATGTGACGTATCTGGTTAACACTCCTTTAGATCATAGAAGAATGTAGTACAATGATTAAGAGGGGTGGCTGGGTGGCTCAGCTACCCAGGTAGCTGAAGGTTAAGTGTCTGCCTTCAGCTCCTGGACCTGCAGAGATCTCTGCAGGCTCTCCTCTTGCTCAGCTGTGGCTGAAGGAACTAGTGGAACAACACTGGCCCTTTCCAGGACCAGGGAGTTTCGGTTTGAGACTTTTCCATTCCCCCTTCTCTCAAGTGCCTTAGCAGAGCTAGCTATATGGAAAGTAGGGAGTAGGGCAGGCTGGCAGCTCTCCAATGAGAGGCTCAGTTTTTACTGAAGAATCACAGCAGCTGGACTCTTGCTTTCTATTCTGAACTAATTTATTGCCAAGCTGAAGAAAATATATATATATATAATATGTTTTGATCTTACCACATCAAGGATCAAGTCCCACTCCCACATGGGGCTCCCTGCTCAGTGGGGAGCCTGCTTCTCCCTCTCCCTCTGCGCTCTCTCATTCACTTTTTCTCTCTCTCAAATAAATAAAAATCTTAAAAAAAAAAAAAAAAAGAAAAGAAAAAGAAAAGAGCATGGGCTCTAGAGCCAGACTATCTGGACCTGAATCTCAGCCCAATCACTTTCTGGTTGGGTAGCTATTGAAATTTACTTAAGCTCTTTGTGTCTCTGTTTATCTTACCTGAAAAAAAAATGGGAATAAATAATTATAAGAATCTCATAGGGCTGCTTTGAAGATTAAAAGAATGTAAAAGCACTTAGAGCCTGGTAGATGTCTTAAAAATGTGCTAGCTGTTGTGGTTATTTTCACTGTTACTAATACATCTGTCTTGTTTTGTTTTCACGTGTCATAACCAAAATAAGAAGGAATTACTCCTCAATTTTTCATCTTTCTTTCTCTCTTTATGGAATTGGTAAAAATCATTATTTAATTTTTTAAGATTCAAATGCATGAATACATGAATGCATGTGCATCCATGTGTTTAAAAAGCTATGTCTAAATGTCAAGAAAACAACACATTCAAATCAGGTCACCTTCTCTTCTAAGTTAGAAGAAAATATGCCTTTTAATATCTAATACTTATAAGTGCTCAGCAGACTGTAAAAGGTATACTTAAAAACAAATTCCTTTGTTTTTTATAGCATTTAGAAAAATACAAACAAGTGATAAATAGAGGAGCAGGGTTGCTATTCCAGGGATATTCAGTCCTTAAAAAGCACAAAATATGGAAATCTGGAAAATGTGTATTTATATTAAAAGTTTCCTTATAGCCTCAAAGTGTTCTCTGTGTTTATAAAAAGTCCATGTGAAATACTAATTTCCCCACATTCTTCTCTTCAGCTCATGGTAACTACCTTTCTACTTTCTTTTTTTTTCTCTCTCTCTCTCTCTCTCTCTCTCGCTTTTAAAGAGAGAAAGCTTTTACTAGCACATGAGGTGAGGGAGTAGCGAAGGGAGATGCAGAGAGGAATCTTAAACAGGCTTCATGCCCACCCAGAGCTAGAGGCAGGACTCAATCTCACAACCCTGACATCATGACCTGAGCTGAAATCAAGAGTTAGATGCTTAACAGAATGAGCCATCCAGGTGCCCCAGCAATTACTGTTTTACTTTTTATTCTTATGATTTTGACTACCTTAGGTATTTCACATGAATATACTCACATACTACTAAGAATTTAATTTTGGTATGCTTTACTGAAACTGTAGATTCAGTGCCTAGCATTTTAACCTAAACTGAATGGAAATGAATTTTTCCAGGTAAATCAACTATCTCTCTCTCTCTCTCTCTCTCTCCATATATATATATGAAATGGAAAAAAAAAGAAATGGGCTAAGGGAATAAATAGGGGGAAAGAGATTATAATATATCTGCTTCTGGGCCAATTGTTTCACTGCATTTGCCCTCATTCTAAGTTAACTCCTCAATCTCTCTTTTGACAAATTCCTATTTCTAAATAACATCTCTACCATACAAATTCTCCAGGGTCACTTTTAACACAAACACCACTAAAACAAACTGAACATTTTAATTCCATCTCGTGCATTTACTTGCAGCATTGCTATTTATTCTCTGCGTACATAGGAGATTTATGATAGTTGTAAATTCCCCTGAGCAGACACTACAGGTCTGGATAAATCCAAATATTACAATAACCTAGAGTTTAATTAATAAGGCTAAAGAAGGTTAAAATTATTAGTTGTTACATCTTTAACTGTCTGGAACTGAAAAACAACATAAATGCTTGCTGATTACATCATCTATTAAGTATGGAACACACATAAAGTTAACCTTTCACTTCCTATGTAAAATCCTATTACCTTGAAATACACAGACAATACTAAAGCTTATCCAAAAACATTGAACAAATATACAATCACTCTGCTTCGTTCATTGGTGAAGGATTGTTAGTGTTACAGTACAAAGCCTTATTTCCTTTTAGAATTCAGAATTAGTTTCATATAATCATTCGATACATACTCCCTTAAGGTTATACACAGTCTTCAGATACAACTTCTGGGACATTCCAGAACTGTAAGACTTTACCTTGGCCCTCAGTCAACAACCATTTGTTGAGCATCTATTATGTATTATTATAAGTGTCCTAAAGGAAAAGAAAAAAGACCTAATCCTTGACTTCTAGTATCTTCAAGACTTAGTGCCAACTCAGGCGAATTAATGTAATTATAACTCAGTGTGATACATGCTATTAGAGTATATCCATGCTCAGGAACCATAGAGGACTTCTTTAATCTAGACTGGGATAGTCTAGCTATTTAAGCTGAGTTCTGAAAGAAAAGCAAGAATTAAATAAGCAGAAACAGTGGGGCAAGAAACAGTATGTATGTGGACAGAGTAGCAAGAGTGACATGCACAAGCAATTAAAACTTTTTTTTTTCCTTTTAAACATTTATTTATTTTAGAGAGAGAGCACAAGTGAGCTGGGGGGAGAGAGCAAAGGAAAAGGAAAAGAGAATTTCAAGCAGACTCAAAGCTGAGTGCAGAGCCTCAGGGCTAGATCTCACCACCCTGAGATCACAATCTGAGCCAAACCATGAAACTGATGCTTAACCGACTAAACCACCCGGTGCCCCAAAACTGGTTCTTTATAAATGGTGCAAAGAATACATGGTAAGAAAGGAAGGTGAAGTGCATGTGCCAAATTAGGAAGGGATTTATTTGTAGAAAATGAAAATAGTTAATAAAAGGGTAAAGATAAATACATGAGAACTTATTAATATAACACAAAAGACAACTAGAAGTTACCAAAGGTTTCTGAGATGGTGATAAAGATATAGAGTGCTCAAGGTCTAGGGAAGTTGGGTATGGTTATACAAATGGAATCAGGGCATGGATCAAGGACATATCAGAAGAACTGTCTAGATGGATTTAGTAATGAATTTGTTCTTGAGGTAAAGGCACAGTAAAGCACGGGGGAGTCATAGAAGATACTCCAGAAGAAGTAATTACTTCAATATGCTTTAAGATATAATCAGATGATACAGATATAGATATCTGAGAAAGAGAGAGAGGGAGAAAGGACTGGCCTACTTGATTGGCATAAATGGCTTATGTTATGCTTAAGTCTCATTTTAATCACTGCAAAGTTAATTCAATGGTTTTTAATGTCTTTGTATCATTTTTATTGTATTTACTTTTAGTTTTTATTATGAACCCACTCTAAAGCTGACTATAAAAGTAATATGTAGCATAGGGAATAAATGCAAGGCAAATAAAAACTTTTTGTGAGGGATGCCTGGATGGCTCAGCAGTTAAGCATCTGCCTTCAGCTCAGGGCATGATCCTGGAGTCCAGGGATCAAGTTCCGCATCAGGCTCCTCAGGGAGCCTGCTTCTCCCTCTGCCTTATGTCTCTGCCTCTGCCTCTCTGTCTCTCATGAATTAATAAAAAAAAAACTTTTTGTGAAATATTTTCTCTTGAATTCATCACCTAGCCATCTGTCTCTTGAGCTCCTAATAAACGAACTTTGAGTAACAAGAGTATGCTAAAGTTTGTGTAAACAAAATAATTTAAGATGTTGAATGAGAAGCTTATTCCTCTGGGTCAAGCATAATTATATAATGTGATGATCAAACATTTTCAACTGACTGATAATGATAACAATTATCAATGAACTGATGAATTTTATGATACAGATCAACCCAAATGTTGAAACAAAATGCAGCTTCTTTAATACTTTACTAGAACTAAACTTGGAACATTTTAGAGAATATTTAGTTCTAATCCATCCTCCACTTAAGGCAGAAATCTTTATATATTAAGCATATCTCCCTACGTACTTAGAGTGACAGAGAGGTCACAAATATTATTAACAACAAAAACAACCAAGAATAACAACTAGTGAGTGATTTTTATACGCAAGCATTATAGTAAGTACTTTTACATACATTATTTTGGGATAATGCCAACTATTAAATGTTCTATCTAATATTAAACTGAATTTACCAGCCTATAACTTTTAACTAAATTATTGGCTCAAATCATGCTTCCTAGGAAAAAAATTATAATTACTATTTATAGCACTTAATAAAAGTAATTTCTTAAATGTCTTATCTCAATCATCTCTGAAGTGGGTACTGTTACTATTTTTCAAGAAAAGGAACTAAGCCTTAGGGAAAGTCAGTAACTTTCCCAAGAGTGCAAATGTGGTAGATGATGGAGCTGAGGAATGATTTCAAACGCCAGGTTTTACTTACATTTGTCCCTGAGACATGGCTTTTGTAGTCTGGCAAAATTAGGTTTCTAAACTTCCTGAGCTGAGTCAGATCTCAAACCACTGAAATAAAAAAGTCATGCTATGCGGCCTCTAAAGAAATGGACTGTGAACCTATTCCAGGCAACACCACATGTGCTCAGTATGACTGAACCTTTTGCCATTCAAATTTCTACACTTCTCAATCAAACCATATCGGTTAACAATAAATTTAACAACTGCTTGTCTTGTGTTCTGTTTATAAATGTAGTAATCTCTACCATAAATACTATAGGATATGGTATTATTTTGACTGAAGAGGTGAAAAAAATGGGTCACCATCTGTGAATGCCAAAAAGGAAAACAGTCTTATGAATTAATCCTTACATCACAGTTAAATTGAAATTATGGCATGCTGTGTTCATTTTGGCTTGTTTTACAGTTTATGAAATAAAAACAACAGTCAATGATGGAAAACTGAGTTGCCAGAAAGTGATCATCTTGGTAATATGAATGGTTATTTTGTTTTTAACTCAATCATAGCAAATTTTATACAAATTTTGTTACAGCTTTAAATGACAGAATTGTGAAATCTATAGTTCAAAAAATATTTACCACCAATTTACATTAAACGTAGTTGCTTTATGTAATATACCAACTTCAGTACTTATCTCCACCCCTCAAGGGATAGCCTGTTCATGAAGCCTGAGAAAATCAGGTTCTCCTTTCCACATAAAAATAATGCTAGTAAAAAAATCAAAAAAAAAAAAAAAATAAAAAAAAAAAAAAAAAATAAAAAAAAAAAAAAAAAAAATAATGCTAGTAACTCATCAAAAGTAAAGCACGATTAAAATTTAATTTTCTAATAATGGTGTAATATTTGTGTCAATGCACTCACATTCTCTTATGTGGCCTCCCTTTGAGTAGTTCAGTTCAATTCAACAAAGGTCTACTGTGTATCTATTCTGTGCTAGGCACTGATGTAGAAACCTGTTCATAAAAAGAACTAGATCCCTGTCCTTGGGGGTGCACACATTCTGGGGGCTGAAACACATAATAAGCAGTAAATGTAACAAATGCTAAATTATATACAATTATAAAATAAGAAAAAGTATAGCAAGGCAAGAATATCAGGAGACCCAGGAATTGGCAGAAGGTGGGCAAAGTTCAGTATTATTTGGGGTCATCAGGATAAGTCTAGAAGAATGAAAGATTTCAACAAATACTAGAAAGGATTAGATTGTTAAGTCGATTTCTGGGGGAGAATATTTCAGACAGAGAGAAGAGCAAAAACAAATATTTTAAGTGGGAAATGTGTTAGGAGGTCAATGACTGTAAAGGCAGTGCAGACAGGATGGCTGCAGGATTGCTCATCAGAGAGGCCAGGAGTGGCTGTGAGGAGGACCAGCTTTTACTCATGGAAATGCACTGCCTATAAGGCTAGGTCAACACAGAATAAAACAGCAAATTATTTTCGCATTTCCTACTGAACAAAAAACTCCCCTTAATTCCTGACCTTACCCTAAACCAACTTTCTAACTTTGCTTCTGTAACAATTCTTTTCCTTTCAGCATCTTTAATCCCCATTAATGAAACTATATCTCCTTCAAATATTGTTATAGTATCCTCCATCAAATTGGCCACACAGATAATCTTTAAAAATAAAAACTAAACTGTGCTCTCACAAGTGCATAATCGCTTTATCTTTGTTTATAAGTACATTCAAATTGAGGAGGGCAAAAGAAGATTACAACCTATTTTGACCCATAAAGCACTGCTGCTGATGGTGTTTTCTGGTTTTGTCTGGTTTGGTTTTGGTTTTTGCTTTTGTTTTTAATCTATGAGCATAATAAAGGAAATCCACCTAGTCTCCTTTTTTAATATTACCAATAAGCAGATATATACTCATTCTTGTTTTCCAATTTATTATGCATTGTAATATACATGGAAAACTATAAGAAACATAAGCTTTTAAGGAACTAGGCTGCTTTACCTTGCTAAATAAAAGTCAAGATTAATAAAGAGAGACAAAGAGGAAGCACGATACACAGATTTTATCAAATCTTAATGATCGTCTTTAATAAATATAATAATTTACCCCTAATAAACTCGAATAAAATATTTAGGGATTCTACTATATAGACCTCAATGTCAATTCAAAAAGAAAAAATAATGTGTTGGCCATGTGTATGCTTTCTTTGGGAAAATGTTCATGTTGTCTACCCATTTTTTTTTAACGGGTTAATTTGGTTTTTTTGGTGTTCACTTTTATAAATTCCTTATAGGTTTTGGATACTAACCTTTTATCAGATGTATCATTTGCAAATATCTTCTCCCATTTCATAGGATGCCTTTAGTTTTGTTGATTGTTTCTTTTGCAGAAGCTAGAGTTTCCTTGAAGAGTTAAAAACAGAAGTACTCTACAATCCAGCAATTGGACTACTAGGTATTTACCCAAAGAATACAAAAATACGGATTCCAAGGAATACATGCACCTCAGTGTCTATAGCAGCATTATCAACAATAGCTAAATTATGAAAAATGTCTATCAACTGATGAATGGATAAAGAAAATGTGGTATAAATAAAAATAGAATATTACTCAGCAATAAAAAAGAGTAAAATCTTGACATTTGTAAAGATGTGGATGAAGCTATAGAGGATTAGGCTAAGCAAAATAAATTCAGTTAGAGAAAGACAAATACCTTATTATTTCACTCACATGGAGAATTTAACAAACAAAACAGATCAACACAGGAAAAAGAAAAAAAAAATGGAGAGAGGCAATACAGAGAACAAACTGATGGTTACTGGAGGGGACGTAACCAAAATGGATTAAGGAATGCTCTTGTGATGAGCACCAGGTTGTATAAGGACGTGATGAATCACTAAATTCTACACCTGAAATTAATATTACACTGCAAGTTAACTAGCTGGAATTTGAATAAAAACTTGAAAAAAAAGAAACAATGATGGATACAATAGGAATTTATCAAAATACTTTCTTCTTCAGAAAAACTTCAAGATCTAAAACATAAATGTATCTATACAATTAAAATTCAAATCTTTACCCAGGCAGAATTACTTTATTTGGAAAATTGTGTGTTTCTCTAGTTTACATTAGTGAGCCACCTTTCCTTTATGTAAATGTCATTGTAGTTTCATGAAAGTTGGATTCAATGTTTAAGGCATGCTTTTTGAAAAGCAGTTATTTTATGCCCAGTATGTGGTAGAGTATATCGTGGGATACTCAGAAAAATAGTAACCCCTTGAAAAAAAAGTTCTTTTTCTGACACAATTCATATTCTAGTAAAGAAAACAGGGCACAGTGGAATATGTTCATAAGAGTCAAACAAATAGAATAAAACCAGTATAAAACATTTATATTCATATTAAAAGAATGCCAGAATTAACACATTAGAATTAATGATTTTTTAAAAATTGATTAGGCAAGGAAAGCACCTAAAACGAAAAAGCTGTGAACCATGTTCAGCAAGAAATGAAGATAAATTTAACTATTCCTCAAGTCAAACTGGTTCCCCTAAGGCTGGGCCAGGATACAGACAAAAATGCAAAATGAACAAAATATCCCCCTTAAATCTTTAAATATAAATATAAATCTATGTATTCTTTTTTTATATGTACATATTCTTACATACATACACGTACAGCATACCTGCAGATTTCTATATGATCTATGTTTTTTATTCACTTGAAAAAAGTGGACAATGAGATATAATTAGAAATAGAATTTTTAAAATAAATGTTTCTTTCTTTTGTTTTTTGAGAGAGAGAGAGTGCAAATGGTGGGGGGTGGCAGAAGGAGAAGTGAAAGAATCTCAAGCAATTGCCCCCCCCACAGGGGGCTTGATCTCACAACCCTGAGATCATGACCAGAGCTAAAATGAAGAGTCAGACACTTAACTGACTGATCCACCCAGGCACCCCTAGAAATAAAAATTTTAGGAAAAATATGGCCTTGGTTAAATTGTCAATCTGATCCTTCTTTGTATGGAAAAGTGGGAAAAAAAACCTCTGAGTCATAAATTTCATCTGAGTCATGTTCCTTGGTAAGTAACATGGTTACTGATTTTTCTCATATTGACATTCTTTCCATTTGATTTTTTTTTTCAAATGGTTTACATCACCTTTGGACCACAGAAAAAAATAGCAGATGGTGTCCCAGAGAGTCATATGTTTTCATTAAATTTCTTATGAAAACCAAAGTAAATTATGCTGATTAAAATGATGGGTGGAATCCAAAAGGCCTCAGATTTATAGATAAAATCATCTAAGTTATAAATATATCCATTCAACTAAAAAAAGTTGGCATAAAAGGCAATGATTGGAACAGGTGGAAGAAAGCAGCATAGAAAGTTAGTGATGAAATTCACTGCAGCAGAAATGGCAGAAAGACAAACAATAGGAACAAATGATAAGCCCCAAACTTTAGCATGGTTAAGTAACTATTAAATTGCAATCTTGTGTAAGGGTGAAGAGCACATAAAACTTGTATTTCTGATGGCTTCTTCAAAAAGAATATTACAAATAATAATAAACTTAGTAAATCTGGCCATGATGATCAGGGGCTATATATCTTATTCTTATCTTATTCTTCGAGAACTCTGACCAAATTAAAACTCTGTGAATGTGAATAGACACACAGAGGCTTTATTTTAATACTGAGTGAATGAAAAAAAAAAAACATCACTTTATGAAAACACTATCAACATACCCTGCAGTATATGGCAGATGGCATGGGGCTTTAGACGAAGATTATTTCTCTTAAATATTATGTGACTGACCATAATAAAATTTGCGATGGCCACCAAGGTTGAGGAAAAGTCATCTAAATATTATTATAATCATCTTTTTGGCCATTCCTTGTGCTTTTAATTGACTTTTAATTTTGATCATTTAAAGTAAAAAAGGAAAAAAAAAACTTAAAATAGAGTCTTTGCTGAATAGTTTTTATTTTTTTCATTAAAAAAAAGTAATACCAGCTTTTTAAAAACTCACTTGAGGTACAGCTTTTTTTCCTCATTTAATTAATAATCATCAATGAAATTCTAATATTGAGAATTTTAGGCAGCAAAGCTGAAGCAACCATTACTTTTCTTATTAACATTCAGGGGCAACTGATTCAAGAAAAAGAAGGCTACTATATGGAGGGGGTGTAAAAAAGTATAGTTTTAGAATATGTTCAAATTTAATTTTTTATCAACTTATAACCATTATAAACATAGGATGTTATGTGCAAACCTTGCAATAATCATAAAGCAAAAACTTTTAATAAATACGTAAGAGAAAATGACAAAGAAGTCTGAACATAAAGAAAGCCATCAAATAAGGAACAAGAAGTAATAGGAACAACAAAAACAGCCAGAAAACAACAAATTGGAAATAAGTACCTATTAATAATTACTTTAAATAATAAAGTAACATTTAAATAATAATGGATTAAATTCTTCACAATCAAATGACAGAGTGGCCCAATGAATGAGAAAACAAGATGCATCTCTATGGTGCCTACAAGGAACTAACTTCAGAAGCAAGGGATACACAGACTGAAAGTAAAGGGACAGAGAATGATTTTCCATGCAAATGGAAATAAAAATAAACCTGGTGGAGCTATACTTATATCAGACAAAATAGATTCAAACAACGTCATAAAAGACAATGAAGAACATTACATAGTAATGTAGGGGTCCATCCAGCAAGAAGATACAGCATTTATAAATATGTACAGCAAACACTAACAAACCTAAAGGAAGAAACTAACAAGAATAAAATAATAGTAAGGGATTTTGACATCCCACTTACATCATTGGATAGATCAGACAGAAAATCAATAAGGAAACAATGGCCTTAAATGATACATTAGACAAGATGAACTTCATAGATATATCCAGAATATTCCATTTAAAAGCAGAAAAATACAAATTTTTTTCTCAAGTGCTCATGGAATATTCTCCAAGGCAGATCATATGTAAGGTCACAAAACAGGTCTCAATAAACTTAAGACCAAAATTACATCAAGCATCTTTTCTGACCACAATGATATGAACTAAAAATCAATTACAAAGAGAAAACTGGAAAAACTATAAATACGTGAAGATTAAGCAACATGCTACTGAAAAGCCAACAAGCCATCAAAGAAACCAAAAGAGAAATCAGAAAACACCTACAGACAAATGTAAACAAACACAATGTACCAAAATATATGGGATGCAGCAAAAGCAATTTTAAGAAGTTCATAGTGATACAGGTTTACCTCAAAAAACAAGAAAACTCTCAAGTAAATAATTAACTACACACCTAAAGGAACTGGCAAAAGAACAAATGAAGGCTAAAGAGAGGGAAGAAAATACTAAAGATCACAACAGAAATAAATGAAATAGAGACTAAAAATTCAATTAAAAAGATCAATGAAACTAAGAGCTGATTCTTTGAAAAGATAAATACTGACAAACCTTTAGTTAGATAAACCAAGAAACAAAATTAGAAACGAAAAAGCAATTACAGAAATACAAAGGGGTATAAAAGACTATGACAAACAATTACATAACAAATTGGACAAACTAGAAGAAATGGCTAAATTTCGAGAAATGCAATTTTCCAAGACTGAATCACAAGGAAATATAAAATTGGAATAGACTAATTTCTAGTAAGAAGACTAAATCTGTAACCAGAAACCTCCCAACAAAGAAAAGCCCAGGATTAGACAGTTTCACTGGTTAATTCTACGAAAAATTTTAAAAAGATTTAATACTTATCCTTCTCAAATTCTTCCAAAAAAACTGAAGAGAAATAAACACTTCATAACTCATTTTACAAGACCAGCATTACCCTGAAACCAAAACCAGTAAGGACACCACAAAGAAAGAGAAGTTATAGGCATTATTCTTAATAAGCATAGAGGCAAAAATTGTCAACAAATATTAGCTGATTCAACAAAACATTAAAAGGATCGTATAGCATGAACAAATGGGATTTATTCCAGGGATGCAAAATGGTTCAACATCTGCAAATCAATTTGACATACCACATTAACAAAATGAAGAATAAAAAGCATATGATCATCTCAATAGATGCAGAAAAAGCATTTGGCGAAATTCAACATCCAACTAAATAAAAATTCTCAACAAAATGGGCAGAGAAAACATATCTCAACATAATAAAGGCTATATATGACAAACCCACAATGAACATCATACTCAATGCTAAAAGCTGAAAGTTTTTCCTCTAAGATCATGAAAAAGACAAGCATGCCCACTCTCACCACTTACATTCAACATAGTATTGGAAATTCCTAGCTACAGCAATGAGACAAGAAAAAAACAAAAAGCATCCAAATTGGAAAGGAATGAAGTAAAACAATGTACTTGTAGATGTCATAATATTATATGCAGAAAACCATAAAGTCTCCATCAAAAAACTGTTGTAAGATACAAAATTGATGTACAGAAATCTATGGTGTTTGCATAAAATAATAACAAATTAACAGAAGAGAAATGAAGAAAATAATCTCATTTAAAATTACATCCTAAAAAATCTAGTAATAAATTAAGCCAAGGAAATGAAAGACCTATACATTGAAGACTATAAGACACTGATGAAAGAAACCGAAGAAGGAGGAAAAGAAAGAAATTGAAGATGACACAAATAATTGGAAAGATGTTCCATGCTCATGAATGGAAAGAAATAATTTTGTACTCTGAAAACTATAGAACACTTATGAAAGAAATTGAGGAAGTATACAAAGAAATGGAAGAACATTCCATGCTTATGGATTGTAGGAACAGATATTGTTAAAATGTCTATACTACCCAAAGCAATGCAATCCTTCTCAAAATGACACCAGCATTTTGCACAGAGCTGGAGCAAACAATTCTAAAATTTGTATAGAACCAGAAAGAACCTAAATAGCCAAAGTAATGTTGAAAAAGAAAACCAAAGCTGGAAGCATCACAATTCCGGACTTCAAACTGTATTACAAAGCTATAATAATCAAAATAGTATGATATTGGCACAAAAATAGACACATAGATTAACGGAACAGAACAGAAAACCCAGAAATGGACCCTCAACTTCAACAAAGCAGGAAAGAATATCCAATGAAAAAAAGACAGTCGCTTCAACAAATGGTGTCAGGAAAATTGGACAGCCACATGCAGAAGAATGAAACTGGGCCACCTTTTTCAAAAGATTTTATTTATTTATTTATTTATTTATTTATTTGTTTATTTATTCATTCATTCATTCGTTCATTCATTCATGAGAGACAGAGAGGCAGAGACAGACAGAGAGAGAAGCAGGGTCCTTGCAGGGAGCCTGATGCGGGACTCAATCCCCAGACCATGATCAAGCCCTGAGT
The DNA here is from genome assembly GCF_003254725.2 of Canis lupus dingo. Classification (NCBI taxonomy): domain Eukaryota; kingdom Metazoa; phylum Chordata; class Mammalia; order Carnivora; family Canidae; genus Canis; species Canis lupus. The sequence continues at coordinate 43,889,198 of NC_064254.1, forward strand.
TGAAGGCAGAAGCTCTACCGCTGAGCCACCCAGGCGTCCCACTGGACCTTTTTTACAACATATACCAAAAAATTTCAAAACAGATAAAAGACCTAAATATGAGACTACAATCCATGAAAATCCTGGAGACAAACACAAGAAGCAACCTCTTTGGCCCTGGCTACAGGAAATTCTTGCTAGACAGGTCTCCAGAAGCAAGGAAAACAAAAGCAAAAATGAACTATTGGAACTTCATCAGGATAAAAAGCTTTTGCACAGCAAAGGAAACAATCAACAAAACTAAAAGGCAACCTACAAAATGGGAGAAGATAGTTGCAAAGGACAATATCAGATAAAGGACTAGTATCCAAGATCTATAAAGAACTCTTCAAACTTAACACCCAAAGAACAAAAAACCCAGTCAAAAATGGGCAAAAGACATGAACAGATATTTCTCTAAAGATATACAGACATATGAAAAAAAGCTCAACATTACTCATCATCAGGCAAATACAAATCAAAACCACAGTGAGTCAGAATGGCTAATATTAACAACTCAGGAAACAACAGATGTTGGTGAGGATGTGGAGAAAGGAGAATCCTCTTACACTGTTGGTGGGAATGCAAGCTTGGTGCAGCCACTCTAGAAAACAGTATGGAAGTTCCTCAAAAAGTTAAAAATAGAACTAACCTATGACCCAGCAATTGCACTACCAGGTATTTATCCAGGGAATACACAAATAGTGATTCAGTGGGGGCACATGCACCCCAATGTTTATAGCAGCAATGTCCACCATTGCCAAAATATGGAAAGAGCCCAGATGTCCATTGACAGATGAATGGATAAAGAAGATGTGGTATATAAACACAATTGAATATTATCTGGCCATGAAAATGAATGTTAATCTTGCCATTTGCAATGATGTGGATAAAGCTAGAGTGTACTATGCTAAGTAAGTGAAGTCAGTCAGAGAAAGATAAATACCATATGATTTCACTCATGTGTGGAATTTAAGAAATAAAATGTCCATAATACCCAGCACAAATTACAGATTCAATGCAATCCCTCTGAAAATTCCAATGGCATCTATCAAAGAACTAAAACAAATTATTCTAAAATTTGTATAGAACCACAAGAAATCCCGAATAGATAAAACAATCTTGAGAAATAAGAACAATGCTGGAGGTATCACACTCCCTGATTCCAAACTATAATACAATGTGGTACTGGCATAAAAACTGATATATACATTAATAGTACAGAATCAAGAGCCCAGAGATAAATGCACTCTTACAGAGACCAAGAACATAAAACAAAGCGAAGCCTCTTCAATAAGTAGTGCTGGGAAGACTGGACAGCCAAGTGCCAAAAAAGAAAGAAACTAGAACACTATATCACATCATACATTAAAAATTAACTCAAGATGGATTAAAAACCTGAATATAAGACCTAAAACTATAAAATTTCTTGAAGAAACATAGGGAGTAAACCCTCTGACAATGACCTTAGCAATCTATTTCTGGATCTGATTCCAAAGGCAAGGGAAACAAAAGTCAAAATAAATAACTGCGACCATAATATCAAACTAAAAAGCTTCTGCAAGGTGAAAGAAAACATCATAAAAACAAAAATTCAACCTGAGTGACAGAATATATTTGCAAATCATAAATTGGATGAGATTAATATCCAAAATATACCAAGAATTCATACAGTCAACAATAATTTTTAAAGAATCAAATAACCTGATTAAGAAATAGGCAAAAGATCTAAATAGACGTTTTTCCAAAGAAGACATACAGATGGCAAACAAACACATGAAAAGATGTTCAAAAATCACTAATTATCTAGGAAATGCAAATCAAAACCACAATGAGATATTACCTCACACCTGTTAGAATGACTATCATCAAAAATAAATGATAAGTCTTGGAGGGGATATGAAAAAAAGGAATGCAAATTGCTGCAGCCGCTATAGAAAACAGTATAGATTCCTCAAAAACTCAGGAACATATCCACCATATTGCCCAGCTATTGCACGTATGAGTATTTATCCAAAGAATATGAAAACACTAATTTGAAAAGATATATTTACCCCTGTGACCACTGCACATTATTTATAATAGCCTAGATATGGAAATAGCCTAAAGTGTCCACTAACAGATGAATGGATAGAGGATGAGACAGACACAAACATACAGTGGAATACTACTCAGTTAAAAAAATTGAAATCTTGCCATTTGTGACAAAATGGATTGGATATTGTGGGAATTTACTCAGTGAAGTAAGTCAAATTGAGAAAGATAAATGCTCTATGATATCACTGATCTGTGGAATCTAAAAAAAATATCTCATAGAGTTTACTTTAAAAAAATACTAGTATAAGAAGTAGAACCAGAAAAACAAACATAAATATTTAAGGAATGCATACATTTGGTGATTTTAATATATACTCAACATATGCAAGGATTGTAAGAACTTTAGCATTTCCTAAATTAAATCACTTGAAAAGAAGTAATTCCTTGAAATACCAGACTTCTTCCCTGGTATACCTGGTATACAAGAAATAACAAATGTTGGTAAGGATGTAAAGAAAAGGAAAACCTCATGCACTGTTGGTGGGAATATAAATGGGTACAGCCACTGGGAAAAGAATAGGGAAGTTTCCCAAAAAATTAAAAATAGAAAAGTCATATGATCCATTAGTTCCACTATTAAGTTATTTATCCAAGGAAAGCAAAAACACTAATTCTAAAAGATACAATATTTATAATAAATATACAATAAATAATTTATTTATAAGAAATATTTACAGTAAATATGATACAATATTTATAACAAATATACAATTTTATAATAAATATTTACAATAAATATACAATTATTTAAGTATTTACATATTTGTATCTAATATGTAAATATGCAACATTATTTATAATACCCAAGACACAGAAGCAACCCAAATGCCCACTGACAGATGAATGGATAAAGAAGATGTGGTGTATGTACACACAATGGAATATTATTCAGCTGTAAAAAAGAATGAGATCTTGCCACTTGTGAGAACACAGATGTACCTAGAGAATATTAAGCTAAACAAAATAAGTCAAAGACAAATATTATATGATTTCACTCATATGTGAAACCTGAAAAGCAAACAAAACAACAACAAAAAAAGCACAAGTAGACTCATATATACAGAAAACAAATTAGTGGTTGCCAGAAGATAAGGGGGTGGAGAGATAGGCAAAATGGCAGAATGAAAATGAGAGCTACAGGCTTCCTTCCAGTTATGGAATGAGTAAGTCACAGGGATGAAATGTACAGCATAAGCAATACAGTAGATGGTAATGTAATAGTGTACAGTGACAGATGGTAATCACACTTGTGGTGAGCACAGCATAATGTTTAGATTTCTGAATCACTATGTTGTACACATGAAACTAATATAACATTGTGAGTCAACTATGCTTCAATTTTAAAAACTTGAACACACAACCAAAATAATAGTAACAACAAAATCAGAAATAGCTCATGAAAATGGAGAACAAACTGGTGATTGCCAAACAAGAGGAGGATAGAGGGATAGGTGAAATAGGTAAAGGGGATTAAGAGGTATGAACTTCCAGTTATAAGATAAGTAAGTTACAGGGATAAAAAGTAGAGCGTTGCGAATATAGTCAATAATATGATAATAACATTGTATGATGATAGATGGTGACTACACTTACCATGGTGAGAACTGTGTAATGTACAGAATTACTGAAACACTATATTGTCTACCTGAAACTCAAAAATGTTAAAAATAGAATTACCCTATGATCCAGTAATCACACTACTGTGTATTTACCCAAAATATAAACCACTAATTCAAAGGGATACATGTGCCCCTATGTTTATTGCAGCATTATTTACAAGGGCCAAACTATGGGGGCACCTGGGTGGCAAAGTGGGTTAAGCATGTGACTTTTGGTTTCAGCTCAAGTCAAGATGCACAGCACAGAGTCTGCTTGAGATTCTCTCCCTCTCCCTTTGCCTCTCTGGCTTGTATGTTCTCTCTCTCTCAAATAAATAAATAAATAATTCTTAAAAAAAAAAAAAAAAAAACTATGGAAGCAGCCCAAGTCTCCATCAACTGATAAATGGATAAAGATGTGGTATCTTTATACACAGTGGAATAGTATTCCATCACAAAAAAGGATGAAATCTTGCCATTTACAACTACATGGAGAGAACTAGAGAGTATAATGCGCTAAGTGAACATGGAGGGAACTAGAGAGTATAATGCACTAAGTGAGATAAGTCAGTCAGAGAAAGACAAATGTGTGGAATTTAAGAAAAAAAATAAATGAGCAAAGGGAATAAAAAAAGAAAGAGATACACCAAGAAACAGACTCTGAACTACAGAGATAGAAACTGATCAGAGGGGAGGTAGGTAAGGAAGGTGAAGGGGATTAAGAGTACACTTCCCAAGATGAGTACTGAGTAATGCATAGCATTGTTGAACCACTATATTGCACATCTGAAACTAATATAATACTTTATGTTAATTATTAATTAAAATTTAAAACTTACTTAAAAAATTAAACTAGCATAACATTGTATGTCAACTATACTTCAACAGTTTTAAAAAAAACAAGAAAGAATTTCCAAAATAAAAAATGATGAATGACTAGATGAGGTTACCAAGGAAGTAAGGATAAATAGCAAAGAGAAGAGTTTTAACCTCTGGCCCTGAAGCACTCTGAAGTGTAGAGGTTAGGGAGATGAGAATACATAAAGTAAGGAATCACTGAGGTAGAAGGAAACCAAGAAGAGTGGGCTATTCCAGAAGCAAAGGGAAGAAAATCATGTAATAAAAATGTTCAGTGAACCTATTTGGAAATAAAATTCATTCCTTATTTAGGATTATTTTCTTTTTCTTTTCTTAGGATTATTTTCTTAACCTATATTCTTAGATGTAGAATTACTAGGCCCAACTAATAAAACTGTTGAAAAGGCAAGTTCCAGGAAAACAGACCCATAGTATTCCACTGGATATGCTAATTAATATCCAGGCTAATTAATCAGTACTTTCTGAATTCAGTTTTTCCATTGTTTGTTAATTTGCCTAACTATAATTAAAGGGTTCACAATAATTTTCAACAAAAGCATCATGATCAAAAAAGTATCAGGACTTGGCAATAAACTTCATAAAAGAGAAAACTATATCAATTAATAAAATAAATAGAAGAAAAGTAAAATCTGTGCTCAAAAAAGAGATAACACCATTCATCTGACTTACACAAATTAAGTCATCTATTATTTTTACATAAATTAAGTCATCTATTATTCTTAGTGTAATGTTTCCATCATTACACTTATTATAATTTCATTGTTTCATTTATTTGCTTGTTTACTTATTATCTGCCTCCTCTAGTAAAGAATAAGCTATATGAAAAATAGAGATTATTTTTGCTTTATTCATCCCTATATCCCCAGCACCAACACACTGCCTGACTTTTAACAAATAAAAATGAATCAAAACAATAAAAAAGAAAACCTAACTAGGTAGGTAGTTTGACAAGACCTTTGTACTAGAGAAACCTAGCTCCTGTCGGGGCACAGGTAGCTAGGGCAACTCAATGGTTTGCTCCAATGGCCAATTTTCCTAAACAAAAAATATTTTGCAGAGGTTAGCATTTTTCTGTCATATGGCTTGATAAAAGAATATCAGAAATAGACTATTCAACAGATTCCAAGAATGCACATGCTATGTAAAGCCAGAAAATCCGTCAGATATTCCACCTGAAGGCCCAGAAAACATACCATCTACCAAAGTCATAAGGAATATGCCAATAAGAAGATATCCACATTAGTAAGTTTTGGTTCTCTCTCATGAAGGCTAGAACTAACAGAAGGAAACGTTGTTCTAGAACTGGGCTCATTGACAGCAATGGAGAAGACAAGTCTAGGTGAGGATCAGAAGTCATGAGAAGATAGGTAGACATAATTATCATGAGAGTGGCAGGGTGGGGTTTCTGAGGGGCTGGCGCACAGAAAATTATTGAGATAGTTAAAAGAATACAGCATCTGTAACGGCAAAACAGCTGACAAGGCTACTAGTCAGTGTACAAGATCCAAAGAAATCAAAGATGAATGAACAAATTGGAAGGAAGCTTCCCCAATTAAGTCACAGTATCTTTCTCAGCTTCCATTCCTGAGCTAATTTTTGGACTCAGAGCCCTCTAACTTAAGAGGCCTAGAATCCAGAGGGAAAGATCTTGCAACGCTATGTTAAGACTACATGGTAATAATTCCCTCAATCCTTCTCCAACGGCACCTATACCTCTATATTCAGGTAACTGTGCTATGGGGATAGGGAATTCCCAAACATCTCAAGGGCACAGAGTTGACAGTGATACTAGAAGGCCAAAAGCATCAATATGTCATCACCCTCCTTATTAAAGTAGAAGCATATGGAAGTCAGTAATAAACGGAGCCTTGGCCAAGGTCTAGCTCATAATGGATCCATTCATTAGGACTACAGACTGACCTGATGACTTTCTCAGTCCCCAAATGTATAATCAGAATAGACTAACTTAGGAAGTTACCACAGCACCCATATCAAGTCCTTGTCCTATGAGGTAAAGAGTATAATTGTGAATAAAGTCAAGAAGAATTTGAAACTGCCCCACCCAACCCTGAGAATATAGTAAGTAAAAAAACCCAGCATAGTATTGGGAAGCAGGGGGATTGGTAGAAATTAGTATCTAACTGGACACAGGGATGGTTCCAATGAAGTTATTCAAGGCTGCTGGTGGTTTCATGGTGCAGCTCGACTTCTCCCTTTATCCACTCCTATTTCTGTCCCCTCCCTTCCAGAGGGGTTTATTCCAAGCGCACTCCTTAATCAGCTCCCAATTTAGAATCTGATTCTTGAGTAACTCAACTTGCAACAGTCATTTTACACCCTGAATTTTGGTTACATTTTCTTTTTAAATAATCTTGGGCTTATATTCAGGACCACTTCCCAATTTAATTGGGTAGTGCTAGGTGTCACTGCTAAAAAATTTTTCCCAAAGCAGTAGCATGCCAGAAACCATTTCTGAAAAGTTTTTAAGATTCTTCTCTGGGAATAGTCTATGGTATAACTCCTGATCTATAGGTGCCCTCTGCATTTAAAATTATTTTTTGTCAATCCCCATTTCCTTATCAAAGATTTTAGGTAATCCTTCAAGTCACTATTTTTTTTAAAAAAAAAAAGCTTTTTTGACTGTTTATTGGCACAAAACATTCAAAATTAGCTCATATCTCATTTTCTGAGGAAAACTTCTCATTGATTCCAAATGGTAATTATTTCTCTTTTCATTTTATCAGCACTTAAGCATATAGGCCATAAAAACTATGTTCATCAAAGAAGTTTAACAGCTTCTTTCTAAGTATACTGAAGTTATGTGTATGTGTGTGTATATATATATATATATATATATACACACACATATATACACACACACATACTCTATTTACACAGACAATAAAAACAAATATAAGAACTGCATTTCCCTTTTCTTTTATAAAGCATCACAATGTTCTCTACGTAATCTCCTGATTAATGTTGGTATCTAGTAAGTTACAGGTAATTTCAAAACATTTCATTATATATGAAAAACTACTAGAAATTAACTGTACCATACAATCTTGAGCTTAAACTATACAGTTTCTCAACTATTTATATGAATAAGTATAGCTTAACCAAAAAACTTAATAACAATAAATCCACCAGGCATATGTTTTTAAAAAGTAGACCATACCAACTGGCAAATATACTCCACCCTGAAATCTTGGGCAATGAGAGATTCAATATATCCTAAATATTGTGCAAGCTGATGAAAGCACTCTCTACTATTGCATATAACTTCTGAAAATTAAACCTTATAATAAGAAAAACCAGAAGTACGTCTCCAGTTACAGCTGAGTCTAGTGATGAGTTTATTTCTATGAAAAACCAAGGTAACGTATAAGGTTTAAAATAGTCCATGGTTTCTGTGGCTGTATAGTGACAAATGGGATGGCTGTTCCTTAGTGTGAAAAAATTCTCTCAGAGTACATCACTAAATTATGGTGGAAGTCTCTTTGCTGAAAGAAAAAAAAATTGGAAAACTTTATAGTAGCACTTTGCCCACAATTAAATGCTACCTAAATTAGGTGAAATACAGTAATGCATTTTAATCAAGGCTATAGTTTTAATCAGACTCATGATTTGTGATTGGATGTCCTGGTCCTTTTTTTTTTTTTTTTTTTTTTTTTTTTTTTTTTATGTGCTGGTTCTTAAACATCATTCTGGCTTGTGGATTATACTAACTCACATTCAGTCCCTACTTCCTCTCCCGCTCCTACCACCAAAGGGTCAGATACACCCACAAAGATGACTGGGGATCACATTTTATTAGTAGCCAGAACAAAGTACAGACTACCAATAATTATAAAATAGCTTGCTCGGGTAATTTGGTCATTGGCCACTGCCTCATTTACCATAATTATGCATTTCAATAACCACAGGATCTAAAGATTTTCATAAAATTATCTTTACAGATAGCAATAAAGACAACCTTTTTTGAGATAGATGCATGACTTTATCATTTGGTCACCAATAATTAAGACAGTACGTGTGTATGCATTTCATAAAAATCACTTCTAATTACTAAACATCCTATATCAAACTTGGACAACTTTATAGTTTATTATGTTAGGTTATCTTTAAGTTTTTGAAATTCAATTCAAATATAGATAAAGATTATACATACTTGGAAGAAACTGCCTCCATGAATTCATCCAAAAAATCATCATATTCAGGACCTCTCACTCTTCTCTGCCGTAGCCCAATGTACAACGGATCTTTAAGTAAAGCCTATTTAAAAAAAAAAGTTACCACAGATATAGGAATAATGATAGGAATGTCATTCACAATTTCTAAGCCTCAGTTTCCTCATATATAGAAGAAAAGAAATGGAAATAAAATCTTTCATAGTGAGTGAGAATTAACCTATAGTATTAAGGTCTATTATATTTATAAGTCAAATAAAAAAATAATTACTAAATATTAAAATATTCTGCCTTATTTGGGGAAAATAAAAAGAATTAAAATATTTTAGTGATGCTAATTAGAAAAGTTCAATTCTGATTTTATAAGCAAAGTTTATCATGTTTAAAAGTAATACTAAGTTTTGAAATACTACATTAGTTTAGGAAATGGAAAGGTACCAATTCTTTCCTTAGATTTGTTTTGTTTATGAAAGCAAAATCTTCAACAAAATTTTGATTATATCTTTAATATATTAACTGGTGGATGTTAAAAATAAATTTTTAGCCTTAACTAAAGTTTTCTTAAACTTTTTAAACTTTACAAAGTTTTTTCTAAAATTGATAGATATAAGACATTACTCTGTTCAAGTTTTAGTATATATTACACTGTTTTTTATGAGACCAGTTTTTTTATCAAGGTATAAATTATATACTATAATATATATATATATATAACAAAAGCTCCTAGTAAACTAGGAATGAGAATGAATTTCCTCAACCTAACGGAGGGCATCTGTGAAAAACCCATAGCTAACAACATATTTAACAGTTAAAGACTGAATGCTGTTCTCCTAAGATTAGAAATAAGACAAGGATATCTACCCTTGCCACTTCTATTCAACGTTATACTAGAGATACTAGCCATTACAAGAAGGCAAGAGAAAGAAAATATAGGAATATAGAAGGAAGAAAGCAAACATTTGCATATACATGATGATGTACATGGAAAATATTTAGAAATCCTCATACAAAATAATCCACTAGAAAAGATATATATGAATTTAACAGAATAGTAGGCTCTAAGATCAACATATACAAATCAACTATATCTTTATGTCTATCAATGAGCAGTTGAAAATGAAATAAAATACACAACTTCATTTACAATATCATTCCAAAACATAAAATTCACAAGGGACATATTCATAAAATATGTGTAAGCCCAATACACTGGAAACTACAAAATATTGCTGAAAAAAAAAGACAAACTGCTTTTTTGGGCTGGAAAAAGAAAAACCTGCAACCTATGTCTTATAATAGTGAAACAATGGACAAAATGGTCATCTTCAGGGATGTGAAAAGACAATGTACCTAAAGAACCCATGAATCTGGCAGAAGAGATATCCAGGCAGAAGGCTGAATGTGTTAATTGGCCTCTCTTATTTGTATGATAAAGTTAAAACAGGGATGAGTTGAAGAAGGAAATGTTTAGCTGTTGAGCAAAATTTAGAGAATGTAGAGGAGACGATACTTGCTTGTTAAAGATTTCCAAAGTAAAATAAGGGCTGCAGTCAAAGATCAAGTGTGTGGTTATAACAACTTCTGTGAAAAACTCTGAATGGTCTAAAGTGGAAAACTCTGAATGATCTAAAGTGGAGGCCATCATGGCTAAATAAAAAGAACTGGTTCTGCAGCACTACGGTATATCAGTCAATGTAGAGAGGTGCGTTTTGAAAAGAATTATGAGTAAGTCCTTTATCTAATGGGGTAGACATTAGTCTGATATTGAGAAAGCTTTTAAAATACAATTTAAGGATACTGTACTATTTAGATGATTTGGGATAAAGACACTTCAAAATGAAAATCCTTCTCTGGACCTTCAACTTTCCATAGGCAGAAAGCAGAGAGAGAAAGCTACTCAGCTGCAACATGGCCACTTATTATGGAAAAGGAAGGATGTCTCAAAGGACAGAGCCAAGAGCTCAGAGAGCAGAGCCAAAAGCCTAAAAGAACAACGAATTACAGGACCACTCTAAGGGAAGAGAATTAGGCCTCATTCAAAAAATATTACCTACCCCTCAGGTAGGTGGCCTGGCAACATGTCCAGTGGCAATTCAGAATTGCCAGGACCAGAGAGCAATATGATTCCCATTTTGAATTGAAGTGTTGATTATGGTTATTCTGTCCCTGCCTCACCACTGAACAGCTAAGAGGAGTCACGCCAAGGAGCAAAACACAAGACGCTTCATTTGCATCTAGATGTATTTAGATGACAGGACCCCAGACTCTGGGCCTGCTGTTGTTAATGGGATGAAACTTCTGGGAACCTAGAATGGAGATATGCATATTTTACGTGTGGAATGTGAACAATCTGTGAAGGATAAGAATCTAGATGGAGAAAGGCTGTGCCAAGCATCCTGACCTACCTAGCCATCCCAGTGAATCATAAACATTAATAAAATAGTAAATGTTTTAAGTCACTAAATTTGGAGGTGGTTTGTTATGGATAAATGATATGTTTTTGCAGGTGCTGTGATATTAAAAGGTTAAGCCATCTGAATCACCTGAGTTGGGACCTTCTTAAAGCCAACAGAAATTATATGCCAGTTCATACATATTATCCTAGTATAATTATTAACAGCATCCTCTTTTAGTGGGTTTGGCCAGTAGATTCTGTGGTCATCCTATTTATAATAAACTGCACAACAATGAGTTAAGGCTGTCCAGCTAGCTGTTCAAGTTAACATATTTAATCACATAAATGTATCTCAGATGAAATATAAAATCTGAAATAGTGCTGTAGTAAAGTCCAGCTGTTCTGTGAGGCCTAATAACTTTAAACAATCTACTGGCAAACTTCTGAAGAGCTGAGATTAAAGCACCAATGAGCTACTGCCAGAATTAAAATACTTTCTCCATGTGTGGAATATATTTGGACTTCTAAAATGTGAATTTGGAAAAGAACACAATTGAGAAAAGATGCTACATGTTTCACCTTCTCTTTTGTCTCATTCTTTCCCATTCTAATAATTAAGTATGTATCATAAAGAATGATACATACATACAATGAAGAGTCAAGTATGAAGGTTTAAGAATAATTTATCTTGTTATCTTTGAATTAAATCAGGAAGTTATAAAATGCTTCCAAGTCATAAATGTCCCTGTCAAAAGTTACTGTTTTTTTTTAAATTCATGATAATTGCAGCATGAATAATAAATGTAATCTTGGAAATATCACTGACCAAAAAAATTAGTATCTACAAAAAGCAACTTAACAAGATTACCCAATTTTGATAATGGTTCCATAGACCAAATAGCCTGGCACAGAAGTGATACTAATTCATTGGCTTAAAAACTTCTTGTTGCCAAGGGTAAAAATTTAATAGATCTTTGTTGAAGAATAAATGAAAGACTTGAAATTAAGGAAGCACTTAAAAAAGTTTAGACTTCCTTTAACAAGAAGTGTCACATAAAATATATGTGGTGTCACAAAAGACTTATAAGCATGAAAAAAGGGGGAAAAGGCGGAAAAAAAGCAGGGGAAAAATATTAAAAGACAAAATACATAGAAATAGAAGAGAGTTCCAAAAAGAAGTAAGGAGGGACTACACTGGTGAAGGTAATTACTTACTCATTAGCAATATCTCAATTCTGAAAACTTGGAAATTTTTATTTGAAGTACTCATTTATTTAATGTTGATAGAAATCATTTTTAACTCTCACCCTGTTTCAGTTTCTCGCATTCTTACCTTGCCAATCTGGAGTTTGAGAATTAAAAAATATTTTCTTAAGAATGAAAAAAAATAATTTATTTTTCATTCCTAAATAGACTTTGGTGTGTGTTTAGGGGTTGCCAGGCATCCTATATGTGAATGTGGACATGTCCTGAATTTAACAATTTTTATCCTGTGTCTTATACTGACTTTGTCAGAACACCCTAAATATTCTATATTCAGCTTTTTTCAGTAAATTATAAAAATTTGGTAGTCAGGAAAACTATTTTTTTCTTAATATTTTAAGGTCTTTTTTACATTAGAAAAGCAATATTTGCCTAACAGAAAATTTGAGAGAACTGAACAGTAAAATTACAAAGAATACCAACAATCTCTACTCACTACTAGCACCTTGATGCATATACTTCTAAGTCATTTTCCCAATGTCTATGCATATAAAATACTATCTCTCTAAATGTGTGACAATATCATAGATTGTTTCATAACCCTTTTACACAGAGTAATATATTATGAAAAGTTTTCATGTCACTAGATGAACATTTTAAAAACTTGCAATCTATACTGAAACTCTGCCCTTCTAGAGAGTATGAACAAATTAATATCTCCACCCAGTAACATATAAATACAGGTCCTTCCTTGACTTACAATAGAATTACATCCCAATAAACTCATCATAAACTAAAAATATCTTAAATTGAAAATGCATTTAATACACCTAACCTACTGAACATCATAGCTTAGTCTGGACTCCCTTAAATATGCTCAGAATACTTACATTGGCCTATACAGGAGCACAATCATTGACAAAAAGCCTATTTTATAATAACGTGCTGGATATCTCATGTAATTCCTTGAACACCATACTGAAAAACAGAATGGTTGTCTGGGTACAGAATGGTTATAAGTATATTGGCTGTTTAATGTCATGATCACATGGCTGACTAGGAGCTGCAGCTCGCTGCCTCTGCCCAGCATCATGAGAGAAAGAGATTATACCACATACCACTGGCCTGGAAAAAGATTAAAATTCAAAATCTGAAGTATGGTTTCTACTGAATGCTTATAACTTTGGCACCATTGTGAAGCCCAGAAATCCTAAGTCAAACCATCATAAGTCAGGAACCATCTATGTCTCTATTTGTTGCAGCATCAAATATATTATCTTTCTATATATATGTATATATATGAAATATACACATAAATATGATAAATATGCAAATATTAAATATATAAAAATACACATTATTTGATATATAAAATGTTGTCAAGTGGCATTCATTTGTATTTCTCTTCTAACATTGAACATTTTTATAAGTTCATTGACCATTTTTAACTGAAAAAGTCAGGTTCTGTAAGGAATATAAATTTCGGCTGTTTTGCTGATTCGTATCATCAATAATACACTTACAGAAACTATACTACCAACATTTAGCCAAGAGTCTGAGCCATAAAATTTTAAATATTGCATAAAAGCAATATTTTAAATGTCATCATGCATATGAGTTGGCATGAATGTAAAAAAAGTGGTAGAAATAAAAATGATTCAAGTTTGACTGTGATTCAGTAAGTCTGGAGTGGAGCCCAGGATTTTTCATTCTTAACACACGTCCCTGGTAATTTTGAATCAGTTGGTTCATAGAACATATAGTTAGTGAGAACCACTAACTTCAAATTTATATTAAGTTAAAATAAAAATATTCTACTTCCCAAAAGGTTCTTATCTCGGGTAAATATTTTATCTATTTTAATTTATACATGGGTGATTCTAAAATATAGCACAAACTTCAAGGGCTTCCCGGTAGTTTTAGTGCATATAAAGCCAAACTGAAGATCCCACCTCGTTCCCAAGGCATTGCTGTAGTACTTCAAAAAGCAAAGAAATTCTTGATATGATCCATTATCATCTGATTTAGATAGGGTGAGATAAAAAGAAATTACAAAATGTAAGCACATGACACGACAAATAGAAAACCTGGAAACTGAAGGATCTTCTTTCCTCTGGCTTTATTATAATCATTAGTGCTCATTCCAGTGCAGAATCTCTTGTCTGAAATGACAAGCAATCCCATCATATGAAAGGGAAAAAAATGAAGGAGAGTGGAGGGACAAATGATGACGTTCTAGCTGGGACTCGGTGGTAAGAAGAATAATGACTTCCCTCATCCTTAGAACCTGTCAATATGTTACCTTATGTGGCAAAAGGGACTGCAGATGTGATTAAGGGTAAGTCTTGGAAAGTGAAAAAATCTTTCCTGGCTGTGCTCAGAGAAAGGGAGGTGATGACAGAAGGAGAGCCAGAAAGATACTACACTGCTGGCTTGAAAATGGAAAAAGAGCACCATAAACCAAGGAACAAGGAGGCAATCTCTAGAAGTGGGAAAAGATAGTGATATAAAACACAGCCCTGTGGACACATTTTAAGATTTTAGCCCTTTGAACCTTGTGTCAAAGTTGTGACCTATAGAACTATAAAATAATATATTTGTGTTGCTTTAAGCCACTAAGTTTGTAGTGACTTTTTATAGTAGAAACAGAAAATTAACACAGGCCACATTTTAGGGCCAACACTAGTTTCTGTACACAGCTACAGGTGACAGAAAGTCTAAAAGGTTTTTCCTTCCTTCAGTTTCTCTCCATCATGGCCAGTTCATGCAAGATATGAAGAGTACTTTCCAGAAGGAACACAAGGATGAACTTTCTAAACGGATGGAGGCTTCAACTTTGTGAGTTTGAGTTTCAATAAGAATTCTAGATCTAGTTATACTGTACACATGAACTAAAGACCAGACTAAACATAAAATGAGAATCAGAAATGAGACCTGGAGCACTGATTCCATAAATGAAGAATAACTATGCAAAAACAACTGCCTTTAGCCTCTTGGAAGAGTAACCAAATGCTATGGGCCAAACTGTGTCCTCACCAAAATCATATGTTGAGGTCCTAATCCCCAATACCTCAGCATACATGAAAACAGAGTCTTTAAAGAGGTAATTAAATTAAATGAGGTCATTAGGGTGGGTCCTAATCCAATATAACTAGTGTTCTTATAAGAAAAAATTAGCACACAGATGCACACAGAGGGAAGACCCTATGGAAACACTGAAGGAAAACCAGAGGAAGAAAAGCCAAGGAGAAAGACCTTAGAAGGAATTAACCCTGTTGACACCCTGATCTTAGAAATCTAGCCTCTAGAACCGTGAGAAAATAGATTTCTCTTGGTGCACCACCCAAATCTATATAGTACTGTTATGGCAGACCTAGAAAACTAATATACCATGTAATACATGAAAGCAGTCTTGAAGACCTAATAAAACCTAGATCGGTATGTAGGGAACACAAGGAATATCTACTCATGTTTTTAATCAAATAGCAAACTTTGATATTTGTCACTTACAAAAGAACAACCAACAAATAATAAATATAATTAGTTTGAAGGTTTTGCAATGGCTTATAAAGAAAACTGAATATGGTATGTTCTGAAAAGACAACTGAAAAAAATTAAGGTAACAGAAGTAAATTGTATATAGCTACAGTTTCACAATTAACATAAAGAAAATGTGAACTGGGGATGCCTGAGTGGTTCAGTTGAGCATCTGCCTTTGGCTCAGGTGGTGATCCCAGGGTCCTGGGATCGAGTTCTGCATCAGGCTCCCCACAGGAGCCTGCTTCTCCCTCTGCCTATGTCTCTGCCTCTCTCTGTGTGTCTCTCATGAATAAATAAATAAAATCTTTAAAAAATTTTTTTTAAATCTAAAAAACGAAAATGTGACCTGTGACATAACAGATGAAAAATATGAAGGAAACACAAACATCCTACCTAAATGAATGCTTTGCTTTATTACCTAAAGAATAAGAGTATTTTTTTTTTTTTAGCCAACCATTTTATGGCTCAGTTTCATCATCTTTGGCTTTTTTATTTTTTAAGATTTTATTTTTAAGTAATCTCTACACTCAACTTGGGACTTGAACTTACAGCCCTAAGATCAAGAGTCACATGCTCTATTGACTGAGCCAATCAGACACTCAACCAGTGTCTTTGTCCTCTAAACCTCCTCTTAGTGAAAGATGTTGAGATGAAGGAAGTCAGGCAAGTGTGATCTTACATCAAGTTAAGAATGTCCTATCAATTGGCTCTTAATTTCTTTCCTATTTCCATTACTATTCAATATATGAATTTATAATGAAAGAGCAAAGTGTTTATAATTTATAAAAATGGGATCTAGTTCTCATTAAACTTTGCTGAAGTATTCTGGATAAGAAAATAAGTGGTGTTATCAATTTGTTTTATATTTTTACCATAAAATGTAAAATTGGACAGAGATTCACAAAGAGATGAGTCTAAAAGTTTTACCATAGGGGGAAAAGTTTTTACCATGGAATGTTTTTACTAAAAGCAGTTTTCCACATATGAAAGTAAAACATAAATCAGCAACATATAAACTTCATTACATTTTATACTCAGTCATATTCTAGTGAATTAAATTTTGTCTTTTTAGTAAAGCGGCAATACAAAATAAAAAGAATAAAGTGTCAGAATGAATTAAATAAGATTAAGAGTTAATAACACATCTCACTCTAAATATTTTTCTATTCTCCTTTAGGTATTATTTAAGAGCTATAAACAAAAAAATTCAGGTTAGATTGATTATAAGTTAGAATGTTATAACGTATTTTGAATTCCAATAGCTCACAAGAGAAAAACAAAGTCATGTGTTGGAGCATTTTTATTTTAAGCAACAGAAAAGTTAATCTAGAATCTAAATGGCTTCTATTCTTCCTGATATATAAGTACTTTATTGTTAATAGACTACAGTTGATTTGTGTGTCCCAAAAGTTAAGGAAATGACAAAAATATATTCTGCTTTATAAATACAGCATACCTCTATTAGTTTTTGGAAAAGACAAGGCAGATGTATACTTGTAAAAAAATCATTCTTCTGATTAACTAAATCAAATGTCACTATTTCCTTGCTTAGAAAATTTGAATACCACATAACATCAGCAGAATAAACTATTCTTGCTAATTTGCAAATGAAACAATTTTTGTTAGTTATTACAAATACTTAGGAAAACTGTTGAAATTTTAATATTTATTTTGCAAGCAGTCACCTTACTGAGGGATCTAATTTGGTCATGATAATTGTTATTTGATTTTCTTGGGTTTCATCAATAAACCTATTACCTATAAATAATGATAACTGGGTCTTTTCCAATCAGTCAACTATCCCATTTGTTTTTCTTGTCTTATAAAAAAGGCTAGCACTTTCTGAACAATCAAAGAGAATACTGATAACAAGTGTCTTGATAACTCTTTAAAAGAAAGTCTCTAAAGGGCACCCAGGTGGCACAGTCAAACATCTGACTCTTGGTTTCGGCTCAGGTCACGATCCCAAAGTCATGGGATCGAGTCCCATTTCAGGCTCTGCACAAATATGGAGTCTCCTTACAGACTCTCTCTCTTCTGCTCTGCCCCTCCCCCCACCATGTGAGCAGTCTCTACTAAAATAAGTAAATCTTTTTTATAAAAATTAAAAATTAAAATTAAAAGTAAAAGAATGCATCTATCACCATTAATTATGAAGCTGCTAATAGTTTGAATAGTTTTTGATATCAAAAGTATCCGGCTAAACTCAACAGCAAAGAAACAAACAATCCAATCATGAAATGGGCAAAAGACATGAACAGAACTCTCACAGAGGAAGACATACACATGGCCAACAAGCACATGAGGAAATGCTCCACATCACTTGCCATCAGGGAAATACAAATCAAAACCACAATGAGATACCACTTCACACCAGTGAGAATGGGGAAAATTAACAACGCAGGAAACAACAAATGTTGGAGAGGATGTGGAGAAAGGGGAACCCTCTTGCACTGTTGGTGGGAATGTGAACTGTTGCAGCCACTCTGGAAAACTGTGTGGAGGTTCCTCAAAAAGTTAAAAATAGACCTGCCCTACGACCCAGCAATTGCACTGCTGGGGATTTACCCCAAAGATACAGATGCAGTGAAACGCCAGGACACGTGCATCCCGATGTTTATAGCAGCAATGTCCACAATAGCTAAACTGTGGAAGGAGCCTCGGTGTCCATCAAAAGATGAATGGATAAAGAAAATGTGGTCTATGTATACAATGGAATATTACTCAGCCATTAGAAACGACAAATACCCACCATCTGCTTCGACGTGGATGGAACTGGAGGGTATTATGCTGAGTGAAATAAGTCAATCGGAGAAGGACAAACATTATATGGTCTCATTCATTCGGGGAATATAAAAAATAGTGAAAGGGAATAAAGGGTAAAGGAGAAAAAATGAGTGGGAAATATCAGAAAGGGAGACAGAAAATGAAAAACTCCTAACTCCGGGAAACGAACTAGGGATGGTGGAAGGGGAGGTGGGGGCGGTGGTGGTGACTGGGTGACAGGCACTGAGGTGGGCACTTGATGGGATGAGCACTGGGTGTTATTCTATATGTTGGCAAATTGAACACCAATAAAAAATAAATTTATATAAAAAAAAGTATCCTGCAAGGTTCAGTTTGCCAATATTTTATGAAGAATTTTTGTTTCTACATCTACATTCATAAATATCTACATCTACATTCATATAAGCTAAAATTTACTAAGTGCTTACAAAATGCCAATCACAATCATGAATACTCTAAGAGCATTAAATTATGACAACTATGTAAGATAGGTACTCATTTTACATGAGGAAATTAAAGCACAGAAGAGGTAAGTAACTTTTTCAAGATTATACACCTAGAAAGTGGTAAAGGTAGGAACATGGGTAAACATGAGACAAATTAGCAGTTTCTTATTATATGCTATATCTTTTTTTACCAGGTTTGGATATCAAGGTTATGTTTTCATAAAACGGAATGGGAAGCTGTAATTTTAATATGCTCTAGAACATTTTATAATGTATAGGAGCTACTTTTCCTTAAAAGTTTGAATGATCAGGGGATCCCTGGGTGGTTCAGCAGTTTGGCGCCTGCCTTTGGCCCAGGGCACGATCTTGGAGTCCTGGGATCGAGTCCCACGTCAGGCTCCTGGTGTGGAGCCTGCTTCTCCCTCTGCCTGTGTCTCTGCCTCTCTCTCTCTCTCTCTCTCTGTCTATCGTGAATAAATAAATAAAAATTTTTTTAAAAGTTTGAATGATCAAATTCATAATCTTGTATAAATTTAAAACTGAATTCTATTTGATTTGACTTAAATCTACTGAATTAGTTCATTAATTTTACTAAATTAAGTCAAATTCTACTGAATTCTAATTAATTTAACATTAAAATTTAGACCTATTTTCCCTTTTGTAGGTTTGTCTCTTCTATTTCTCTCTATTGCTTGCATAAATCTGGTGACATGGTTCATAAGCATTCAACCATTTTGGATAGAACCTCACTATTTTATCTAACAGCCTAGGAACCCCAACTAATTGTCACAAGGTGTAGGCTAGCCATGCCAGAAAAACTAACCATGTGACCTGGATTGAGGGACTTTGATTCAAATGTAATCAAACTGGTACCTGGGTTCATGTGGGCAATCAATGAATCAATCATGACTAGGTAATGGAGCCCCAATAGAAACTCTGAGCAGTGGGGGTTCAGATCAACCTCACATATTAATACCACAGGTAACTTGCCCTGTCTCTACAAAGAGGAAAATAGAAGCTTCACACTTGGAACCCTCTGAGACTCTCTCCCCTACTCATCTCTTGCTTTGGCTGATTTTAATCTACCATAACTGTGATTATAATCGTTTCGTTGAGATCTGTGCATCCTTTTAGGGAATTATCAAGCCTGAGAGTTAGCTTTGGGGAATCTCCTCCCAAACACACAGCTGGGTCTCAGAAGTGAAGACAGTTGCAAGGACTTTGTAGTTTGGCTAACTCTACACAAAACAAAGTTATCTTTTTAAAAGAAACAAATAATTTACTCTTTTTAAAATAGGAACTCTAGCTGCTCAGATATTAATATACAGTTTCACCATTGCTAAATGTGACTTATAGAAAAATGGGAGTTATAAGCAGATAACAGTAATATAGAGACTAACAATATATTGTAAATGGCAGAGAAATGGTTTGCTAATTGTCCCTTAATGGTTTGCCAAATGTCCGTATCAAAGCATTTAATATATTTTGAAACTAATTACATATGTACCTCTTTTTCTTGATTCAGAACATCTTGCTGGCAAGATCTTAAATTATTAACCCCATTATCACCTAGGTTTTGCTTAGGCCTTAACAGATAGTAGGTGCTCAATATTTATCTAATTCAATTAAATCTATAATGGAATCTTAAGAGTTTTGAAAAGGTCTCTCAAGCTAAAAACTGACCTGTCAAAGAGTTAAAATTCCACTATTCATTTTTTCCCCTAATATCTCCAAAATTCCACTGGCAATAAGCAAAAACCTCTAGAAATAACACATAGCATTTCAATAACAAGATAATGTAAATTATCAGATTATTTTCTAATTTAGTAACTTGAATACCTTTCAAATGTAGTAAGCACCAGGCATTTTTAATGAGAGAAGGGCAAAAGAAAGCAAGATTTACAACAAGGCAAAGTAAGAAATTTGATGAAGGATCAATGGATATGGATTCTATAGGCTGAGGAGGTAGAATACAGGACAGAAATGGAATAAATGTAAAAGCCCTGCATGCAAAAAGAATACTATCAGATAATGTGAGAAAACTCAAGACAACTAGCCAATTTGACAATTTTAAGACCTCTTTTCGTGAAATAAAGTATCTCCTATAACTAAATACAATCTATCAGTGCAAAATACCCAGTGTTATAGTTTCATCATTGTAACTTTCTCTATGTCGACATTACATTGACAACATCTCAATAAAAGACCCAAGTTTGGGGCTCCTGGTTGGCTTAGTCATAGGAGCAGGTGACTCTCGATCTCAGGGTTGTGGATTTGAGCCCCTGCTGGGTACGGAGACTACATTAAAAATAAATAAATAAAATCTTTTAAAAACAAGCAAAAGCCCAAATTTAAAACTGAATTCTTACATTTTTGTATGCCTTTCCCATCACTCCTGACTCCTCTTCACCTCTCCCTAGAATTCTTAAGATGTTCTACAGATTACAGAACCTGTAATGCTACAGGTTTTATTTATTTGAGATAGTGTGAGTAAGCAAGAGAACACAAGCAGGAGGAGGGGCAGAGGGAAAGGGAGAAACAGACTCCCCACTAGCAGGGAGCCTGATGTGGGTCTGGATCCTGGGACTCCAGGATCTGACCTGAGCCAAAGGAAGATGTTTAATGGACTGAGCACATCCAGATTTTGTAATTTGAAACTATACCTGATGTTATTGTAATTTATCACAGAAGAATGTTTTTAAAATATATGAAAAAATAAAGAGGAAATCTTAATGTTCAATATGCATATGTAATTTTAGGATGATTGTTCAAAGATGTCAGGTTTGATAATTTCTAAGTCATTTCTATTAGTATTGAAAAAGAATATATCAGATAAGCAGCATGCTTTTATCAAAATGTTCCCTTTATAAAGGTTAAATGAGCACTCGCATATATAGGAAGTTAGATATTATAATTTTCTCTATTAATGAATATAAAACCTGTTCAAGTTAATATTCTACTATCAATGGGTTAATTGCCTTAGGAGGGAAGAAAACAACTATAAAAACTGTATACATTCTACCTTTAATTTCTAGTATCTGTCACAATAACTGAACCTAAATATTAGCAATAAAGGATGAGCAAAAATACGTACTGATATACAACTTTAGGATTCTAAAATATTGATACAGGAATGAGAAACACTAAATTCCAAATCATCAGAGGCACCTGGGTGGCTTAGTCAGTTAGGCATCCAAGTCTCGATTTTGGCTCAGGTCATAATTTCAGAGTCCTGGGGTAGAGTCGGCCATGAGGCTCTCCACTCAGTGGAGAGTCTGCTTGTCTCCCTTCCCCTCTGTCCCTCACCACTGCTCACCTGAACACAATCTCTCTCTCTAAAATAAAACTTTAAATAAATAAATAAAAGTCCAAGTCATCTACCACAGGTTTAAAACAGGCTTCTAGAACAAGATTTCATACTGATTAAACTTAGTGAGGCCTTTGGGATTAGTTCCTAATTAGTATGAAAACAATAATTTTAAAAAAGAAACCATGATCTCCTAAAGTAAAACATATACTCTATAGAATGATGGTGTGAGTGTTCCTCAAAGGATAAAACACTAATAAACAAGCTGGTAAAAGATCAGTCACATTATTGAGAAGGAGAAGAAAAGAGGAAAAGAGAAAGAATAATTTTCTTATAATTCTTGGGGGATGAGTTTGAGGAGGGAGGGAGAACCAGACAAAAAGAAGTGAATGTTATGAAGTTCCTGAAAAAAACCTCAAAAGACAAGAATTGGTGCTGGTTTTTAAGGTGTCCAGACTGTCTTACAGACTTAAATTGTTTACCTCATTTTCTGTTCCCACATCCAGAATAACAGGCAGACATTCCTGGGGATTCATCCCTCCGCAGGCTGTATACAGCGCCAACTTGCCCACAGGGATGCCCATTCCATTACAGCCAAGATCTCCCAAGCCAAGAATACGCTCTCCATCAGTCACCACAATAGCCTAAAAGAGAAAGAAAAAGTAGCCATTAATAGACGTTTAGAAATCCAGGGGCACAATTCCTTGTCTCTGCCTTCTGAAGTTAATACTCCTGTAATGAAATACTAAGCTGTCGAAAACCAAAATTTAATATATATATCTAAGAGATTTCATATGATCTTAAGTGTGGAAGAGTGGAGACAAGGAATAAAGTTGGTATATATTTTTAAACCATTTTTTAAAAATACATATAAATGATTACTTTGATTAGTGAAGAAGAGAGGGTATAACACATAAAGATCAGAATAACTTTGTGGCAAATGGGAAGAGTACAGGGAAACAGGAGCTCAAAGTGGAAACTAAAGTGAAATGCAGAGCAGCTTTGATACCAATCCCATCCACTTTGAGCATAATTTTGGGAGAGCCCTAGGTAAATAATGCATGATTGCTATGTAGCCCCCCAATGCTCTGATGTTTAGTTTATGCATCTTGGCACCATTCTCCTATTTTCACAGCAATGTTGATCCATCCTCTTTAACTCCTCTAGCCACTGGATACTGTTCTGCCATTTTTGAAATATGCTGAGTACAGTTTGCTACTTCTCTTACCTGAAAACCTTCCACTAGACTTAATGAATTTTGTTTAGTTTCTTTCCAATAACCTTGAGTATCTATGAGACATACATTTTAATCATGAGGAGATTTTATTTCCATTTTATTTGATATCTGTATGAAATTAATGCATCTAACATCCTTATTCTATGATTCATGGCCATTATATGAATTTAAGCAAAACCAAACTTGTGAAACACAATTTGTTAGGTTCTCTTTCAACTCCTACACTTGTTTCAATTGACCCTTGGGAAAATGTCAGTCATTTGACCTTAAATAAATGGATGAATTAAATCTTCTGTTTCTTATTTGTAAAACAGGAATAATAAAGGTATTTGCAGAGGAGCTACATAAAAATAGGAACCAACTCTATTTTATTCTGCTACTACTGTACAGCAACACCATGCATAGCATTTGGCACATAGTAAACAATGAATAAACAGTTAGTTAGTTAGTTAGTTAGTTAGTTGCATAAATCTGTGATTCAATAAAACAGGAACATGATATACAAAGTATTTACCATACATAGTACCTGGTACATTACAAATTCTCAACAAATTGTAACTATTGATACTACCATCAAGAATATTATACATGGTCATGGTATTTTAGGAGAGGAATTAAGAGTATATTAGATGAACCCATCTCTTTTGTTTTATAGATTAGGAAACTGAAGATCACAGAACTGAAATCATCTGTCTAAGGTGATTTACCTGGTTAATACCAAAGAATCAGAAACTGGGTATGTTAACTCCTAATACAATGTTTTTCCCCTACACCACAGTGGAAAACATATTTTAAAATATACTTTTCAGATCTTTTTAATTTTCTGTTCACTTATATTATGCAGCTCTTAAAGAACTGCCTTAAAATAAATACACCTGAAAAGCAGGTGAAAATTATTTTTGCATACCCCATAAAGCCGACCTTTGTCAAATTTTCCATGTCTAATTGCAAAGGGTCAATAGGTTATGCTATTTTGAAGATGACAACTTGATAGCACTGGTTTAGTCAGCTCTGAAGATAAGATAAATACCACAGAAAAATGTAATTTTGTTTTTTAAATTAAAATCAAATTTTCAAAGTCCAAATACTCCAATTACATATTTGACATTATTCTATTTATCACATTATCACGAACAGAAGTAC
Organism: Canis lupus dingo; assembly: GCF_003254725.2. NCBI lineage: Eukaryota > Metazoa > Chordata > Mammalia > Carnivora > Canidae > Canis > Canis lupus. Next base: position 43,914,038 of record NC_064254.1, read on the forward strand.
TTTTATCTATTGCTGGTAATTATACATTACTTTACATACAGGTAAAGTTTAGTTGGCCTGCATTTATTTTAAAAATATTTTTAAAAGATATTTTATAAAGAGAACATTGTTGTATAACTTAGGTATGATCTGGATAATAATTTATACAATGCTTTCCAGGTTCATTAAAGATATTTAGACCCAGGGAGTTGCTACTTGCGATTTTCATCTGTTTCAACGTTCTTGAAAAAGGGGTTGAAAGTAACAGTAATTTTCACTTATTTTTGATAGCACATCTAAGTTAAACTAAATCTATGTCTTGTATGTAAAGGAAAAATGTTACTTTAATTCACTTCTTTCTGAGTTTTATTTTCTAAGCCCTCCTTTCATCCTGAGCTATTAGTTTTGTTATATAAATATGCCATGGGCTTTTATATAGGTGGTAGTTATTTAAGTAACTTTTAAAAAAGATTTACTTATTTATTTTCGGGGAGGAGCATGCATGGGTGAGAAGGAGCAGAGAGAGAGTTCCAAGCAGGTTCCATGCCCAGCAAGGAGCGCAACATGGGGCTTGATCTCAGGACCCCAAAATCATGACCTGAGCATAAATCAAGAGTCAGATGCTCAAATGACTGAGCCACCTAGGTGCCCATGAGTAATGTTTAAACTGTTTTTGAGACATTTGCTATTTTATCTGCTTATGCCTTGTTACAAATATACATTTGTAACACTAATTCACAAACATCTCAACATTATAAATTCTAATAGTGAAGGAATCCTCTGGAAAACAAAATTCTAATAGTGAAGGAATCCTCTGGAAAACAAAAATGTGCCACCTACACAGCTTATCATTAAATTGACATTCCCTTGGCTTTTGTTTTTACCTACTTCACCTCCCACTTAAGGAAAATAAAGCATTTGGATGTCTTCCACACAATAATGAAGTTACAAAGCAGGATGATCTCAGTAAACAACCATAATTCTCTCAATAATGTCTGCATTTCAGAAATTTCATCTTCATTCTACTGTGTCAATTAATACCTAGGCATTAGCTGACTAGTAACTCTGCATGAGTATACAGGGGTTCTCCTGAACACACACAGACACCCTTACCATGTATCCTGTTTTCACTCCTTCTTTTCCTTTTCTAGGACCTGAATGCACACCTCTTGCCGCTTTGTTGCCTGATGAGTCTTCCTCAATATTACTTATAGAAAGTTACTCCTATCTATAAATATGACATTCTATCATTTCAAGTCTAAATCCCTCTGAATTTTAAGACCTAACATAATAATTTGATCACCTCTTACTTAAGCAATCTTAAGCCCACTACATTTCCATATTAACACTTAGCTTTAGTCAGGCCAGCCAAGTAATTCACTTTCTGCACAAAAACACTCCATTCTCTTCCTGTACTGGATACTTAAATTCATCTGTCCCCTTCTTAGAATAAAATCTTCTTCCCTTTCCAGTTATCAAAGGCTAAATTTAAATTCCAACTTTGGTACAAAAATTTCTTAACTATTTTGCCTTTTCTAAATGATAGTCTCCTCTGAATGAATATGGCATTAATAATTTATACCAGTTTAATTATATATTGTCTAATAATTGGTTGTCTTTGTTTCATGTGTGCTTTCTTCAATATTCTATTACAATAAAGAGCTGCCATTTAAGTGCCTATTCTGTGCCAGATATTATGCTAGGCTTTTAAAATAATACTTAGTATAGTTAGTGATGTGGGAAACAAAGGCAGAAGAAAAATTATTAAATTTCCTTATTACTTAGAGCCCACTGATAAGTCCTTGAAATACTCAGAGTGATCTTGATCTAGGAATTCAACTGCCTCGATGTTAATACTTTGCTAAGGGCAAAGGGCAATTTTAGCCCAACCCTGTAAGTCTACCTTAACATATAAAAATCCTTTAAAAATATCCTTTATCTCGGGATCCCTGGGTGGCGCAGCGGTTTGGCGCCTGCCTTTGGCCCAGGGCACGATCCTGGAGACCCGATATCGAATCCCACATCGGGCTCCAGGTGCATGGAGCCTGCTTCTCCTTCTGCCTATGTCTCTGCCTCTCTCTCTCTCTCTCTCTCTCTCTGTTACTATCATAAATTTTAAAAAAAATCCTTTATCTCTAAACCCCCCAAGATATATGTTGACAATCATCCCCCAAGTATAAAACCCACCAATATCCACCTGAAGGGTCTCACTGACTAAGGTTTTATTAGGCTGTAATAAATGACCTTTTCCCCAACAATAGCTAGCCCCCTCAAGGCTTCCAAGAGAGACTTATGCTATCCCTAACCCCCTCCCAACTTAAAATATATAATGGGCCACTCCTCATCATCTGGGGGCAGCTCTTTCTGCCCACAGGTCCTGTCCTCGTGCTTTAACAAAATCACCTTTTTGCATCAAAGATGTCTCAAGAATTCTTTCTTGGGGACGCCTGGGTGTCTCAGTGATCGAGCATCTGCCATTGGCTCAGGTCATGATCCTGGGGTCCTGGGATAGAGTCCCACAACAGGATCCATGCAGAAAGCCTGCTTCTCCCTCTGCCTATGTCTTTGCCTCTCTCTGTGTGTCTCTCAGGAATAAATAAATAAAATCTTAAAAAAAAAAAAAAGAATTCTTTCTTGGCCATATATAGGCTTCAAACACTAACATCTTTTCCTATATCAGTTAGGATCAGGAATATCAGTGAGGGTCCAATATTAAGAGTTGAAAAAATAAAAGTAGGCTACTAATGAAAATAAATGCTCAGAGATGAACTAGTAGGAAGAACACAAAGCAAGGTAACTGTGTATTGCCTAACTGTTATGATTATGTGGGTATTAATTAGTCCTCTGTACCTTAGAACTATTTCCTATAGTGACTCATTCTTAAAATCCTTTCTAGATTCCAGCTAAAATGTAAGCATCCTTCTTAGACATTTTATGCTTCACAGAATTAACACTCTGGGGTAGTTTCTGAGGACTGGATCCAAGGATACTGCAGTCTACCTAGTGGGATAAAAGGTAAGGAAGCAACTTTGGGAAGAAAAGTGAAAAAACTGGGAAGACCAGAAGTCATGAAAAACATTTTGCCTTCTAAATTTGCCTGGCATAAGCCTTAGAGAGCAGAGTGAATCAATACTAGTCATTCTAGCTCACAAGAAAAGGAATGATGCAGAGGAAGACATAGACATGGCCAACAAGCACATGAGAAAATCCTCCACATCACTTGCCATCAGGGAAATACAAATCAAAACCACAATGAGATACCACCTCACACCAGTGAGAATGGGGAAAATTAACAACCCAGGAAACAACAAATGTTGGAGAGGATGTGGAGAAAGGGGAACCCTCTTGCACTGTTGGTGGGAATGTGAACTGTTGCAGCCACTCTGGAAAACTGTGTGGAGGTTCCTCAAAAAGTTAAAAATAGACCTGCCCTACGACCCAGCAATTGCACTGCTGGGGATTTACCCCAAAGATACAGATGCAGTAAAACGCCAGGACACGTGCACCCCGATGTTTATAGCAGCAATGTCCACAATAGCCAAACTGTGGAAGGAGCCTCGGTGTCCATCAAAAGATGAATGGATAAAGAAAATGTGGTCTATGTATACAATGGAATATTACTCAGCCATTAGAAACGACAAATACCCACCATTTGCTTCGACGTGGATGGAACTGGAAGGTATTATGCTGAGTGAAATAAGTCAATCGGAGAATGTTCTCATTCATTTGGGGAATATAAATAATAGTGAAAGGGAAAACAAGGGAAGGGAGAAGAAATGTGTGGGAAATATCAGAAAGGGAGACAGAACGTAAAGACTGCTAACTCTGGGAAACGAACTAGGGGTGGTAGAAGGGGAGGAGGGCGGGGGGTGGGAGTGAATGGGTGACGGGCACTGGGTGTTATTCTGTATGTTAGTAAATTGAACACCAATAAAAAAAAAAAAAAAAAAAAAAAAAAAAAAAAAAAAAAAAAAAAAGAGGAGAAGGACAAACATTATATGTTCTCATTCATTTGGGTAATATAAAAAATAGTGAAAGGGAATAAAGGGGAAAGGAGAAAAAATGAGTGGGAAATATCAGAAAGGGAGACAGAACATGAGAGACTCCTAACTCTGGGGAAAGAACAAGGGGTGGTGGAAAGGGAGGTGGGCAGGGGGTAAGGGTGACTGGGTGACGGGTACTGAGGGGGGCACTTGACGGGATGAGCCCTGGGTGTTGTGCTATATGTTGGCAAATTGAATTCCAATTAAAAAAAAAGAAAGAAAGAAAGGGAGTGATGTTTCAGAAGTCACAGCTGAAGTGCCACTGTACCCCTAAAAGGCATCAGTTCATTCAATCTTACTTCTAAGACATAGCACAATGTTGCCTGGCACTTAAGAGAAAGTTAAAAAAAAAAAAAAAAGGAAGAAGAAAAGAAGAAGAAGAAGAAGAAGAAGAAGAAGAAGAAGAAGAAGAAGAAGAAGAAGAAGAAGAAGAAGAAGAAGAAGAAGAAGAAGAAGAAGAAGAAGAAGAAGAAGAAGAAGAAGAAGAAAAAGAAGAAAGAAGAAAGAAGAAGAAAAAAAAAGAGCCCAAGGAAGGGACAAGTATATCTTACCTTCCTTAGACAAGAAAGGCAGTGGAGCAGCACCATGTCTAAGAGTAGTAAGGGCTCTGTGGCCTGTGTTCAGTTCCCACCACCACCATGCACTGCTGTGTAGCCACCTCGCCTTCCTTTCCTCACTTGAATTATCATGATAATTACAAGAGTCAATCCAGGTAGTGTCTCACACAGAAAACTACTAAACATTCAATACTATTCTTATTTTACTCTTATTAGGTCACTGAGAGAACAGAGTCAGATGAACTACTTCAGGTCACAATGATATAGGAAGTGAATTAATAGATTTTTTTTGTCTACTTATGTATTCTTAGTGGATGATTAAACCCAACAAATGTGAAAAGGGATTTTGCTTAAAGAAATTCAGGGTAACTTCAACATTTATTCAACATTTATCATCATTTACAATGGGCAAGGAAATATTGAGAAATTATATAGAAATAGTAGGGAAACTCAGTCTCTAAATGGTACCAAAATAAAATTAAGCCAGTATGCAAACATCAAAGAAATATAAATTAGGTGACATTCACTAGAAAAGTGAGTAAATGCTGATGCAGAGAACAAAGGCAAAAAGGAAATGTAGATAAAATTAAATTTCCTTAAAAAAAAAATTAAATTTCCTTACAACCTGCAGCCCAATAACAAATAGTTGAGGCAGGCAGAGTGTGACATTCCTCCAACAACTCCCAATCTTAATGTTAATGCCTTGCTAGAGAAAAAAGCAACTTAGCCAGGCCTCCAAGATACTGTGAGTCTTCTTTAGTATATGAAAATCCTTTTGGAAACTTCCCATCTTCACCTCCTCCAACACCATAGTAGTATATAATCAATTGCTCCTCACAATCCCAGGGCAGTCCTTTCTGCTCATGGATCCTGTCCCTGTGTTTTAATAAAACCACCTTTCAGCATAAACATCTCAAGAATTCTTTCATAGCCATTGGCTTTGAACTGCAATATCTCCACACCAAATGCTATCTGGTAACATGAAAATTATCAATATGTTATAGAATAGGAAAAAGAACAAATTTGCCATACTAGAAAAACTTAGATGACTTACCTTGATGACATCTTCTGGCCATGCGTTAAGAACTGAAGCAATATGTCCTCGATCATGGATACTAATAAAGAGACCTCTGACAGAAAAGAAAAAAAAAAAAGTAGTTTTAATTTACTTCATACTTGCCAAAATATCATGAATGTTTAAATTTTTTTTTTCAGGGATGCTTGGGTGGCTCAGTGGTTGAGCATCTCCCCTTTGGATTAGGTCATAATCCCAAGGTCCTGAAATCGAGTCCCGCATCGGGTTCCCCATGGGAAACCTGCTTTTCCCTCTGCGTATATCTCTGTCTCTCTCTATGTGTCTCTCATGAATAAATAAATAAAATCTTTTAAAAAAATTTTTCCAGGCAGTCTGGATGGCTCAGTGGTTTAGCCTGATCCTGGAGACCCAGGATCAAGTCCCATGTCAGTCTCCCTGCATGGAGCCTGCTTCTCCCTCTGCCTGTGTCTCTGCCTCTCTCTCTCTGTGTGTGTGTCTCTCATGAATAAATAAAATCTTTAAAAAAAATTTTTTTCCAAATCAGTTTAATTCACTTCTGTTTTTATCAAATTCATGAAAATTATTTCCTTAAACAAATAAAAGGAATCTTATAATTAAGGGAGAAATTACTTTAAACAATGTATTGATATCTATAATAAAGGTTAGACTCATTCTTAAAATACATATCCTTGAATATTTTGTAAAGAAGCATTCACTCCATTATATGCAGAGAATTTTTTAAAAGATTTTATTTATTTATTCATAAGAGGCACAGAGAGAGAGAGAGGCAGAGACACAGGCAGAGGGAGAAGCAGGCTTCTTCTCCTTTAGCAGAAGTTAAAGGTGGTGCTAAACCGGTGGGTCCCCCGGGCTGCCCCTATGCAGAGAATTTAAACTATCAATTCCACTCATAGATTCATTTAGTCTTTTATTAAATAATATATATAAAAGCACATCGAAAAACATGAAGCATGTGTAAATAGGCATTTTCAGTTTATATTTCACTTTACTACATCCTCACCGTCTGAAGATGAGAGTCTGTATTAGAAATGGGTTAAGTGACTAATGCTGAGCAGTCCTTTTATGTGAAACATACTTGACTTTTTTTTAAGTTCAAACATCCAAGTTATAATTCTTTGATATTCAGTCTTAGTTGCTGTTTGCAATCTGTTACTTAGACTCAAATGAAGACTTTGACACTGCTCTCCTCCTATCCCCCATTTCCTAGGAAAGTGTAACAAGTAACTAAAAAAATTAAAATTAAAAATAAATCTCAGTGTCTTAATCTCATTTAAACGTTTTACTTTAGGGACACCTGGGTGGCTCAGTGGTTGAGTGTCTGCTTTCAGCTCAGGGCATGATCCCGGTCCAGTCTAGGGATCGAGTCCCTCCATCAGGCTCCCTCTCAGGAGCCTGCTTCTCCCTCTGCCTACGTCTCTCCCCCTCTCTCTGTGTCTCTCATGAATAAGTAAATAAAATCTTTAAAAAGAAAAAAAAGAGTTTTACTTTAGTATTGTTAAACGTAATTCAAATACAAAGAGCTACATACAACCAATGTACAGCTTAATGAATTTTTATAAGGCAACCACCCTTGTACATAATATCCATTTAAAGCAGAGTCTTGTCAGTATCCCAGAAGCCTTCCTCATGTTTCTCCCAATCAAAAACCATTCCCTCCTAAGAGTAACAACTATCCTGACTCTTATGGTATCATTTAATTTACAGTTCTATCATAAAATGATAAGCTACCCCTAGACACTACAATTTGTCTTCTAAAGTTTCTCATAATCTGGATTTTGCTGATTACATTCCTATGGTATAGACTAACAAACAGGTCTTTCTTCCATACTTCTTGAGAAACTGGTAATTAAATCAAAAGGCTTAATCAGATTCATATCCATTTTTTATGAGACAATTCATGGTCTGGTGTTATGAGAAGATGCACAGTACTGTTATAAGCTAGACCCCAAGACCTAACCTTTACTGCTCACCTGCTTGTACTCACCAACCTTTGTTCCACATTTTTCCTAAAGCTCATTTTTCCAGCTTATCTCTTAGGCAAATGGAAACCAAACCACCCCTTGAGCCATAACAACTGCCCTGGCAAGATCTGCAGCTGGCCCAGACCAGCCAGACCAGTTTCAACTTAAACCTTGACTTGGGCCTGCGCAGATAGACATGGAGTGACCTCTAGAATGATCCACAACCACCTTTATCTCATTAGTATACTAAAATCTCTACCCAAGGAGGAACACAAGCCTCATTTAAACAACATATAATGTGTATATGGGCATGTTTCCTTATGGCACATCTGTGACCTTATGCCTGCCACTACTTACAAAGACAAGGCTTCCCTATCTAAATATTTACCTCAACCCTAAATAAAAGAAATCCATCCACACTTGCTTGGAGAGTCATGGCTTTGGAAGCTATTCCTCAAGATCTTATTTGCTGCAAATAAAGTACTTTGTGTAACAACTCAACCTGGGACAGTTTCTGACTCACCAAGAGCAAATTCACATTGGTTTAGTTACAGTATCTTGTAGTCTTTTACATGACTTTAACAGCTGCTGATGCTTAATATCTAAATTCACTAATTCACTAGGAGTTACAACATGGAATATTCCAGTTCTAGCAATCATTCCTCATGTATTTGCTGAGACTCTTATTTAAAGACAAATTTCACCGTATCTATTGTTTGGCAAATGCAAGATTCCTTCTCTTAACAGTTTTTGAAATAAAGAACTCATTTGCGGGGCACCTGGGTGGCTCAGCTGGTTAAGCACCACACTCTTCATTTCAGCTCAGATCATGATTTCAGAGTGGTGAGACTGAGCCCCACATTAGGCTCTACACTCAGCAGGGAGTCAGCTTGAGATTCTCTCTCCCCATCTCCCTCTGCCCCTTCCCTGGCTCATGTACTCACTTGCTCGCTCGCTCCCTAAAATAAATGAATCTTTAAAAAAAAAAAAAAAAGAAAGAAAAGAAGAAGAAAACCTAGCTCATTTGCTGAAATCCTTCAAGAGTCTCCACTAACGTGTGTGTGTATATACATGCATGTGTTGTGTGTATGTTCTGGATTAATATGAACTCGTGGATTTAAACATATTTGATGTGCTTTAATCCACTGCAGTTATTTTCTTTACTGGGACTCAAATTATCCCATACTTAGCCAGTGGAAGGCTCTTCATGTTGGCCTGTGAATTCTTTTGACATGACTCTAACTTGTGGGTTTGTCTTTTTTTTTCGCTTTTTTTTTTTTTTAAGATTTTATTTATTTATTCATGAGAGACAGAGAGAGAGAAGCAGTCTCCATGCAGGGAGCCCGACGTAGGACTTGATCCCGAGTCTCCAGGATCAGGCCCTGGGCTGAAGGTGGTGCTAAACCACTGAGTCACTGAGGCTGCCCTCGCCTTTTTTTTAAAGCATGAGATCAAGACCTGAGCTGAGATCAAGAGTCAGACATTTAACCAACTGAGCCATCCAGGCACCCTATGACTATAGGTTTTGACAGCCTCCTTGTTCTCTGTTATGACAAAATGTTCCTTGTTGTCTTAGAAATGTCTGCTTCAGGCCTGAAATAATCCATTTCTCTAAGAATACCTTCTTTCTTTTATAGAAAATGGTATTTCAAGACTACAATATAGGTAATAGACATCCCATCTGCCACTAGTTGGTGAAAGTACTGTTATAGAAAAATTATAAAACAATGTTAAGATTCGCTTCCTATTTATGGCCAGAGATCTCAAACTGGCTCTCTTTTTTGAGTTTATTTATTTAAATAATCTCCACATCCAACATGGGGCTTGAACTCATGATACCAAGAGCTACATGCGTTTCCAACTAAGCCAGCCATGCATCTCACACTGGCATTCTTCTTTTACAAAGTTTGCCACTATGATTTCCTAGCAAATTCAACTTCGCAGTCTCTGAGAAGGCCATTTCACACTTTCTCATTTCTCCTCACCTCCTACACTCATCTCCCTCTCACACTCAGCTGATCACCAAATCTTAATTTCAAACAGATAGATGCAATAGGGTGAAAACTACCTCATCTTTCTAATATAAATTCTACTAATCCATCTGCATCTTTTTAAATAGGTTTTATTTTTTACAACAGTATTAGGCTCACAGCAAAATAGAACAGAAGATTCAGAGACTTCTCATAAACTTCCTGGCCCCACACATGCCTAGCCTTCCTCATTGTCAATATACCTCACAACACAGTAGGCACCGACACACCATTATCACCCAGAGTCCATAGTTTACATTAGGGTTCATGTTTAGTGTTGTACATTCTGGGGGTATGAACAAATGTATAGTGACATGTATCCATAACTAAAGTATAATACAGAGTTGATTTACTACTCTGAAATGTCCTTCCCGCTCAAACCCCTAACAACCACTGATCTTTTTTACTGTCTCCATATTTTTCCCTTGTCTAAAATGTCATATAGTTGGAATCATACAGTTTATAGTCTTTTCAAATTGGCTTTTCACTCAGTAATAAAGATTTAAGGTTCCTCCATGTCTTTTCATGGATTCACAGCTCATTTCCTTTTAGCACTAATATTCCATTGTCTGGATACACCAGTTTGTTTACTCATTCACCTACTGAAGGATATCATGGTTGCTCCCAAGTTTTGGCAATTACAATAAAGCTGTTTAAAAACATTCGTGTGAAGGTTTTTGTGTGGATCTAAGTTTTTCAATTCCTTTGGGTAAATAAATATCAGGGATAGAATTATTGTATTTAATAAAAGTAGGTTTAGTTTTGTAAAAACTCGCAAACCGTCTTCCAAAGTGGCTGTATCATTTCGCATTCCCACCAGAAATGAATGAGAGCTCCTATTGCTCCACATCATGACCAACACTTGGTGTTGTGTTCTGCATTTTGGTCATTCCAAGTAATTGTGTAGTAGTATCTCACCGTTTTTTTTAGTTTGTATTTCCCTGATGACATGCAATGTGGAACATCTTTTCAAAAGCTTATTTGCCATCAATATATATCTTCTTTGGTGAGGTGCCTGTTAAGATCTTTAGCCTATTTGTAAATTAGATTGTTTTCTTATTGATTTTTAAGTCCTTTAGCAGATACATCTTTTGCAAATAATTTCCCTCAATATGTGGCCTGTCTTTTCATTTTCATGACAGTGTCTTGTTTTTTAAAAGTAAGTTCAATGCCTAATGTAGGGTTTCAACTTGTGCCCCAAGATCAAGGGTCACATGTTCTACCGAGTGAACCAGTCAGGCACCCTGAGAGTATCTTTCATAAAGCAGAGATTTTAAATTTTAATGAAGTCCAGTTTATATATTATTTCTTCCAATAGATTATGCTGGTGGTGTTGTATCTAAAAAGTTATCACCATACTCAAGGTCATCTAGATTTTTACTATGTTATCTTCTAGGAGTTTTATAGTTTTACATTTTCCATTTAGGTTTGTGATCCTTTTTTTTTTCTTTAAGAGAAAGACCATGCATGTGTGGGGGTAGAGGGGGGTGGGGGGAGAGAGAGAGAGAGAATATTAATAAGCAGGCACCACATCCAGCATGGAGCCCAGTGTGGGGCTCGACCTCACAACCCCGAGATCATGACCTGAGTTGAAATCAAGAGTAGGACATTTAACCAATTAAGCCAACCAGGTGCCCCTATTTGTGATCCATTTTGAGTTAATTTTTATGAAAGATACATAGTCTGCTGAGATTCACCTTTTTGTATGTGGATGTCCAGTTGTTCAAACACCACTTACTGAAAAGACTACCTTTTCTCCATAGTGTTGCCTCCGTATTTCTGCCATCCCCCGTTATAGTGAAAGAAATTTTCTACTATCACGGACATCCTCTCACATGAGCTCTAGATTCTATTCCAGGTCAACTTTTTTTTTTTTTTTAAAGATTTTATTTATTTATTCATAAGGACACACACAGAGAGAGGGGCGGGGGCAGAGACATAAGCAGGCACCATGCAGAGAGCCTGATGTGGGACTCGATCCAGGGTCTCCAGGATCACGCCCCAGGCTGCAGGCGGTGCTAAACCACTGCGCCACCGGAGCTCCAGGTCAACTTTTTAAAGGTTTCACTCCTACCCATCTTTATGCTACATCACTTTCTACATCACTTTCTCTACTGGATTATTCTTATTGGCATAACAACCTGCCCTAACATTATTTATCTTTTGAAAAAACCGGATTTTTGCCCTCTATTCTCTCTTCATAGCAAAATCCTTCTAAGACTTATCTATTCTTACTGTCACTACTTTCTTGCCTCCTATTCTCTCTTCAATCTATTAATAAGGCTTTTCTCCCTCACTGCTTCACAGAAACAACTCTTACCAAAGTCTCTGATGACTCACATCTGCTAGAGGCAAAGGTCAACTCTCAACTCTCATCTTACTTGACTTCTCAACTGTGTTTGACACGGCTTTAAATATCATGTTCATAATGACTCTCAAACTTCTATCTTCAATCTAGCCCACTTCCTTGAGCTCCAAACTATAAATTTAGCCAACTAGTTAACTCCTGTCATCATTCAGGCCCCAACTCATAGCTTAGTTCTTCAGACAGACCTTTTCTGATAACAGTAAATAAAGTACCCTTCATACTAACATTTTGATCATCTTTACAGTATTTCCAAGTATCTGAAACGATCTTAAATTTTCATGTTTACTGGCCATCTCCTCCTTGCCACCACCCCACAGTACACATATATACACAATGCGACAAGTTCCTTAAGTACAGATTCTATTTTGCCCACATTTGTAACCCCAGTGCCTGCAACTGTGCTGGTACATAGTTTGTGTTCAACAATACATGCTGACTTTGGTACTGAAAAACTAAGGCTTCTATAATTAAATTTTTGAAAGTATAGAAAACATGAAATAAACCCAGACTTATACTGACTTATTAAGTAACCAAAATTATATTATGATAGTAAGTGCTACAGGCAGATTACTGATGAGTGTCTGACTCAACAAAAATATTAATTTACCAAATTGGCACTAAATTACATCCTTTCCTGGGTTATTTTTTCATATGAATTTATTTTGTTTCTCCAAAATGATAATAAGCTCTGTATAAGTTACATATTTTTTTTGGATCCCTGTCACATCCAACTATGCAACCAACAAGATCTCAATAAATTATTCTAAAATTAAAATAAAATGTATTTGGACTTTTTAAAGGCAATTTTGTTGAATTATCTAAACTGTTCTTGGCAGTACACCATTCAATAATATCTCTTGGGAACTTGTTAGTTAGCCAAGATTTTTCAAACAACACTAGTCTCAGGAAATAGTGCCATTTTTTTTAAAATGAGAGGGACAATGAATGATATTACAGTTTGCATCAATTAAATATAAGAGCCATTTGGTCACCTATAATCTCTTGCACTGAGCAGAGATTCATTTGTGACTAACATGTTTACCCCCCGCCTTTTTTTTTCAGAGAGGATGAGAAAAAGATGGTGGGAGAGGGGCAGAAGGAAAGGGAGAGAATCTTAAGCAGGCCCCATGCCCCAATGGCTCATCTCACAACCCTGAGATCATGACCTGAGCTGAAATCAAGAGTCAGATGCTTAACCAATTGAGCCACCCATTCAGTTACCCAGGCACCACTAAAATGCTTGTTCCTACAGAGAGCTCAATAAATGAAGAATCTGTAATGTCCAATTGAGGTCAAGCATTTTGAGAGAATAATTTGCAACACTTAATGGAATGTCTCTTTGATCAGAAACCTAATTAGAGATACCCAAAAGTCAGCAGGACATGACTCATACTTGCTGGTACAGAGCTGAATATGAAACTTTAATCCTCAACATATACATATAGTTCTAAAATGAAAACTTTAGACCAGATTATTTATCAATGATATTGTTAAATGAATGGAATTTCAATAAATATTTTTTCTCCATATGCTCTTGTTGGTCAATTTGTTTAAAATAATTTTTATTCTATTATTTCTATGTATTATTAAATTAAACATGCCAATTAAAAATACTCATGCTTTTATGTCTATTTCATGTCAAAACTAAGACATTTTTAAAATATAAATCATTTTCTCATGTACATAGTTCAAACTTCTCTCATAACCTCTAACATTGTATATACTGCACTCAAAACAGATTTGTAAGAGGAGATAATATTCTGACTTCATGTTGTCTCACATAACATCCCTAATGAAGTTCATTTCAAATCAAAATAGAATTCACTTAAAAAAAAAATAGAATTCACTTCCTAACATATAACCTTCTATCATGACCAGATTTGTATTTTCTTCTGGAAATTAGTTCATGACCCTGCGCCTAACTCAGTGAAGGAGGCAACCACTCTACAATTTTCTGTAAGAATCCTCTCTTTCATGCAGAAGCTCATTTTACTATCTTTTGGAATTAGAAAATTAGACTTCATATTTTTCACAAAATAGAAGTATGTACTCATGAGTCCTAGGAATCAGGCCAAAGTTGAGTTATATCAGCAGATCTGAGCTGTTGGGAAAAGCAGCACTAAAGAAAGCTAAGTTCAGGTCTAATCAGGAGATACCTCAGATAAAGATGCAGAGTTAGAAGGCACATGTCTAACAGTTGAAAGGAACAGAATAACTTGCTAAAGGAGAAAGAAGTGAAGGCGCCAAGGGGAAAGCACTACAAACTAGTGCCCATATAAAAGAATAGGATGACTAAGAAGAATCCTTGAAAAAAGGAAGGAGGAAAGGAAAGAAAGAAAGAAGGAAAAAAAGAAAATAATCTAATTGGACAACCAGTATTTCTAAAGTCAAGGAAAGTCAAGGAAGGAAGGACAGTATTAAGAAGGCATGGATCAATATTATCTTCCTGCAGTAAATGCTTAGAAGAATTCTTCTGTGTGTACGCGTGTGTGTGTATGTGTGCATGTGTGTGTATTTTTTTTTTTTGAGAGAGAGAGAGAGAGAGAGAGAGAGAACACATGCAAGTGGAGAAAGGGGCAAAGGGAGAGGGAGAGAATCTTAAGCAGGCTCCATGTTCAGTGAGGAGCCCAACACAGGGCTCAATCCCACAACCCTGAGATTATGACCCAAGCCAAAATCAAAAGTTGGACACCTAATCGACGGAGACACCCCGGTGCCCCAAATTCTTCTAAGTATATTAAGAAGAATTGTTTTTTCCTGAACTATTTGAGAGTCCAGTAGCCATCAATACTAGTGTCTCATTACTACCAAACAATTTAGTGCATTTCCTACAAATAAGATACTCCCCTACATAATTATAATTAGAAAATATTTAAAAATATATTGATACATTAGTACCATCTGATTTTCAGGCACCATTCACATTACACCATTTGTTTCAATGATGTCCTGCATAACCAAAGTCTAGTTCAAAATCCCATGTGTGTTTAGTTGTCATGTTTAGTTGGTCCTCTTCAATGTGGAATATTTCCTCAGTCTTTCCATGACTTTCATGACCTTAATACTTTTAAAGTTACAAGTCAGTGTTTTGTAGAATGTACCTCAATTGGGGTTTGTGTGGTATTTCCTCATGACTAGATTCAAATTATACATCTACTGCAGGACTACCACAGAAGTGATACTGGCTTCTTCTTATTGCACTCTATCAAGTGGTACTGTCCCTGGTTTGTCCCATTATTGGTGATGTTAACTCTGATCATTTGATCAAGGTGGTATCTTCCAGGTTTCTTCACTGTGAAGTTACTCTTTTTTCCCTTTATAATTAACAAGTATGAGATGATACTTCAAAACTCCTTGTTTCTCTGTCCAACTTTCAATTTATTGATGTGTTTATTCATATCAATATGGGCTCCTCTTTATTATTTTATTCAGTCAGTTTTAATCAATAGCAATTATTTGATGCTCAAAATGTCCAGACATGACCAGTGAGAACCCCTTCAAGCTGGCTGTTGTTTGCTTTGGACACATCCCCATGATTCTTTGTGCACTTGCTTACTTTCTGTTAGAAGATGTCCCAAACTCATCTTTTACTTATCCTGGTACAGCCCTCAAATCAGCAATTTCTCTAAGGAGCTTTGGTTCCTTTTAATGGAAATAGTACTTAGATATGAGTGCCAGGTATGCTCATTGTTACTGGGGTATTGCTGCTCCTAGGACAACTCAATGGAGAGAAATAGGATATATGTATATACATACTTTATACATATGTATATATATACTTACCTACATAACACATATATATTTCTATAGCTATCCATCTTCTCTATATATACACTGAAAACCGTATGTTCACACATATCCCTCAATTCCAGTTCAACACCATAAGGTTCATTCTAGTATTCTTCCTTCCATTTTCACACTTACAACTTTCTCCTATAGTGAGAAACCTAGTTCCCATTATGCTTTAACATATTTACTTCTTTGACCAGTCCTCTTGTATGAAACCAATCTTGTCCCCTCCCTGGGCAGACACCCTGCTCACTTCACTAAGGCTCCACTCTCTGAAGTAGGCAGCCCCCCCCCTTACTCAGGTGCCCTCTCCACCCCCTGAGGCTCTGACATCCAGCACTGGACCATCCTCCTACAAGAACTCTCCCTTCACCTTGCTTGGCTCTCACACCCTGACTCAGGCTGCCCTTCTATGTGGGGGCTCTTAACCCTGCCGAGCCTCCAACACTCCCATGCCAGCCCCCTCCACCCTTTTAATTGAAGCATGACAAAGCAGAAGGAGGGTGCAGACAGAATGCTGCTGTCCCCTTGGAAGAACATGAGAAAACTGGCATGGATATAGAGGAAGCAGCTATAATTATCCTCTGCTGTTGGAAGACTACCAATCACAAGCACATCTTTACAGATTCAGGATTTTTATCTTGGAAATATTTCCATGTCCTCAGCTCATCATACTTATGGAAATTATTCTAATTTTTTTATCTCTCACTTTTGTTGGTGTTGTTTCCCATTTATATACAGTGAAACAAGTGATTTTTTTCTTTCAGACTTCTTATGTATCTTTTAAGCATACAAAGTCCTGCCTCATCAATTACTGTTCTATATACTTTGTGACAGGAGAATCTAATATTCCAACTCATACTTTTCCAAATATCACACTTCTGCTATAACTACACTTTGACCTCATTAATGTCTATTTTTTGACAACAGCTTTTATTTTTTCCCTTCAAATTAGCAGTGGATCTTGACTGAATTTCCTTCTTTTTTCAGCTAAAGTTTATCCATTCTGCCAACTATTCTTAACTCCCCTGCTTTTCTGTCTTTCCATCACACCCTTTCTGAAAACCTCCAAGTCTAAATCAATCCATTTGCCTTCTCTTTTCCTCAGGCCCTACTGGAGAATGATGCCATTTGGTCAGGTGTGTTAGATCCATTAAGACTTCATCATCGGGATCCCTGGGTGGCGCAGCGGTTTAGCGCCTGCCTTTGGCCCAGGGCGCGATCCTGGAGACCCGGGATCGAATCCCACGTCAGGCTCCCGGTGCATGGAGCCTGCTTCTCCCTCTGCCTATGTCTCTTCCTCTCTCTCTCTCTCTCTGTGTGACTATCATAAATAATAAATGAAAAAAAAAAGACTTCATCATCAATAGATATAGACAAAAAAGATGTGGTGCATATATGCAACAGAATATTATTCAGCCATAAAAAAGAATGAAATCTTGTCATTTGCAATGACATGAATGGAGCTAGAGAATATAATGCTAAGTGAAGTAAGTCAGATGAGAAAAACAAATACTGTATGATTTCACTCATATGTGGAATTTAAGAAACAAAACAAGTGAGCAAAGGGAAAAAGAGATAGAGAGAGAGAGAGAAACCAAGAAACAGACTCTTAACTGTAGAGAACAAACTGATGGTTACTAGAGGGGAGGTAGGTGGGAGGATGGGTGAATTGGTGATGGGGGTTAAGATATATTTATCAGGGTGAGCACTGAGTAATGTATAGAATTGCTGAATCACTATATTGTATACTTGAAACTAATACAACACCATATGTTAACTATATTTGAATTTTAAGATTAAAAAAAATTTTTTTAAACCCAAAACCTCAAGATCTCTCCAGTGTTATCTGGGTCCTCACAACTCAACAAGTCTTTCTTAAAAGTATCTTCTGCTGGCTATTCTTATATTACCCATTAAAACTACTTTGTAGGGCAGCCCAGGTGGCTTAGTGGTTTAGCACTGCCCTTTGGCCCAGGCCCTGATCCTGGAGTCCCGGGATCGAGTCCCACATTGGGCTCCCTGCATGGAGCCTGCTTTTCCCTCTGCCTATGTCTCTGCCTGTCTCTGTCTCTGTTTCTGTCTCTCTCTCTCTCTCTCTCCTGGTTCTCCCTGTGTCTCTGCAGTCTTGCTCTGATGAATAAATAAAATCTTTTTTTTTTAAGATTTTATTTATTTATTGAGACAGAGAGAGAGGCAGAGACACAGGCACAGGGAGAAGCAGGCATCATACAGAGAGCCTGACGCGGGACTCGATCCAGGGTCTCCAGGATCACACCCCGGGCCGCAGGCAGCGCTAAACCGCTGTGCCACCGGGGCTGCCCTAAATAAAATCTTAAAATAAAAAAAAACTTTGTATTTCCACTCTTGCCCATTCCCACCCCTTTATACTATCATCAGATTATCACACTTTTCTCTAAAGAAAAAGACTTCCAGCTCCTAGCAATCTACCTGTAAACTTTCTTCCATTATTCTTCGGTGAATAAAGTGTCAATATCACTGTCCTCTGTTCTAGTTTACACTCATGCTGTCACTCTCTGGCCACTTAGTCCTCTTCATTAAATGCCAGCATTCTCCAGGTTTAAAAAGTTCTCTTTTTCACTCTAATGCACAGTGAAGGCCTAGGGACTCTGCTCTGTTCCCACCCTTGGAATAATTTTCAAAGTCTCCTTTGCCTCAGCTTCAGCTGAATGTCTGATCTGTCTCCCTTTTGGTCCCATTCTTGCTTTTGGCATTTGATCAACTAATTCAGCCTGAGAACTATCTAGTTTCCAACTCTGGATGATCTTTTAGGGATTCATTTAGGCATCCCTCCAATACCTCCAGTTCCTCTTCATGGCTAGGCTAGCTCCTAATTGCTTATCAGAGGCAGTTCAAGTGTTATCTCCTCTTGGAACTATTTCCTGATCCACACTCAAGCTGCACTGGAATCTCTCTGCAATTCCATAGAACCTTGCTGTTTTTCTCTATTATAACATTTATCATATTTTTCATATAGTTTTTCACTTTCTTATATGTCTGTTCCACCAGAACTCTTAAAATCAGGAATTCTGCTTTCCTTACAGAAAGCAAAGAAGGAAATAGTTTATAGAAAGAATATAAGTAGGGAGAAAAGAAGGTAGTTCAGATGTGATTATGGCACTAGCGGGTCCATTGGTGGGTAAAGCAATAGAAAATAAAAAAACAGACAAAAAACAAAAACTGGAATGCAGAACACTCAGGAGCTATGTGGCTTCAGTCTGGCTTACTCAGAAATAAAACTATGATAAGACAGAGCCTTTAGATGGAGAGGGACTCAGGAGAAGGCACGAGGGCTAATAGAAGGTGACATCCTTGGGACTGAATACCAATTCTATTACAGAAGTAAAGAAACATTTAATTGAGGCCAGAAGAGAAAAGTAGATTTACTATTTCCTCTTTCCCCGATTCCAAAAATAAGGTTTTTCTTTTTTATTATCACATAACAACCTAGTATTACTAACATGAGTGATACTGTTCTTGGTATAACTAGTTGATTTCACTCTGCAATAATAATCTTGTGAATTTGTTTTGTTTATTGTAGATAATGCTTAAAGTTCTATTTCTAGTCTAAATCCTCCTGAGGAGAGAAAATCAGCATGGTGGGCAGATTTCTAAGATGGGCCAAGATCTCCCAGCTGCTGAAGTTCACATCCCCAGTACTGCACACGATGGATTTTACTCCAATTAAGTTACATTAGAGGAAGGAATATGTTCTTTCTCAGGTCAGAACTTGGCAGTTATTTATCAAAGTCCTATATATTTTCAACTTTGGTTGAAACCAAATCAGCTTTGGTATAACAAGATTTAGATCTTATCTAATTATAGATAGTTTTTTAAAGGGTCCTTGAAGAACAGCAAAAAGGATTTAATGTTTTAAGAGGAAACCATTAAAGGACAGTTTTAAAAGGATGCAGTAGAGGAGACATAAAGAGAAACATACATCAATTTTAAATATTTATAGGATTATTACAAAAAGCACAAAAATCATTATTTTAAAAATCTCAACCAAGAATAAAAACTTAGGGGTGCTAGGTGGCTCAGTCAGTTAAGCATCCAACTCTTGGTTTTGTCTCAGGTCCTGATCTCATGGCTCCTGAGATCAAGCCCCATGTTGGGCTGGCTCTGTGCTCAGCAGGAATCTGCTTACATATTCTCTCCCACTCTTCTTTTCACCTGTTTGTGTGTGCTTGCTCTCTCTCCAATAAATAAATAAATCTTTAAAAAATAAAAAAATAAAAACTTAAGATAAAACACATGTGATTCATGCTTGCACTTTAAAGATCTCTTCAATATGAAAGGGGATAAGTTTAGGAAGATTGCAGAAGTATTCAAGGTTTTCTGTGTTATCAGAAGTTAAGGAAATAAAGTAGCTAATAGAGCCAGGTTTTTCTCAGTCTGTCCTACTATTTCTCCAAGATACTATATTGTGAGCAGAAAAAAAAAAAAGCACAACAAATTTTACAATTTAACTGTGCAAGGGACAAAACCAGTCACCCTAACCTACCTTGTGTTCAGTCCCCTGCAATAAAGACAGCAGTAGCAAAGACACCAAGAATACCTGCTGAACAGACTAAAATTCTTTGAATATGACATTATAATAAGGGAAATTTAAAATGCCGAAAGCTAAGAAGGAAATGAAGACAGAGAAACATGGAAAAAAGACCACAGAATGGTAAATTCCTACACCCAAAAACAATTGGACTGGCACCAATTACGTGCCAAGCATCCATCTTACTTATCCTGTCTGAATTAGCAAATTCTATCAGAACAAAATAATTACCTAGTCTCACATCTACGCTGGTATCTCAAATTTCTTTCCAAAATGATAAATAACAGCAAAGAAATAAAGGGGAAAAGGTACTTTTCCTCTCACTTTTAAGGGAAAAATAGTTATATCCTATCAAACATTTATTGGCAATGCAAGGAGGAAAAAAATCCTTAAAAAAAAAAAAGAATGCTTCAGTTACTTGATGTCTATGGAATGAGTCCTATTCAGGGCCAGTATAAACTGACTATTGCAGTGGGATCCAAGAACGGAAATAATAGAGACACTCAATGATGGAAGTGCACTATAGTCATGCTGCTGCTTTTTGTGCAAGAAGTCAAAGCATTAAGGACAAGGAGAAGCAATGAAAACAAGGATATAAAAGAATTCAACTACTTCTATGCATACAATATTTTACTCAGACCATTAAGATTTGCCCCTATGTTTACATGAAATTTACCCACTCGAGCTCATGATCCCATGTCCAAAATCTTTAGAGAATCTCCACATTAATGTAACAATCTCTATTAATCATACTGTTGTTGCTATAATTGGACTAAAGTTTAATTCTTTCATTCTTATTTCTCTGATAAACAGCATTCTTGGATAGCAACAACTTCTTAGTTGAAGCTTTGTTTCGGGGTTTCTTTCAAATCACTAATGAAGTAAATCCTACAGCCTTAACTCTGGGCCTTTATCCAGAAGTCTTTCTTTTTGCTAATCTTTACTTTCTTTGGAAATATTATTGCTGACTATTTTATCCAAACTCAAAAACTCAATGCTTTGATCAATTAGTCTCATTTCCTTTTCTAATAATAAAGAAAACTGAGAGACCAATATGCATATGCTGAGAATTACAGGAATAGGTCTTCATTAATCTAAAAGAAAAACACTGCTGTGTACAGGCATTGTCCCTAGGTAGTCTTTTTTTTTTTTTTTTCAGAGAAAGAAAATTCTTCAACAAAAATATAAGCCACATGGGCAGACTTGGTATACTGCCAAATATAGTTCAAGCAAATTCCTTTAATATGAGGTCACTTTTCCAAAGAATTTTCCAGGGGAGGTTGACACTACTGGGTCCCAATTTCACTGGTTCTCCCCAATCTTACTCCAAGAACCAAACAATGCCCATTTTTCCCTCAGACTTAAACCATCCTTCCATTTTGATAGTAAAATTCAAATTTACACTATCACTGGAAATCTGTCACTGGTTTCCTTTAAGTGTGAGAAATATGCTTTCAAAAAGCTGTAGCTATATTATCACCACTCAATAAGACTCCCAGAAAATTAAAGGACAAAATTAAACAGCATTAACTCAACATAATAGAGTTCTCAGGCTACTTCCTTTAAGAGTTGTGCTTCAATTCCAGTTCTGTCTGGGTTAGGGATCCCTCCTACGATTCCCTAGTACCTTGTACTCTCCTATCACATGGTGTTATAATTGCTTAAGGTTTGCCCCCTCCTATTAAACCTTATGCTTCATCAGGCAAACTGTTATGTCTGTTTTGTGCATGATTTTACTACAATGACCTAACAGAATGTTTGGCACATGGCAGCTGAGACACATTCAAGTTGGCCATAGACTCTTTGACACTCCTCCCATAAGAATGTGAGTCAAAAAAAAAAAAAGAATGTGAGTCTATTTCCCCTCCTTGATTCTGCTTTGACCAACAGAATATGGCAAAAGTAACACTGTGCTAATTTCTAACCAGTTCTTAAGTTCTTAACTAGAAACTCTATCTCAAATAAATAAAAAAGAAGAAAGAAAGAAAGAAAGAAAGAAAGAAAGAAAGAAAGAAAGAAAGAAAGACAGAAAGAACCTAGCAACTCCATTTCCATTCTTCTACAACACTTGTTCTTACAACCCTAAGGCTGACAAATATGGCTAAGAAGTATTTGTACAAGGAGTACAAATACATAGAATAGTTTTAAGGGAATCGATTTCCAGATATTTACTTTCTATTTGTTTCCTAAAATTGATCCACTATGACTTGATATGGCTCTCTAAAGACTAATCCACTCATGCAGATTATCCATTTCCTATCTCCTTTTATACCAGACCTTCTATTTTATAAAAGAAAGACATTGAATTACCTATCCTGAATTTTACTATAATGTACTGTCCCAAGGTAGGAGACCTTTGGGATTTTATTGGCTTTGGTGAGGCATGACTTGGCCTGTCTTTCACACAATGCTGTTACAAGTAAAGTGTGGCACCAGAATAAGGATATTTTGACTCTGAATACAGACATGGTATAGAGTAAACCAGTGGGGATTTGGCCTCAGTCTTGAGGGAGACACCAACAAAAGGCAAAAGAATCATACTTGAAAATGCATTTCTTCTCCTCATATATTTATTAAGAAGCATACTTTTTCGGTTATTCTCAATAGTTAGACTATATCTACTAGAAATAAATCTTCAAGCAGCTGGAAGTAGTAAATGGTTAGTGATGTTGTTTTAGGTATAAACTGAATACTTTCCCAAATTACTAACTATTTCTGGATATGCTGGATAAAACCCACAGATAAAAATTTAACATGATTTCAATCAAATAAAGGTATATATTTTAATAAGGTATTATATACTTTTGTAAAATTTACAATCTATTCCTATTATAATAAATTCTATTACTGTATTTTATAAAATGGATATTTTCTACATCTTTATCTCAAAGGTAAAATCATTACTCACCAAATCAATTCATTTTTAGCAGTAAGTATTCTTACCTTTCACTATATATGTAGGAAGTTTGATCATTATGTCTGACAAAATTAATGGATTTTTTTATATATATTTCTTACCTATTTCTAAAAGCCCAACACAGAATTTAATATATGATTACACTCATTCTTACCAAGTAATGTCATGCCTTCGTTCATACTCCTTACTTCATAAAAACTTATAATTTCAGCTACATGTTATATTGCTGTATAATAAATGAATGAGATTCTAATATCTTGTTTTATAGTTTATTTTTTAAATAGATAAATCAATTTAATTATCTGCACCATTTCAATCTTGATGTAATGACTAATTCATTAATCAACTATCTATAAATTATTTCTCATTGTTTTTCATAATATTCAAAGAAAGAAATACTAACACATGTTTTAAACTGACCAGTCTTTGGCTGAAAGAGTTAGTAAAAAGAACAATTTAGGCCAATAAGGAGTATGACAAGTACTTCACATGAATGAGCTAAATCTGCAACTTCCAAGTTGTGACAAAAGCATAAGATAAAGATATTTTATATCTAAAAAGTCTGTACTGTAAAAGAGGTATTGAAATTGTTTCAATTTTCCCAAGCTTTCTGAGTATATTAGGTTAAACAAAATGCTAACAAGTGAAGAGTAACAGATATTAGCAGCTATTTGGTAATATATAATATATATAGTAAGTCTTGGTAAAGACTTTGTGATACTTCTCAGAAATCAAAATTGTGACTCTTAATAACTGGGTAACAAAGCATTTTGCAATTCAGGTGGTTTCTAATTCTTTGCTTTCAACATTTTTGAAGGAAGAAGTAAATGAGCTGTCATTTAGTTACTTATTCAAAATAAATGTTCATTATACATCTCTATATGATTTTTAGCACATAACTTGAAAAGCATTCAAAGAATTAAATGATATAGCTATAACAAAATTCTCTCCAGTCCCTTCTATTTATTTGCATGAATAAGGTTTTGTAGCACATACATGTGTAAGTATAAAAAACAGAAATAAAACTGATCCTAAGGGGTGCCTGCCTGGGTGGCTCAGCTGGTTAAGCTGTCTTCAGCTCAGGTCATGATCCCAGAGTCCTGAGAGCAGCCCTATATCGGGCTCCCTACTCAGCGAGGAGTCTGCTTCTTCCTCTCCTTCTACCCCTCCCCTATTTGTGCTCTCTTTCTGTCAAATAAGATCTTAAAAAAAAAAAAAAAAACACAACTGATCCTACAATTATTTTCTACCTATAACTAACATATGTCTAGATATACATGAGAAGGAAAAAGAAAAAACCCCATTTCATTAAATGATTTATTTTCAATAAAATTGTTTTTATGTTAATAATCAAAATTTAATACATTTATTTATTGTTAGATCACTTGTATACCGGTAATAATCCTAACAAATTTTTAATGCTTGGAACCTTAATTACAGAGAATAGAAACCTTAATGTCACTCCTACACATAGTTTTGTTGCATGGAAGTGTAATGCTTAATCAATAAAAGACTTTCAAGCATTAAAATGTATTAGGATAAAATCATTAACACGAGTGGAATGAAAATATAAATCCAAGGAGATAAGTGAATATTATAAACTTTCTCTTAAAAAAGCATTTGTTTTTATATATTTTAAATAGATAATAAAATATATAAGACTATTCCTTTGGGTACATTTAAGTTTTATTTTGATATGTCAATAATTTAAATATGCTAGAAACTATATTCCTTGCAACTATTCAAGGTTATGATGTAAGTTTTTAAATGTCAAGTTAAGAAGGGCAAAGGGTACAGTTTCTCAATATTCTCTTAAGGGATTTAAAAGCAAAATAGTATGATGATGAACCATAATTCAATGCTGTTGAATTTTCACTGATGTTGACAGTTGTCCCACTTCAGTTACCTAAATTTCAGTGTTAAGTAACATTTATTCCTGAGTGTGACTGGCCACAGAATTGAGCAAAATTCTTAAACAAATCAGTTAAGTAGCAAACTAAGAAAATATATACTTTGATAGGGATTAGCAATGATTTAGAATCCAAGAAATACAGTTTTCATTGTATTTAAGATGAAACATATGAATTTTAAAAGTTATGTTTTACTATTTCTAGATTGCTCTTATTAAGGATTTGTGTTTCCCATACATTGTGAATAGCTGCAGAATCCTCCCAATGGTATAGTAATATACTGGCCCGTTTATAATATGACCTGAAGTATCAGGAAAAAAATTTAAGTTCTGGGGTGCCTGAGTGGCTCAGTTGGTTAAGCATCTGCCTTCGGCTCAGATCATAATCCCTGGGTCCTGGGATCAAGTCCAGCATCAGGCTCCCTGCTCAGCAGGAAATCTGCTTCTCCCTTTCCCTCACAACCACCCCTGTTCGTGCTCTCGCTCAGGTACACTCTCTCAAAAAAAAAATAAAAATAAAAATAAATCCTAAAAAAAAATAAATTTAATTTTCTATCAAGCATGGTTCTTCAGAAAAGGAAAGAAAATCATTTGGCATTGGTGAAATTACCACAGTTGCTTGAGAGTACTGTTATTAGAAATCTTAAATTTATACTAATATTTGATAATATATTGGTAATCAAAAGAATTTAATCTTCTAGGCTCCCAAATATGTAACAAATTAGTTTAAAAAGGAGAGGCAATAGGTTAATGAAGAATTACTTGAAAGGAAAACGTATGAAGCCTTTGGGATCTCACCCTACAGGTCTCCCTCAAGACCTTGCTAATTAACTATGTCACATGTTCACAGCTGGGAAAACAAAGGGCCTGGTGTTTAAAACACATTAGAACAAAGGCTAAAACGATGGTTTTAGTTTCTGGTCTTTGTTTTCTGCTTTAAACTAAAAGAATAGATAAACAAACTGATAAATGTTTTCACTAAATTAACAAAGGTATGAGGCAGTAACCAACACAAGTTATAGATTCAGGGAAACTGTGAACTCATGGTAGAGAAGTGACAGTGAGCACAGAGATACAGAAGACTGGCAAGCTTTAGTGTATTTTGTCTGAACTGCATGAAGCAACCCCACCTTGGAGGAGAAAGAAGATGTGCAATCCTAACAAGACGCCTTTAATTTTTTTTTTTTAATTTAGCTTGGGAAGAATATGGGGGCTAATGACTGTCTAAAACCCAGGTTTTGCAAGACAGACTCAATAAAGAGAATATAATGAGGGGGAGGGGAGACAGGAAAAAAAAAAACAAAAAAAACCCATGGTCTAAATACACCTTCTGTAACTGAAGGCAAAATACAGCCAGAGCCCAAGGGTGAAAAGGGGGTTAGTTCTCAAGTCTAATTAAAGGAAGTATATATGGCATCTGGGGGGGGGGCATTTCTTCCATTTTGAAAGGCATTTATCAAATGGTCTTTATATAAAGGACATTGAACAACATGTTAGACATTGTTTCCATAAGAAGTTTTAATAAAAAGATACAGAAGAATCTTCTTTATTTGGCATTTCTTTCTCATACGGACCCTAATAAATACAAAATATAATGTTAAAATATGAATGAATGCCTGCAAATCAGGTTGAGTACATCAAAAATACACTTTACTAAGAATAGTTTGCTGTGTCGTTAAAATATCAAACCAGGGGATATATTCTCTACTCAGTAATTTATTTATCTACTGATTGGGGCATGTGAGGAGAGGGAAGGTTTTATACAAATTCAAGGTCGCAATTACCAGATACTAGGGACAACGGAAATCCTTCATATAAAAAGTTTCTTATAAGTAGCTTAATATAAGGGATCCCTGGGTGGCGCAGTGGTTTAGCGCCTGCCTTTGGCCCAGGGCGCGATCCTGGAGACCTGGGATCGAATCCCACGTCAGGCTCCTGGTGCATGGAGCTTGCTTCTCCCTCTGCCTATGTCTCTGCCTCTCTCTCTCTCTCTGTGTGACTATCATAAATAAATAAAAATTTAAAAAAAAATTTTTTTAAAGTAGCTTAATATATAAATGAGACTTCCAACAACTTATTCATCTGTTTTCCAACCACAAGGAATTCTTCCCACAATAGTCATTGGTGGTTTTCTCTGGGTAAGGAGTGAAGAAGATGGTCCTCTGAGAGTCTTTTGTATTTTTTATTTTTAGGGGAATGTATCTCATTCCAAATAAAAGAAGAAAGCTGTTCTATATATATACTCTTTGGTATTGCTCATTTTAATGAGTTACATACGTTAATATACACACAGTGTTCAAATTACTTCCTTACTTAGGTTACTTATAAAATGAATTTTATTAATACAACATTTCACTTATTTAGTGAACTTTGTGCTCTATCAGCTGTGTGAAAAATCATGGAGAGTAATAAAAGAAAAAGAAACCACACTGCCACGTCCAAGACTAACAGTCACATGTTAGGAATGTCTTATAACTGCAAAATAATAAATTAGATACTGAATTTGGTAGAGAAATAAACTTTGCAAAAAGTATGTGACATCAGTATCTCATGTATTACTTCTAAAATAAGTGAGCTCACCTTAAGTTAAAAAAAGAGAACTCCCCAATATTAAACAGATCTTTTTCCTGGGTAAGGGCTTCTTTGAGAAACTTTATATAGTTTCAATTATTGCTTACACTTAACACTTTCCATCTGTTTTCAGAAATGTTTGTATTTCTTTAGAAGTACCAAATGTATACTGATCATGAGGCTGAATTACATAAAAATTTGCTTTGTGTTCTATGAATACTCATAAAAATATGTTTTTGGTAATTATTTTATAAGTCTTTACTTGCTAGGATCTTAGTAATATCTTCATTAATTAGGTTTATAATACATAACTTGTATTTGCATCTAGGTTTTTTGAAATCTTTTAATCCTAAAAATAATTTGGGTCAATGATTCACAGGATACCCACACTTTTCTATTCTTATATTTATCTAAATATATTTTATAACACAACTAGTTATATTCCAATTATAGCTGCTGTACTCAGTGTTAAACTGAGTTTCAATACTTCGAAAAAGAGATTTTTGCTTCATAAGATACTTGAGAGCTATAGATACAAACTGAACTTTAGATAAATCAGCTTTTAGTTTCTGCTATACATTTCCTGTTCAAAATAGGTTTTAAAAAGATCTTATTTAAACATCAAAACAATACTCGTTTTACAAATGAGGAAACTACCTAAGATCCCACAGTTGGTAAGAAGCAATAAAGGAAAAAAAAAAAAAAAAAAAAGAAGCAATAAAGAGATTCATAGCAGGCCTTTTCAGGTCCAAACCACACTATAGGCTGGGTGTGTTTATTCACCCTCTCACCCATTTATGCACTCAAAAAAGATTGTGCTAAGTTCTGCTAGGTTCTAGGGTAGAGGTGAAGGGTACAGCTGCTACCCTTAAGGAAAAAATGGTCAAGAGAAAGTCAGATAAACAGAAAAGGATCAGATGCTATACATCAGTGTGAAATCACCCACCAGGGACCTGGGGGATTCTTGACTTGAGGTGGGGAGCTGGGTGTGAAGATCAGGAAAGGGGCAGCAATGAAGACAGAAGTAAGCAAAGGAGCCAGATTACAAAAACCCTGAAAGCCATGCTAAGAAGCTACGATTTTATGGTGATGGAAATGAGGAGTCATTCGATGATTTTGGTCAGCAAAGTGACATAATTAGACATTCCTTTTTGAAAGCTCACTCTCTTTTGAAATGAGAAGGGCCTAAAGAAGTGGCAGTAGGACTGCATGGACGAGAGAGATTTAGCAGAAAATGAAGAGGTAAAACTGGCAAGACTCAACAAGGGAAAGGAAGGCGGAGAACTCCTGATGACCTCTGAGGTGTTTGGTTTAGGTGACTACGTGGGTAGTGTCGCAACTTACAATGTTAAGAAACCTGGGGCCTGAGGATGTTAAGCTAAGGAGTAACAAGACCTGAAAGAAAGCATCAGAGAACACTGACATTTTCATAGGTGTAATGGATTACTGTACTTAGTTGCACAGATGAAGGAAATATATGAAAGAGAGGAAACATATTAGGTTGAGTTCATGGAAATAAAATGTTAAGCCAATGAACTCATAGGGGACATAGGGAAGAATATATGAGATAAGGAGGCTAAAGCCGCAGGGTGTTTACATTCTTATAACCACAGGAGTGAGATAAGCCAAGAACACAGCTGGAGTTAAACTCTGGATAAAAGGTCCAGCTGAGGCTGAACTCTGTAGGCAGAGTTATACAACTCCACCTCCACATTAATAATATTTTAATCAATCTAAAAAACTGGTGCACAGAAATGAAATGAATAGTATTTTATGGCACCATAAAACATTGTCTAATTAGCTCTTCCTTGAGGGAAAAGTGTTAATTCAGGATGGATCTGCGCAGTAGACAAAGGACAAGATCATACAAGTATTGACTTGGGTATTAAATAAACTGTACTAGCCTGCGTGCTTGAGAAATTTCTATGTATAGCAGATCTTCTTATTTTCTGCTAATGTTTTTAGGGTCAGTTAAATACACAATGATTTATATATCCATTATCACCTCACCTACTTACTGCAGGACTAAGGGACTTACTTGATTTCCTTGCTCCATAGCCTAAGAGGATCAAGTCCACTCAAAGCAATTAGGATTGATGGAAGGAGAGCCAGTAACACAACAGTCTTCTTATTGGTCTTCCTATTTCCATTCTAGACTCTCATTTCGAATCATTTATCCACATAGCAACTGGGATAATCTTTTAAAACTTTAATAGAATGTTATTATTCCTCTGCTTCAGATACTTCAATGGCTTCCCAAATGGATTAAGAATAACTATGAGGGATGCCTGGGTGGCTCAGAGGTTGTCTGCCTTCCAGCTCAGGGTGTGATCCTGGGATCCTGGGATTGAGTCCTGCATTGGGCTCCTCATGGGGAGCCTGCTTCTCCCTCTGCCTATGTCTCTGCTTCTCTGTGTCTCTCATGAATAAATAAATAAAATCTTAAAAAAAAAAAAAAAAGAGTAACAGGGAAATTCTACCTTGACCCATGAGGCCCTGCATGGATAGGACTCCTGCCTTATTCAAACCTTATCTCCAACTACCCTCTTCACTTTTGAACATGCTACTTCCTCAGCCTCAAATGCTTTTCCCCCCCTGGTTTTCACAAGCCAACTCCTTATCCTTCATGTGTCAGCTCAAATACTGTCTCCTCAGACACATCCCTGACTACACTATGAAAGGAAATTCCCTTATTATTCTTTATCACTGCCTTCTGTTCATATCCTTCATAAAACAAGCTGTGCTCATGTATTTCTTTGTACACTTAATACCTGTAAGTTCCACAAAAGCAGAAAATAATGTCTTTTATTTACCTGTACTTCGATTAGTAAAGTATGTGGCATGCAATGCATGCTCACTACACTTCTATCAAAGAAAAGAAGGAGAGAAGAAATAACAAGCACAGAGAATCTGCACAAAGATTTTGAAAAGGCGGCAGAGTTGGGGAAGAAAACACAGCAAGAATCTTAGATAAGAGTTAAGTGATCAACAATGTTATTTGACAATTTCTAAAACTAGGTTTAAATCTTAAGTTACTGTCATTAATTTAATTAGTGCTAGAAACTTTTTAAAGAAAAACCATGTTTTAGCAATATTCATATGAGATACCTATTAGGATTAAACTCTTTTAGAAAGCAAAATATGAACTTCTTTGCATGTAAACACTACAGTATTTGGGAAAACAATCTTAATTAACAAACATACAATTTTAGCTTTTGAAAATCAGAACACATATTAGTCAATGAGGAACAGTCTAAGAAACTACATGATAAGAGTGCAGCTTCTCTGAACAGCTCAGAGCCGATAGAAAACATAATCAGTCTGAGATAAAAAGACCCCATATTGGTCTGGGAGGATGTGATGGTTAATTTTCTGTGTCAGTTTGGCTAAGCACAGTATCTAGATACTTGGTCTAATAGTACTCTAGATGTTGTGAAGGTAATGTGTCTGTGTGTGTGTATGTGTGTGTGTGTGTGTGTGTGAAGGTAATTTTTAAGCGATATTAACATGTAAGGCAGTAGACTTTGAGTAAAGCAGATTGCCCTCCATAATGTGGATAGCCCTCATCTAATCAGTTGAAGGCTTTATCGGAAAAGATGATTCCTCCTAAGGAAGAAGAAATTCTTCCAGCAGACTACTTTTGGATTTGAGTGTAGCATCAACTCTTGCCTGGGTCTCCAGCCTGTCAGCCTACCCTGTAGATTTTGGACTAGCCAGCCCCCACAACTGCGTGAATCAATTCCTTAAATAAATCTCTATACACACACACACACACACACACACACACACTGATTCCCTTCCTCTGGAGAGCTCTAATACTGAGGTCTAAATGGTAGAAAACACAAATTCCCAGCTCTAGTACTTAAAACCTGGGTGATCACTGAGCCTCGGAATGATTGTTTTCGATTACAAAGTGAATGAATTGAAAAAAAAGCAATTACCAAATGCTAATGACTCCACCTCTGTCATTCACAACTCAACCACTGTTTCCAAATAAATGTGAAACGAAAATGTACATAAAAACAATTTTAGGGAGATGCCTGGGTGGCTCAGCGGTTGAGCATCTACCTTCAGCTCAGGGTGTGATCCCAGATTCCCAGGATGGAGTCCTGCATCAGGCTCCCCGTTGCGTCTCCCTCTGCCTGTGTCTCTTCCTCTCTCTCTCTCTCTCTCTCTCTCTCTCTCGTTCTGTGTCTCTCATGAATAAATAAATCTTTAAAAATAATAATAATAATTTTAGGTAAGCTCTCATTCATTTATTCATTTTTAAATTAGTATGAGCATACTAACTAAGTAGAAATTAATAGATGCTGTTCTGATGGTTAAAATCCAAAGGACTTTCCATGGTAGAAAATATTGGAAAGAATCCTAAGGTAACACTAAATTCAACAGACAGATGCCATTTATTTGGCACACTGCCAATAAAAGTTAACTTCTTCCATTAGAGAAATAATATACTTACAACATTTTCAGCTTTTAAAATAAATTACCTCATTTCATAGTGAAAATGTTTTACTTCACAAGGCAACACTATTTTTGTAAAATATGATAGCCTCCAAATTATTATGAATGTCATTCATTCAGTCACAAAACAATCATATTAAGACTAAGACCTATATTGGTAGATGAGAAATTTCTTTGCTTAGAAAAAAGTGAAATTTAATAACTTTCATAGAAAATTACATAATTTGGAATTCTATGAAATATTTTATAAATTTTATTACTGTGAATATAAAATATACATGGAGCTAAAATTGACAATTTCAATTATGCCTTTAAATGGCTATATATTTTTTAAAGATTTATTTACTTATTTTAGAGAGAGAGCATGAACAAGAGGGGTGGGGGAGTGGGGGCGGAGAGAGAATCTCAAGCAGACTTCACACTGAGCAGACAGCTGGACCAGGGGATGGATCTTACAACCCTGAGATCACAACCTGAGCCAAAACCAAGAGCTGGATGCTCAACCGACTGCACCACCCAGGCACCCTTAAATACTTATAATTTATACTACAGAATCACCTAGGCATAAAATATCCAATATTTTTAAAGGTATATAAAAGAATTCCTTAAAAAAAAAGAATTCTTAGGGGGATCCCTTGATGGCTCAGTGGTTTAGTGCCTGCCTTTGGCCCAGGGCATGATCCTGGAGTCCCAGGATTGAATCCCACATCGGGTTCCCTGCATGGAGCCTGCTTCTCCCTCTGCCTGTGTCTCTGCCTCTCTCCCCCTCTCTCTCTATCTCTCTCATGAATAAATAAAATCTTAAAAAAAAGAATTCTTAGATGATAATTATAGATTATTTTATCAAGAAAACTGATGAAAACAAATCTTCAAATTTCAGAAGCATACCTTAGAGGCACATAGGAAATTTTAGGAAGGGTAATAGAAGCAAACTCTAACCTGGTGATTTCTCTTCAACTACTGATCTGGGCAGAGCAGGGGCAGTAGGGGAAGCATAAACACTGCCATAAAGACAATAATTCCTAATAATGTCTCTCCTAGATAAACTGCAATTAAGTTAAAGATATATATAAAAATACAAGAGTTTAAAAGAATATACAGAAAAACAAATAGAATAAAAAAACTACATAGAAGATCAGATCAGAAGGATATTCAAGTAAGAAAATGTCAACATTAAACTTTTTATCCATTAAAATGGGAGAAATGTTGAAACCACAACATTGTAGCCAGGATACATCTGTGTAAACTGACATGTTTGTGTGTTTGGGAGAGGGAGTAGGAATTTTGATGAGCTGTGTCATCAAATCACTTTAAATCTGTTTAAAATCATTTTTATTTGAAAATATATTATTTTTAATAATTCCTAAAATTGTAATTAAAGTTGTCACTAAAACACTTGCTGAATGAGAAAGCAGGGTTATTTGAAATGAAGTGTGAGTTAGTTGTGAGATGTTCCAAATACCTGGAATTATTCATCTGTAGGCTGCTCTTTTAAAAATTCACTAAATTTTTTTAGTTAAAAGTAACCTGAGAATTCAACTAGTTTAGAATCATACTCAATGCAAGAATCTCATTTATAATGTATATCCACCAATAGATTATCCAAACCATGTGAATAATTCCAATGAGGAAATAATTCCAATGTCAGTTCAATTATCAGAAAATCTTCCTTTACATTGAAATTAAATCTATACTTCTGTAATAATGTCCATCCTCTGATTTTAGTTTTACACTTGGAAGCTATACCATGCAAGTTTATACTTTTTTTCCACATGAAAATCTTTCGAACAATTGAAGACTTAGCTATGGGATGCCTGGGTGGCTCAGCAGTTAAGTGTCTGCCTTCGGCTCAGGGTGTGATCCTGGAGTCCCAGGATCGAGTCCCATATAGGGCTCCCTGCATGGAGCCTGCTTCTCCCTCTGCCTATGCCCCTGCCTCTCTCTGTGTGTGTCTCTCATGAATACATAAATAAATAAAATCTTTAAAAAGAAATGAAGACTTAGCTATAACCCTTTCAAGTCTTTTCATTTAGACTAAATATTTCTATTTCCTCCAGCTCTTTCTCATATAGCAAGTTTTTAGTAATTGCCACTGGTTTGGTCACTCTTCTTTGTTTGCCAACGACCCTGAAAGGTATGGCATCCAAAACTAAATGCAATATTCCAGATGTGATCTGGGTATGTGATGTAGAGAACTATTGCCTCCATCTGAAAAAAAAAAAATCTTTATTCTTAGTAGTAAAGACAAGGACTTATAACCCCTCTTAAAAATACAGAATGATGCCCTAATTAATACAGCTTTGGAGATAACATTTGGCAATTTTTCTTAATTCTCCATATGCTCTGTGTACCTTTAAATAAAAACACCTGGATGTACCACACAGATTGTAGCAGAGTTATTTTTGGATCCTAAACTTATATTTCCATTAAACTTTTCCACACTTAAAGTCTCTACATAAATATTGAGACTTGATGAACTGTTACTTTGTATTTTTAACAGTCTTTTACCGTAAAAGATAAGTTTCACTGCCTTGCTAAGGAGATTTACATGTCTATGCATACAGTCAATCTTTAGATCTTGATATGAAGAATTTAAAGTTTGAATCATGCCTACATTTTTTCCATTCTCCAAATTTTTCCTAATTATGGCTATACTTAGGGAAGAAGAAAGTTTGGAATTTTAAACTACTTCTGGGAGCACACTGATTTTTCCAGTACTAAGACATAGGATATTCTATCTCACTCCTATTTAGCACAAGTCATCATATACATTTTCAAAAATATAGCATTTAGTCTGCTCAGGGAAGAAAAGTTAATTTAAATTACTAGTTCTACAAGGGTGGGGGATGGGGGCGACTGGGTGACGGGCACTGAGGGGGGCACTTGATGGGATGAGTACCAGGTGTTATGCTATATGTTGGCAAATTGAACTCCAATAAAAAATAAATAAATAAATAAATAAATAAATAAATAAATAAATAAATAAATAACTAGTTCTAGGAATTATCTACATCTCCATAGTAAATGAAAAGCAACTTTTTGCAAATAATTATTTCTAAGAAATTGGCTGAATAGGTAAGAGACTTGAACTAGTTCAGACATTCCACCTAACTTGTTTTATGTCTTTGAAAAGAAAAGAAAAACCCAGCACATAATATCTTTTTTCATTCTTTAAAGTGGAGTAGATGCAAATATTAGGCCTATTTCAAGGGAAATGAGAGCAATTAACAAAAGAATATTTTGAAATAAGTATAAATCAAGACCAAAGGCTTATTACTGTAGATAAATGGTGAAAAGTTTATTAACATTTAACATTAAAATGATCACTTTTCTAGAAGTATTAAAAAATTACTCTTAAACATCAACTACTTGAGTTTCTAGAGATACAGAAAATTCTAATACAGTAAAAAAATAAAAATTACAAACTAAACTAGAACTTAAAGCCAAAAATATTCCCTGGTTCTCAAAAGTCTCCTAAATATTTCTGAAGAGTCCAAAGTGGCTTAATTGAAGAAAGCCAAATCCAATCAAGAATAATCCTGATCCACCTGGGCAGCTGTCCTATCCAGGAGGCTGTCCTATCCTACTTAGAGGGGTAGGACCTGCTCTCACTCCTTCCCAGAGATCCTTGTAGTACTGAAAGTTAGTTGATGGAGGAAAGCAAGAGATATCAACCTCTGGAACCTAGATCACTCTACTGTTTATATCACAATGGTCCAGTAACAACTAAATAGCATTCAACTATTGAAAGGTGCCACAGCCTTACTTCAAGGATTCAACATTTCCTTGATAGCTGCTATTGAAACTATGAAACCATGTTTCTTTTCCATAAACAACTTAAACTCTATTTAGAATTCATTACTGAGGTACTGAAGTGCTTATAGCTTGTTAAAGTGAAATCCCCATCATATACCTCTATAATACATCATAAAAATAGATTATGCTTAAAACCTGGTAGATTTAACATGAGAAAATTAAAAAACAAGAACAATATGAAAGTATCCATTCTAAACTGTTCAGTAATAGCTATTATAGTTATAATCTGCCATATATAATGAGATTATGATTGGGTTAAAGGAGTATCAGCCTTGGGAAGGTTTCTTTTTATACTGATTCTTTTTAAGCTTCTTTTCTTACTGCTATTTTACAGACTAAAAATCAAAAGCAACACTCTCATGCTGTTAGATGACAAAATTTGCCAAACTTTTGGCACATCTGCAGAAACTATGTTTCCATATGAGTAATTTCCATTTCTTTTTTTAATAAGTTGCCTATTTATTTATCCATTTACTTATTATAAGTAGGCTGGCTCTAGGCCCCAGCTTAAGGCTTGAACTCAAGACCCTGAGATCAAGAGTCTGCACTTATGCTTAAGCGACTGAGCCACAAAGGTGCTTCTTAATTATTTATTTTTAAAATAATCTCCATCTCCAACATGGGGCTTGAACTCATGACCCTGAGATCCGGAGTTAGAGTTAGATGCTATATTGACTGAGTCAGGTGCCCCAATAATTTCGATTTCTAATCATAATCTAATCATGATCTAATCACAGTATAGTTAAGATTGTTTCTGTATTGTATTTGGGATAATAAAAGCTTAGACCTCACAATTTAAGTAACAAACAGTCCTTTTTGGAATTTTGAAGGAAATATGTATACAAATAACTATAAATGTAGAAAAACAATTTTAGCATTTTGTTTTGGTTCATCTCAATATATCCTTTTATTCATTTTTCTAAGAATTTTCTGGAAAAAAAAACAAATAGAACATCTTATTGACCAACTCTGACAATTAGTCTTGTTGATAATCTTAGTAATTGTCAAAATCAAAACAGGTACCATTTATATAGCATATGAAATGTGTAAGTTGAGATATAAGAGCTTTAAATATATTATCTACTAAGTTCTAGGTCCATACATTTAATTGCCTACCAGACTTCCTTATTTCGAAGTCCTCTGGGGTGCCTGGGTAGTTCAGTCAGTTAAGCATCTGCCTTTGACTCAGGTCATCATCTCAGGGTCCTACAATCAAGCTGAGCCCCGCTTGGGGCTCCCTGCTCAGCAGGAGAGTCTGTTTCTCCCTGTCCCTTTGCCCCTCCCCCTTGCTCATGTGCACTCTCCCTAAATAAAATCTTAAAAAAAAAAAAAAACTCAACATGTCCTCAAAAGAACTTTCTATCTCCCTTACAAACATATTCCATTATTCTAAAACTCAGTGAATGATACCATCATCCATTTATCCATTTAGTCATCAACAAACCTGGGAGTTATAATAATATCAGTTCTAATTACTACCTAGGAACACCTACCTTGTGCCAAGAATTATGCAAGGTATATTACCTATATTAAATTTAATACCACTCTCCAAAAATTTGCAAATAGGTATTATCCTAAGAAATCTTATGGTAAAGAATCCTGTTTAATTTCAGTTAATTCAACTTTTCTTCAATTAATTTTAGCACTGAGGGCAGCCCGGGTGGCTCAGCGGTTTAGCGCCGCTTTTGGCCCAGGGTATGATCCTGGGGACCCCGGACCGAGTCCCACGTCAGGCTCCCTGCATGGAGCCTGCTTTTCCTTCTGCCTGTGTCTCTGCCTCTCTCTCTCTCTCTCTCTCTCTCTCTCTCTGGGTGTCTCTCAAGAATGGATGAATAAAATTAAAAAAAATAAAAAACTTTAGCACCGAATGCTGTTTTCACCATAACTTCTGGCAAACTAATTAATGGTACTAGTCAGATCAAACTCTGAAAATGTCTTTTTTTTAAAAAAACACAAACTGTTTTATTAGCTCATTCTTTTTGCCAAAAATCTATTAGTGATCTACTGGATAAAGATTAGTAGATGAAAGGAGGATAAGAGTTTAAAGTTCTTATCTGTAATCTAAATTTTACTTCTTCATAGCCTGATTCCTTAGAATGAGTCCAATTCCTTTCAGATCAATTTTACGAAAATTTACTTTATAAAATAATTTGCTTAAATAGTAGGAGAAATAAAGAACATACCAGTACTCTATGTTTTTTTGTGTGTGTGTGAATGAATGAATAGAATAATATTAAGTTACTCTTTCTATGAGGTAGCAAATAACATATTAATTCAGCACTAACTAGGCACTAAGCTTAAAAGCACAGGAAATACAGGAATAATTTATAAAATATGATCACTTTTCTCTAGATACTTATAATCTATTTGGGACTAAATAAAGAGTAAAATGTCAACAAGAGAGACCAAGAGAAGAAAGAAAGAAAAAAAAAAAAAAAAAAAAACCTAAGCTCAAAGATAGAGCAGATTGTGATGACCAAATATGGGGGATGGGAAGTAGGTGAAGTGGGTGAAGAGATTCAAAAGGCACAAATTAGGGGTACCTGGGTGGCTCAGTGGTTGGGCATCTGCCTTTGGCTCAGGTCATAATCTCAGAGTCCTGGGATTGAGCCCTGATCAGGCTCCCAGCTCAGGGGGGAATCTGCTTCTCCCTCTCCCTCTGTGTATGCTCTCTCCCTCTCTCTCAAATATATAAATAATTCTTTAAAAAAAAAAGTTGCTAAGAGAATGGATCTTAAAAGTTGTCACAAGAAAAAATTTTTGTGCCCATGTATGGCAACATATGTTAACTATTAACTAGACTTATTATGGTGATCATTTCACAATATACAAGTACCAGATCATTATGTTGTATACCTGAAACTAATATATGTCAATATACCTCAATAAAAAATAAATAAATAAGTAAAATAAAAACAGACCAAGAGTACTTTGATAGAACATTAGAAATACCAAAGTAGGAACATGATTAATTGCCAAAGGCATGGTAAAACAATATTTAACTAATAAGAGCTTATAAGAGAGAGAAAGATGATTCTTGGAAAATGCAGTATAAAATATAACAGGTAGAAATATTTCCAAAAAAATAACAAATCTGCTTTAGCTGTCCCTTATGTATACCTGCTTTAGCTGTCCCTTATATATACCTGCATTATTAATTTGGACATAATTTTTCTTTAAAAAAAAGTTTTACAGAATACAAATAACTTAAGTAACGTAGTAAGCTCAGCATTCTGCAAAAATACAAAAAGAATCATCCCTAGCTCCAAAAATCACCTCTATCTACAAATTAGCCACAATTCGATGTGCTGACATAACTGTATTGCACTACCAAATACTGGAAGTTCTGCAAAAATTAAAATGTTATGGGTATGTGGGAACAAGATAATCCAAACAAACTCAACATTCTTAAAAATCATTATTCGCAACATCTTGAAAAACCCACACAAAGTATCTATGCCAAAGAAAAAAAGAAATTC